>NC_061508.1:143538755-143551803 GCF_022539505.1 Lolium rigidum | reverse complement strand
TGGGGAGGTTCCTACCGGCGGCGAGGAAGATGGCCGGGCGACCTAGGGTTTGCTAAATTGGGGCAAAATGACGAACACGAACGAGAGGGAAATGCGGCGGGGTATTTATAGGTTCTTCGGCGGTCGTTGATGGTCGTCCGGTCCATATTGGCGGCCGGGACGTGGCTCGCCGGCGTCGTGGCGCTCTCCAGTGAGTCGACGGTGGCGAAGACGAAGACGTTGACGCCTCCTCGCTCTTATCCGCCCGAATCGGTACACGGGCTGGGCTGGGCCGTGGTACTGGGTTGCCTCGTGGGCCACTGCTGGGATGTGCTTCGGCTGCGGTTGTTGGGCTGCTGTGCTGCTTCATGGCCAGGTAAGGCTCCTTTCTCTCTTTTTCTTTTTATTTTTGTTTTTCTTTTTTCTGTTTTTATAATTTCTGGTTTGACTCTAATTTGATTTTATTTCCTTTTGCAGGTGTTTGACAATTTGGCTTTCATGAGGACTAATACAAGGGTCATTTATTACGGTATTGTTTTTGAATAATCATTTCACATATGTGAGCTTTATTGCAATTTTTAATTACATATGATTTTAGACACTCACTTTAATTCCCTTTTTCCTATAGGATTAATTCTAACCTGCCTTCTTTTTCATGGTAGAATTATGAGTGGATCTTGATTATGTGTTTAACCATATTGTTTGTACACTTGCATTTGAATATGGTTAACTTTTTAAGTAAGGTTCTTAATGATGACAATTCAATTTATCCCTCTCTTGGCGCTAAGAGTATTTTGTTAGGGTTGATAAGATGTCTCATTAATATTAAAGGTCTTGTAAGTTCTATTGTAACTCCCTTCTCAAGTTTAGCACTAACACCTTGAAATACCTAGAGTAGATACTATTCTTATTATGGTTTGGTTCTAACTATAAGGATAAGTGGTTGATAATCACACATGGTTTTAATATAGGGTTTATCATTGGGAGTCTCTTGTGTTTAACAATTGAAGCATAGGATTTGATTTAATGAACAAGTAGGGTTCTAATCATATTCACCTAATGGTAATTGGTTTGAATCTCAATTATGGCCTGGTTTTATAATTGTAATCACCCAAGTGATACATAAACTAGGGTTGAGGTTTAATTCTAGGTTGTAGAGATGAGATGACACCATATTGCATGTGCTAGGGTTTAATCTCCCCTAACCAAAATAATATGGTTACTTTCTTAATTGTTTATGTTCTCTTTTAATTACTAAGGACTTGAGAATTAGTTTTGTCTTATCCCAATTCACTTCTATTGATATCCTCAATTTATCATTAAAGTAACTAAAGTTGTTATATTTCTTTTTATAGTTAACTTTGGTCATAGTGATGGATGGTGTCTCACCATATTAACTATGGAGTTTTTCTCTAAGATTTTCTTAGGTTCTTTAATTTACGAAACACGAGATATGGTAGGATTCTACTTATGATCACCAAGTGGTTCATAAGTAAAGGTTGGGATATAAGCCTAGGGTTGCTTACTAGTTACCTCCCTATGATTTCATGTGGTGAATGATATCTACTTATCCTATTAGGGTTTAACTTATCCTCACATACCACAAGAGCATGATCATGGATTAGGCATAATCAACTTGTTCTTAATATCTCTACCTCAAATTCTTAGGGTTTATGATCATCCCTCAATTTATAATGATCAAGGTTTGGCTTCCTAAGGTATCTCTCATTAAATAGGTTTCTCACTTCCATGATCAAGCATTGTCTTGATCAACTAGGATATAGTACTTCTAATTTACCTTCTTGAGTGGAACTACTATGGTTGCCTCTAAAGTTTATATCCCAGGAGAATGCCTGAGATATTATGTTAGGGTTCTACTTAATCAATGATGATATGATCATCTGGTTATATAGATAGTTCTCTTCCCCAAGTCCAAGTGTTGCCTCATTATCTTGAGTGTAACACCATAACTTGAGCTCTCTCTCATAGGAATAGTTATTCTAGGGTTTATGGTGTATTCCCAATATCTCAATATGTATTTAGTCTAAAACTCCACTTGGCTATCTTGGTTGGATTAATCTCTTCCTTACTTTATCAATTTATGGATATGGTATTATTCCATGTGATATTAGGTTATCTCACCATTCCAAGGGAAATGGTTTACAACCTAATACTTTAGTTCAAAGATTGTCCTTTATTCATTACTAGGTAAAGCTAGAATTGATATGAATGCTCTCTCTCATTTGGGAATGACTTGGATAATACTCTAGGGTTCCTCTTGTAGATGAGGTTGTGATCATATGGATATTTATATCCAAGGTTTAGCTCAAAGTTTGTCATTGCTTCTCTAATAAATGACATAGAACTCTCACCTCTTTAGGTTTGATGTAAAACTAGTTGGAATAGAGAAGAATACATATTTCTTAAGTTGAATCTCCTTGTCTTGTTTCCAAGATTAAAGTGGAATGGATATCATAGGATTTATGAATAGAGCATAGATTAGTTTAAGACATGGAGAAGATGAGTGTAGAAAAGTTTCTCTAATTATTGTTACTTGATTTCCAATTAAATGGTTGTTCATATGTTATGGCAAGGAATAGCATGTTGTGATCTTTAATAAGATCAAGTAGTTGATCCTTGATTAATAAGTTCTTGTGTTGATTTTAATTCCATTTGATCTAACCCCTTAGATCAAATTATCTCTATCCAAAACAAGGTTTTAGCAAAGTCACTTTGAGGTTTATAGCGCTTGACTTGATGAGCTACTTCAATTCCACCAATGTCAAGTGAAACTTCAGTTACTGTGACTGTTTTACTTTAAAGCGCGAAAATTCCCCAGATTTTCTATGCATGAATGCAATGCACACATCTGTTTCCTCTATTTTTGTAACCCCAATACCTGGGATATTACATATCATCTTCTCTTGGTGCTCTTAAATAGTCTTTATCAAACATCGCTATGACGGCTCGGTAGAACCTGTAGAGAGTCTTTGTACATGTCGACTCTGCCATCCGTAGGTAGTCATTGGTTATATCTGGAGGAGCTCTGTATACAAGACAGCGCATTGCAGCAATGCACTTCTGAATTAAGGTGAAGCCCCACAAACCTGTGCAATCTTTCTTGGCCATGAAGTACTTGTCGTACTCCCTGACGCCATGGACAATCTTCAAGAACAGCTCCTTGTTCATCCTAAACCGGCGCCGAAATTCCTTCGGTGAAAGAGTCGCGTCGTCGTTGAAGTAGTCGGCGTCAAGCAGCATTGCGCCGGCTTCACGATGCCGGTTGATGTTCCTCCTCTTGACTGGCTTTGAGCCGCCGCGCCGAGGCACGACGAATAAAGGCTGGTGAACGCGCATCATGTTCGTCAGAATCAGCTGCTGCTGTTGCCGCCGAACAGCCTGAGTGTTCTGCTCCTCCGTGAACAACTGCACCATCATCTCGTCGTCGCTGTCCATCGCTGTCCATCGCGGTAATCGGATGAACACCTTGCGGGCGGGGCGATACTATCGTGGTGGTGGCGAGCTCTGTTCCGGGCGAAACAGCGGCCTCCGGTCGAGGGGGTGGCGGCCGTGTCGATGGACGGCGGTTCCTAGACAGTCGGCGGTGCCTATTGCAAGCAGGGGGCGCGGCGGCGACGGTGGCGATCTAGAGGGGTGGGAGTCGGCGTGTGTAGGAGGTGGAAAATCGGTGTGTCTAGCTGCCAGGCGGAGCCCATGCTCGTTTTTAGATGTGCCGCGAGGTGCCGGCGCGCCCGATTTGCGCCCTTGGCGAAGGGGCCGGCACGGGGTTGCCGGCGATTCTATTGGGCTCCAAAATTGGCCGGCGCCATTTGGGGCGCACCGGTGCGAGCCTATTTTCGCTGCCGGCCCCCAAAATGCTATCGGGGCCGCTATCGGGTTCGCCGGTGGAGATGCTTAGTGGCAACGAAGAAATTCTTCTTCCCATATGATTCGTTCACAATAAAGGATGGTTCAAAAATAAGGTTCTGGGTGATAAGTGGCTAGGTAATGCTACATTCCGAGACCATAATATCTAGATCTATACAATATTACGCCTCACAAAGATGATATGATCGCTAAGGTGTTGAAAACTTCACCATTTAGAAGAGATCTTGTTGGTCCCTCGTTAGCATTTTGGAATACTTTGCTATGGCGTTGGGTTTATGGTCGTTCCTAGACCTCCATGGATAACCTACATAAGAGAAAAAAAATATCGATCGTCATCTTTTATAAAGGTGTCTACATGATTGAAGGACAATGCGATCAATATTTTCATCCAACATGAATGACAACGCAATCTAGGATTGACCCTCCATCACTATAGGTGGCAATGTAGTTTCTGAGATGGTTACTTGTATTGCATCTTTTTTTCTTCATTTGTTGATACTTTTGAACTTGAGCGACTCTCTACATCTTAGAGGCAAGAGTAAGACTTAAACCTTTTAAGTAATAAAACAACCACTATCGAAAAGAACAAAAAGAAATAAAGTGCACACACGGATACAAATCCACGCATGAATCTGAGTCACACACACAGCACATACAATCCATACGTGAATTCAATTCACAAACACAGCACATATGGCCACTTACTACTTCCATCATCATCGATCAACGATCAGAGCCTGAAATGGTCAAGGGCAGAAACAGTGGAACGCCCGTCGAGACCCTTGGCCATGTATTGCCTGTCCATCTCCTCTACCGTCGCGCTTCTGTACCTAGGACGGCTCGCGTCACCGTCGGCGACGATCGGGCTGTGCACCCTCCTGGACGCAGCCTCGCCGTGCGTTCGGAAGAAGCAGGCCACCGAGACACGAGGCCCCACGCTCTTGGACAGCACGCGGTGGTCCACGCTCCTGAACCTGTCGTTGGAGATGAGCTGCAGGTAGTCGCCGATGTTGACGACGAGCGCGCCGGGCACGGCAGGCACGTCCACCCAGCCGCCGTCCCGGAGGAGCACCTGGAGGCCGCCGACGCCGTCCTGGAGGAGCACTGTGAAAAAGCTCGGGTCGGTGTGCCTGGTGGTGCCGATGGTCAGGTGCGGCTCCGGGCATGCAGGGTAGTAGTGGCCCACGACAGCCAGCCCCTCCAGGCACCCGGCTTCCTGCTCCAGGTGCCCACGCTGGAGCCCCAGCGCCTCCGACAGCAGCCCCAGCACCGTGCCGCCCACACCCTGCACCAGATTCGTGTACTCCTCCATGATGCCCCTGCACGCCGGCGGTATCTCATCGGGCGCCGGCCCCGTCGGCATCATCTCCACGTACAGGGTGTCGCGCCAGTTAGCCGCCGGCGACTGGAAGAGATCGAAGTTGCTGTGGTACCGCACGTGCCTGCCCCGGTCCCTCGTGTGGTACGGCCTCTTCGCCTCACCTGACTCTTCGTGGAAGCTCCTCACTGCAGCCAGCATCTGCGACATGGCCGCCTTCGTCACGCCGTGGTTCACCACCTGGAAGAAGCCCACCGTCCCCGCGGCTGCCTTCACTCTGCCCACAACTTCTGCTCGCTGGGATGGTGTCCACGACGAGTCGCCACCAAGGTCGATAACCGGGATGGCCAAGCCTTCATGATGAGCCGGCCAACTATTGCCGAGTGTGAGGGATTCAGGTGGGTGGTGGAAGATAGTCGGAACGGCAGTGACGCCTGCGTCGACAAGGCCTTTCACGCCGGCCTTGGTCTCGTCGAAGGCCACGAGCTCTTGGAAACGATCCAACTCACAGGCCATTATTGGAATCACAACGCTAGCTCACCGTAACAAGCTAGTACAGCGCTCAGCGCTAGCTGCTTCCTTCCTTTTCAACTTCTTTTGCGAATCCTTTGCCTTGAAACAAAATTTGTGTGGATCAACCCGTCCTCATGTCGTGGCTCCTCACTGAACACTCACGTCTCAGAACCTAGTGTTTTCATATTCATAAATGTTAATAGCAATATTCCAGCGTGGGTGGATCTGGTAGCCATCTACCAGACTCATGGTGCAAAATTTCCACACCACGGCAGATAAAGCTCCCGAGCCACATGATTTTTAGTTTTTTTTAACAGGAAAATGATGAGCACACCCAACAAAAATACTAAAACTATGTGGTGATCGTAGCTTGGTTTTTCCCATCTTTCATCTTCCTTAGAATGAACTCCAAAGTTTACCAAGAAGATGCCACTAGCTTGGTACAAATTTTTCATTTGTTCAAGATTGAAACTCTCGCTCTCTCTAACTTCAACTTTGCCACATAAAGGCAAATACAACGGCACCCCCATATTGTGTCCGATTCCGGACAAATTGAATCCATTTGGGATGTCCGGACAAGTGCCGTTTCGGTGTGCCGTGGCCCAACACAGTATCCAACACCCCAAGGCCGTCCCTGCTACACCGGGCACACCCTTGGCGCCCCGTATGAAAGACGCGCTCCTCGTCATAGGTAAAACCAATGCGTGTATGACCTGATAATGACTAAATCCGACACAGTTTCCTCCCACATCTATTTTTTGACGTGCCTCCCCTCCCGCCGCCAGCGATTTCGTCGGCCATTTGAACGGAATAGTTCGCCTACGCCTGATTCCACGGCGCCTCCTCTCACCCAGCTGTCCACTTAACCGCCCCTTTCGCCCCAGGTTGGTCATCAACTCGGACCTGAACATGGAGGCCACTCTGAGCATCCACCGCGCTCGAAAGGTGTTCAACCGTTTGATTGGTAGGCGCCGCCGCAGTAGTTTCTTGCCTCTCTCGCCGTCATTGTTTTCATTGAAGATTTATTTTTCCTTGTAGACATAGATAGAGACGAGGAGATGATGATCCATCAATTGATGGAGGACGACGACACTTTTGATGCCAACGTCCATGAGCATTTGTCAATCCTCGCCTGCCTTCAAAAAATGCATGTCGTCCAGCTAAAGAAGGAGTCACGGCGTGGAGGTTCCAAGCATGGAAGAAAGAAATCAAATCCCCAACAAAGGATGGAGGTGGAGAGTCGTATCATGCTCTACACCGACTACTCCAGTGATGGGGCAACATACACCAACAATTTTTGGAAGCTCTACGGGATGAGCAAGGACGTGTTCATGAAAATTCTTCATGGCGTGAGAGAGTATGAGAAGTAAGTACTTCAAGCTGAACACGAAGCCATTAGTGATGACCCACAAGTAAGGGGGTGTATCGCAGTATCTTCGATAAGTAAGAATGTCGATCCCAACGAGAAGCAGAAGGTGTTGACAAGCAGTTTCGATGAAGGATTCACTGTAAATGCTCACAGACAAGTATTCAGGGGGTTTTGATGTAACAGATGAATAAAGTACGAGTAAGTAAAGTGCAAGAGTAACAATTGCAGCGAGTGGCCCAATCCTTTTTAGCACAAAGGACAAGCCGGTTTGTTTACTTATAATGACCAAACGTTCTCGAGGACACACGGGATTTTAGTCTAGTGCTTTCGCTACATACGGCTGATTAATCTTCATTGTTTTGATAAGTGTTGTGTGGGTGAACCTATGCTAATGTACCGCCCTTCCTAGGACTAATACATACTTGTGATTATACCCTTGCAAGCATCCGCAACTACAAGAAAGTAATTAAGATAAATCTAACCACAACCTTAAACTCTGAGATCCTGCTATCCCTCCTGCATCGATATACCAACGGGGGCTCAGGTTTCTGTCACTCCGGCAACCCCGCAATTGGCAAACGAGTACAAGATGCATTCCCCTAGGCCCATAAAGGTGAAGTGTCGTGTAGTCGACGTTCACACGACACCACTAGAAGAATAACACCACAACTTAAATATCATAACATTGAATATTACTCAACCATACTTCACTACTAACATTTAGACTTCACCCATGTCCTCAAGAACTAAACGAACTACTCACGAGACATCATATGGAACATGATCAGAGGTGATATGATGATGAATAACAATCTGAACATAAACCTTGGTTCAACGGTTTCACTCAATAGCATCAATAACAAGTAGAAATCAACACCGGGAGAGTTTCCCTATCAAACAATCAAGATCGAACCCAAATTGTTACAGCGGTGACGAGGTGCAGCGGTGGAGACGGCGGTGATGATGATGAAGATGATGGTGATGGTGATGGAGATGATGTCCAGCTCTGTAAGGGTATTTTACCCTTATCCATTATTTTGGTAACAATGACACCGCGCTAGAGTATTTGACCTAATATGTTTATAAGGATAATCTCAGGTACTAGGCAATGAGGCATAAATGGTGTATCAAAGGAACAAGAAGGCTAAAGGAGACCCCCCACTTCAACAACAATCAAAAGGGGGTCTACAGCAGAAACTGCTCGCAGCCCGGTCCAACCGGGCCAGCAACCGGACTGTCCGGCGCTCAGCTCGGTCAACCGGTCGCCAACCGGGGAAGTCCGGCGCACGACCCGGTCGACCGGCCGCCAACCGGAGTCTCTAGCAGAACACAAGAAATCCGGTTGCCGACCAGTCAACCGGCCTACTGACCGGTGGGTCCGGCGCACGGCCCGGTCGACCGGTCGCCAACCGGGCGCCAACCGGCCGCCAACCGGAGGAGCTCCAGAACCAGAAAATGGAGTCCGGTCACTGGTCCGGTCTGACCGGCCTCTCCACCGGGCTGTCCGGTCTGTGGCCCGGTCAAACCGGGTTTCTCGAGGAAAATGCTGAGGTGGCAAGTGACCAACGGCCATATTTCGAAGAACACTATAAATAGGTCTTCTCCTACCTCTGAACAGTTAGGCATTACACTACAAGCTGTTCTTGAGCTCTCTCTCTCTTACTCCATTGCTAGAAACACCAAAAGCCTCAGATCTCCCTCCTCCTCCACCCAAACTCAAATCCCTCCGGGGAATCGTTAGAGGAGGACCCGATCTACCGTTCTACCAAGCCAAATCTCATTCCCCCTTGTATTCACTGAGAAGCTTGCTTCCTAGGGTTCCTTGGAAACCCTAGGTGGGCAAGAGGAGTCCGGAAGCATCCGGGCTGTGGATTTGCTCCGGACAAGATTGTGAAGGTTTGGAGGCTACCTCAAAGTCTACCACAAGTGAGTGAGCTATTCCTTCGTGGGATAGGCTCCGGAGAATAGGGTGAGCCTTCGTGGCGCGGGGAATCCTTCGTGGGACCTCCACTCCTCCAAACGTGACGTACCTCGTTGCAAAGCAAGGGAACACGGGAATACATCCTCGTCTCCGCGTGCTATCGGTTATCTCTAACCGAACTCCTTACTTGTGATTTAACTGCCTATGAGAGCCTTCGTGCTCGAGTTAGTTGTATCCTCATATAGGTTGCTTCACCTAGTTTGCATTAGGCTCACCTTTATATTCCGCAAAGCCTAATATTGCAAAGAAAGAATTAAAATCTGTAGAAACCTATTCACCCCCCCTCTAGGTTTACCATCTCTATACTTTCAATTGGTATCAGAGCCTGAACTCTTATTAAGGGCTTCACCGCCTTAAGAGTAAGATGGATAAACTCTTCGAGGGTCTAGATGACGACTCTAACCTTTCGGTTAAAGAGATGAAATCTAGATTCTTGGCATATGATGCCGAGAAGAAGAAAAAGGAGGATGAGCTACAAAACCAAATGACAGAAATGACTGCCATGCTTAAGAACCTAACTGCCGGTGGAACTCCTAGTGGGGCTTCGGCCTCTAAGGAAACCTACCATGAAGCTAACCATGACTATCCCAAAAACACTTCACCCATGCCTCATATAAACCATAGTGGGACCGTTCCCCATTTTGATGGAACTCACTTTCCACATTGGAAATCTGCTATGGAATCTCATATTCGCAGCTGCAGGTGTGGAGCTATGGGAGCTCATTGTTCATGGACATCGGGAGCCACAAGATCCTACTCGGTTGACCTCCACCGAGTTCTACAACCGTCAACTCAATGCCTCCGCACGTGACAATATTAGAAGTGGCATCAACCGCAAGCTCCTTGATCAAGTCGATGACATTGTCTCCGCTAAAGAGTTGTGGGATCGGATCATAGTACTCCAAGAGGGAACCGATTTGATCCAATCAGCTCTTTATGAGACCGCAAAGCAAGAGGCCCACCAGTTCATGATTCGATATGGAGAATCCGTATCCGATGCCTATGCTAGGCTTGGTGCTCTTAGAGTAAGGGTCAAGGGACTTGGTGTTGAGAAGTACAATGATGGCTTCGAGATGAATGAAGCATTCATAAAGTCCAAGGTCATTTCTATGATTGCCGTCAAGCAAGAAGACACCAACCTTGCACTCAACTTGCAAATCATGACCAAGAGTGCCGATCTCAACTCCGATGATCTCGTCTCCTATGTGGCCGCCAATGAAAACATGGCCAAAGCGGGAAAGAGGCTCATGGCAATGAACCGTGTGGATGAAGCCTCGCACAACCATGAAGGGTCACACAACCTTGCTCTCAAAGCTAGGGTCGATCATGGGAGCAAAGAAGACTATGAAATTGAAGAAGAAGAAGAGATGACTTCAACTAGTGACATGGCTACCGACTTTGCTTTCTTTGCCAAGAAATACAAGGCAAAGTTTCCAATGCTCCTCAATGACAAGAAGAAGAAGAGAACTTGCTACAATTGTGATGAAGATAGCCACTTTGCAAATGAGTGCCCTTATGAGAAAAGGGTAGACAAGCCAAGATTCATCAAAGGGGTCAAGCCAAGATTGAAGCCAAACCCAATCAACGATCGATTCAAGAAGAACAAGGGAAGAGCTTTTGTTGGAGCCGAGTACTTGTCCGATGATGAAGATGAAGATGAGGAGAAGGAGGCCGGGGTGGCCGGCTTGGCTTTTGATACGTCCAATTTGCATCACTATTTTATATCATAATTTGCTGTTATTCATTGATATATTTCATATTGGGACACAATACTTATGTTATTTCATCTATTTTGCATGTTTCATGATTATTTGGAGATCGAGCACCGGAGCCGGATTCTCGCTGGAAAAAGCACCGTCGAGATGCAATATTTCGGAAGATCAACCGTGAAAGGGAGTTTTACCAAAAATCCTATTTTTCCGGATGACGAAGGAAGCCAGAAGGGGGAGCCAGCTGGACCCATGGTGGGCCCACACCATAGGGTGGCGCGGCCCATGGCTCGGCCGCGCCACCATGTGGTGTGGGGCACCCTCGGCCTCTTTCGCCTCCTTTTCTTCGCGAAACCCTTCGTCCCGAAGACCTAAGCCACGAGGAATCCTCACGAAGGGTTACAGCCGCCTGCGGGGCGGAGAACACCGAGAGAAAAGAGCTCTCCGGCGGGCAGGAATCCGCCGGGAAATTCCCTCCCGGAGGGGGAAATCGACGCCATCGTCACCGCCATCGAGCTGGACATCATCTCCATCACCATCATCATCATCTCCACCATCATCACCGCCATCTCCACCGCTGGACATCGTCACCGCTGTAGCAATTTGGGTTTGATCTTGATTGTTTGATAGGGGAAACTCTCCTGCAACTGATTTCTACTTGTTATTGATGCTATTGAGTGAAACCATTGAACCAAGGTTTATGTTCAGATTGTTATCCATCATCATATCACCTCTGATCATGTTCCATATGATGTCTCGTGAGTAGTTCGTTTAGTTCTTGAGTACATGGGTGAAGTCTAAATGTTAGTAGTGAACTATGGTTGAGTAATATTCAATGTTATGATATTTAAGTTGTGGTGTTATTCTTCTAGTGGTGTCGTGTGAACGTCGACTACACGACACTTCACCATTTATGGGCCTAGGGGAATGCATCTTGTACTCGTTTGCCAATTGCGGGGTTGCCGGAGTGACAGAAACCTAAACCCCGTTGGTATATCGATGCAGGAGGGATCGCAGGATCTCGTAGTTTAAGGCTGTGGTTAGATTTATCTTAATTACTTTCTTGTAGTTGCGGATGCTTTCAAGGGGTATAATCACAAGTATGTATTAGTCCTAGGAAGGGCGGTACATTAGCATAGGTTCACCCACACAACACTTATCAAAACAATGAAGATTAATCAACTGTATGTAGCGAAAGCACTAGACTAAAATCCCGTGTGTCCTCGAGAACGTTTGGTCATTATAAGTAAACAAACCGGCTTGTCCTTTGTGCTAAAAAGGATTGGGCCACTCGCTGCAATTATTTCTCTCGCATTTTACTTACTCGTACTTTATTCATCTCGTTACATCAAAACCCCCGAATACTTGTCTCGTGAGCATTTACAGTGAATCCTTCATCAAAACCGTCCGTCAACACCTTCTCGCTCCTCGTTGGGATCGACATTCTTACTTATCGAAGATACTACGATACACCCCTATACTTGTGGGTCATCAAGACTATTTTCCGGCGCCGTTGCCGGGGAGTGAAGCGCTATTGGTAAGTGGAATTGGTAAGGAAAACCTTTACTCGTTTGTGCTGATTTTATTTCCTCCCTGCTGCTATAAGTCATTATGGAGAGATCTTCTCTTCAATTTCTATTTGGGAAATCTACTACTACTGCAACGGTAGTGGATGAGGCGCCGGTGAGGAAGTAATACCATATAAAATACCTACGAAAATTATTGAACATGTTATGGATAACCGCTATGAAGGGGATGGAACTGTCCATCCTGGTGATCATTTACTGTTTTTGCATGAATTATGCGGGTTATTCAAATGTGCAGGTATTGCTTTGAATGAAGTTAGAAAGAAACTATTCTCTATATCGTTGTCTGGTAAAGCGGCGCATTGGTATAAATTGCTGAAGAATGGTGATTCTCTTGATTGGGAGGACATTGTGCCTTTATTTTATTCCAAATTTTATCCTCCAAGTGAAATTCACAAAGATAGGAACCGCATATATAATTTCTGGCCTCATGATGGAGAGAGTATTGCCCAAGCTTGGGGGAGATTGAAGTCTTTAATGCTCAAATGCCCCATTCATGAGCTTCCTGGTAATGTTATTATTGATAATTTCTATGCAAGACTTTCTTTTCAAGACAAGACCTTGCTGGATACTTCTTGTTCTCGGATCATTTACACGCAATAAAGAAGAGTTTAAAAGGGACCTTCTTGATCGGATCCAAGAAAATACTCGAAGGTTGGGAGAACGACAAGGATAGAGAATCGTGTATAATTTATGATTATAAAT
>NC_061508.1:143427285-143538655 GCF_022539505.1 Lolium rigidum | reverse complement strand
CGTCATCTTCATTGGCTCCTCCGGATACGCATATGCATCCAAACGGGAGGGCGGGTGAGGAATAAAATCAACAAGACCAGTTTCGATCCGTTTACCTCTGTCCATGATGTTGCTTGCTGTCGATGAAGTCGACGATCTTGAACGTGCCATCGAGATCAGCTCCTTGTCGCCTCTAGTTCCCACAGACGGCGCCAATTGACAAGGTATCAACTTGTCAATGCCTACGGATTGTAGACTAGGGTTTAGTTGGATGTAGAGGGCAAGTAGATCTCGAAGGTTTCAGCCGAAAAGTACTCGACGAATATGAAAACTAGGGTTTGAGAAACAATGATTCGATGATCCCTGCGTCCCTCGACTCCCCTTATATAGGAGGCGGAGCCGAGGGATTCGTGTTGTACAAGTTACAAAGTCCGGGAAGGTTTCTAACTTATCCCGTAAGATTACAAATAAGACTTTCTATTACAACTCTAGCTTTCCTTAATAATATCTTGGGCTTCCGAATCTTCTTATTCTTCGGGTAATGGGCCTTCAGTAAACTCCGGGCACTATCTTCGGCAGGCCCATTAGGGATGCCTATGTCAATTAGAGTGCAACAATGGGGATCATGTGAGAAGATAAGGGGACTGCCGCAGGAGCTCTTGAGTCTCTACAAGATGATTTGTCATGGAAGAAGCTTCTCAGAGGATGGTGGTAAAATCAGTAGTATTCAATTCCCAGCTATTCGCTACTTTGCTTATTTCATCACCAAGTGCGTTCTTGCTAGAAAGAATGCAAGTAAGTTATCTATCCAGGATTTGGCTTTCCTAGCTGCTGCATTACAAGGTGATAGGACTTATAACTTGGGTGCTTTAATAGCCTATCGACTTGCTACTAACCGTGAGAAGGGCGGAATTTGTGGAGGTCTCATCGCCTCTCGTTTATTAGCTATGCATGGTGTAGAACCTCACCATCTTGATATTCAGCTCTCCATAGAGAAACTTGACATAGTCTCCATGATTAAGCATGAATTTGTTTCGATTTGTCTAATTTGAGTAACTTTGTCTTACAAGATAACATTTTACAAGAAAACTTAGAGAACAACTAAGAAAACTGAAAAACTAGTAGGATTGCCTGCACTGTTCGTTTAACCTTGATTCCAGGAGGGATTGGTCAGTCACAGAAGGTGAACTAAATGCATACATAGAGGGAGATGGCCATCATGCAAGAGACGACACGGAGGAGGCCGAGGAACACCTCGACTCGTCATCCGATGCAGCAAGTTCTTCGCATCAACATATTGGGCATGAGGAGCCTTCACCCTTTTCTTCTGCACCGGGACCTTATTATGACTACGCCATGTATGATCCACCGGCGTGGAATCGTGACCCTCGCTTGGGTTGATCTCCACTTAGGCCAAAAGCCTAAGCTTGGGGGGAGGTATACCGGCATCACTCATTCTTTTCATATTATGGTTGCTGGATACTTGTATATACTTGTTTAGTTTCTTGAAGTGGTTTCCTAATAAGAGGGAGATGATATTTGGGGAAGTGCTGATTGAAAACAGATTCTGGACTGATACCAAAAAAATTCTCAAAAACAGACAGAACGTTATTTTGCGAAGCCAATTTTTGTGCATGTTCCCCAGGTTGTTATCTAACTTTCATTAGTTGAACACTTTTCGATCTGAGCAGCGGAAGAATTTCTTAAAAATCTATTATTGTGCTATTTGTCAAGTTTGACGAATTCCTGCTGCTTTGTGTTTATGTGACTCTTTTAGTTTTCATTCTCTTGTTTTTGCTTTGTTTCTTTCCTAAAACACAAAAATACCAAAAATATTTTTGTTGTTTCTCTTTACCTTTTGTTTATTTTGATTTCTTGCTTTTATTTTGCTTTATTTGCTATCGTTGGTTTGCTATAAGAAAATCCAAAAAGATTTTGCTTTGTTTGCTTGTTTCCTTTTGTTCTTGTTTCCAATTCGAAAACACCAAAAATATTTGCTGTTCTTCTTTAGTTTTGTAAAGTTCATTATGAGTTCAATGGTCTTCGGTGGCTGGAGCGTGGTTTTCATTCCATATTATTCAAGCTACACAAGTGAAAGGCAATAATGACGATCTACGACAATTCGACTGTGGTGAGAGGCTGGTATGAACTCTATTTGTTTTCATTTTTGTACATATACTCATCCATGTGAGCATGATTAGTTGGTTCATGTGAGGTATATGTCATTTAAGAAAGTCTAGTAGTTCATGATCTCTCATGTTTAGCTCCAATTTATTAATATGAGTAGCATGTCATAAATATTTGCTTGCATTGTTTTATTCATAGATAGATATGCCATTGTGGTATCCTCCTCTGAATAATTCACTTGAATCAACTTGGCACATGCTCACGCATGCATATGACTGAACAAAAGTCAATTAAGTCTCGATGATTTAATTTACCTCAGAGTTCTTGTATCACTTTTATGCCTCCGTTAATTTATTTTGTCGCAAGCATGATTATGACGATTCTTGCTCTCTTGATTGTCGCTTCCAAGTCTATTGCTAGCCTTCACTTGTATTGAGCGGGAACGCTGCTCGTGCTTCCAAACCCACGAAAACCAAGTTATTCCGAGTGTCCACCATAAATACCTATGCATGGCATTTCAAACCATTCCAAGTAAATTCTCATGTGCTACCTTTAAACCTTCAAAATACTTCTCAATTTGTGTTGATGTTTTATAGCTCATGAGGAAGTATGTGGTGTTTATCTTTCAATCTTGTCATTTACTCCTGACAGACTTTCATAATGGACTAGTGGCACATCCGCTTATCCAACAATTTTGCAAAAAGAGCTGGCAACGGGGTTCCCAACCCCAATTAATCAACTTTCATTAATAACTCTCTTCACATGTTTTGCCATGATTTATCAGTAAGCAACTTAATTTGCAAATAGACACTCCTCCATGGTATGAGATTGTTGGAAGCCACTCGAGGATTCGGTTAGCCATGGCTTGTGTAAGCAAAGGTTGGGGGGAGTGTCATCCATAATAAAAATAAAGTACGTGTGTAAACAAAAGAGAAGAGGGATGATTTACCTTGCTGGAACGTCCTTCATGGGAGCCGCTCTTGAAAGTCTGGTTGACGAGGTAGTTAGAGTACCCACTATCATTCGTTGACAACAACAAACACCTCTCAAAATAATTTTACTTCTGTTTTACAAATGAAAAGCTCTAGCACATGTTAATTCATGTTTCCCTCTGCGAAGGGTCAATCTTTTACTTTTACATTGAGTCTCCATCCTTTCTTTGAGCACCTTCTTGAGAGCATAACTGTCATTCTTAGTATAATATGCTTGTCCCAAAATGTGATTAACTGTGGTATAACTTTGATGCTTTTATCTTTGATAATCTCTACTTCCAGTCTTTCCATGAACTTCAAAGGTGCCCGAGCATTTATGTTTCTTTGTACAAATACGGGCAAACGAGATACCACTTTATCATATCCTTTTATGAACATTGCAATCCTGCTGATAGACATGATTCATGATGCTTATTATTAATTTGTTGGTACCTTTCCATGATTGACATAGTTGTTAGATGATTTTATTTGCATGTATTTTATTATGAATTGCTTAAGTACTTGCCATATCATGAGAATATTTACATCATATGAACAAATGTGTTCGCGAAAGTTCTTTTACCGCACTCAGTTGTTAACTGAATTGCTTGAGGACAAGCAATAAGCTAAGCTTGGGGGAGTTGATACGTCCAAAACGTATCTACTTTCCCGAACACTTTTGCTATTGTTTTGCCTCTAATTTGTGTATTTTGGATACAACTAACACGGACTAACGCTATTTTCAGCAGAATTGCTCTGGTGTCTCGTTTTTGTGCAGAAATTCAACTTTCAGGAAAATCCTCGGAATTTATGTCGAAGGGCTTATTTTTCCAGAAGAATCACGGAGCCAGAAGGGCAGACCTGGAGGAGGCCCAGGCCTCCCAGACAACAGGCCGGCGCGGCCTGGAGGGGGGCGCGCTGCCCTAGCGTGTGGCCCCCTCAGCCAGCCTCTGACGCCCCCCTCTGGACTACTTAAGGGTTTCGATCTAAAAACGCGAGAAGAGAAGTCGAAGTCGCCAGAAACCATCCAGTACGCCACCACCGTCGCGAAATTCCGTCTCGGGACCGAAACTCCGTTACGGCACTCCGTCGGGACGGGGAATTGGAGGAGATCATCGCCATCATCACCACCGACGCCTCTCCATCGACCAGCCATGTTTCCCCCATCCATGTGTGAGTAATTCCCCCGTTGTAGGCTAAAGGGGATGGTAGGGATTGGATGAGATTGGTCATGTAATAGCATAAGATTGTTAGGGCATAGTGCCTAGTGTCCGTAATTGGTACTTTTATGATATTGTTGCAACTTGTTATGCTTAATGCTTGTCACTAGGGCCCGAGTTCCATGATCTCAGATCTGAACATGTTATCAATTCATGATGATATTCATTGCTTTATGATCTTACACGCAAATTGTATACACGTATTGTTGTCCGGAACCCGAGGCCCCAAAGTGACGAAATTGGGACAACCGAAGGGAAGGCGGTGATATGAGGATCACATGTGTTCGTGGAGTGTTAATGCTTTGCTCGGTGCTCTATTAAAAGGAGTACCTTAATTTCCAGTAGATTCCCTAGAGGCCCGGCTGCCACCGACTGGTAGGACAAAAGATGTTGTGCAAGTTTCTCATTGCGAGCACGTACGACTAAATATGGAACACATGCCTATTGATTGACTAGTACTTGGATACCGTTTTATTACTATCTGCAAATGCCCTATCTTGATTGTTACATGAGTTTCTCTCATCCATGCAACGCGCGTCATCCATCCATGTGCCTACAGTATTTTAATCCTGCTATTTACTATAATCACTACTGCTGTCTTTGTTACACTGCTGCTGATATTTCACCACTGCTACTGCTATAAACTGTTACTAACTCTTGTGAGCAAGTGCTGTTTCCAGGTGCAGCTGAATTGACAACTCCGCTGTTAAGGCTTTCAAGTATTCTTTGTCTCCCCTTCTGTCGAATCAATAAATTGGGTTTTACTTCTCTCGAAGACTGTTGCGATCCCCTATACTTGTGGGTTATCACATAGCATGCGCAGCAGCACCACAACACAACACAGGCAAGCAAAAACAGCAGCAGAGTAACACGGTAGCACAGCAGCAGCATACGTAGTAGAGCCAGAGGCATAGATCGAGAAGGAATAGGTGGAGTAGAGGAGGTAGAAGGAGCAAAGGGGATTACCCGGTGAAGGGTGAAGCTGCGGCCATGGCAGCACGGTGGCACGGCCAACCACGACGACGCCAGACCGTGGCCAAGCCATGACAAGCCACGCACAACACAAGAGAGAGCGGCGAGCATCCAGGGTTGGCGAGGAACCCTAGATCGACGGAGATCGCCACCAGTTCATCGGCGACCGTGAGAAGCACGCACGCGCTCGAGCTGCCGAGGACGCAAACGACAAATCGAGACGGATGAATCGACACGCCGTCACGTGCTGGTTCATCTGCGCACCACGGCGAGCCCTAGCTCGGCCGGAGATGGCCGGAGCAGGCAACGACCATGGTGGCGCCGACGTCGCCACCGAATCGCCTTAGGGTTAGGGTTTCACGAGTGAGGAGAGAACGAGAGAGAATGAGGTGGGCCGACTTGGTTCGGTTCCATCGAACTGTTTTGGATTGGCTCGGTGGGTCGTCCAAATGGGCCAAAATGGTGGGCTGACCCAATTGGGTAAGGGCATTTTAGTCTTTTTAAATTTTAATTATCTCCTGAATTCTACCAAATAAAAATAAATCGAAAAGGCCTCTACAAATTCAAGAAAATAAGATTAATGAACCATAAATTATTCCTAACAAGAATAAAATAAGAAATGAGAATAGTTATACAATTTAAAATTTTGAAATTTTTGAATTCAAATTTAAATTTTAAATTACAATTTTCCTTGGATTTAAAAATCAAGAAAAAATCAAAATGAATTCAAATAATTATTATTCAAATAATTTCAAAGGAATTATATTATTCCAAGTCATTTCTTTTAAAGATTAAGATTTTCCAAAAATGGGAAATATCTTAATAATTCAAAATTCAAGAATAATTCCAAAATGAGGAAAACCCTAATTTTCAAATTGTAATAAATATTTTCCAAAGGAAAATATCAACTATATTTCATTATTTTCTCATTAGAAAATCAAACCATGTTAAAATACTTAAATATTTATAAAGTACCGCCAAAGGCACCAATCCTTAACTCAAATCCTAAATCTGTAATAACCATGTCGGGATAAGGGATTCAACATGAAATAATATATCCATACATGCATCATTTGGATCTTATAACATTGTCTTTACCGGACAATGATGCTTCTTTACAGAACCCGAGGTTCAGGTTCAATCCAACACTTCGAACTGCATTATCTCGCGGTCACCAGGCAAGTTCACTCTTGCTCATGTCACCTTGATTATTTTTTATCAATTTACCGCAAAAGTACTATACTTATCATTCCTGCATTGAAAAGAAAAATGTTACTTTTCCATATGAATATGACTATGTGGTGGCAATGGAACCATGGTATGTGTTGATATGGTGGAGGTTCCATTGCAAGGGTTCTATTAAACTAGGACTAATCACCAATGTTGTCTAGTGATTCTAGCGCCGTATAATTCGCGTTAACCATAAGATCTATAATGGCTCTGGGAAAGTCAGCTGTATCTTTTCCCTCTTGCATATCAACGGACCTGGTGGAGCCTGGCTGGGTGTTGGGATAACACTGCAGTAGGTTGGAAAATCCTTTAAAATCCCCATCCGTGTGGATGAGAGGCTCTATCGTCTATGAGGGATTGTCCGACGTACATCGGGGTAAAGCCGTATGATCGGGAGATGTCTACCGGGGATGTACGGGTGGACAAAAGGGTGGGTATGCAAGGTCATGGAGAAGGCAGTGATTGACTTGGATCTTACACCTGGCCCCACACCAAGGAAGTGTGGACGAGAAACACGTCTCGGTTGGTATCAAGGATACGTTCTCTTATGGGAAAAGTAACGCACCTCTGTAGAGGGTATCAAACTGTGGCAGTCACTCCTTGTTCCGGGAAGGGAACTACGAACGCGGCAGGAAAGGAACTCCATGAAGTTCTGTTCAACTCTGTGAAGACGGCGAGGCATAGTTTTCTGAATAAAATAAACCTTTTGAAGAAATGTTTGCGAAACATGCATTGACCGGAGATTTCCTGATCAATGGTCGTCGCTAGTGCATCAAACACATTTTTCCTTTTGAGCTTGCTGAGTACCTCGATACTCACTTTCTTTCGACACCCTTGCTAGACTGTGATAATGAAGTGGAGGCCACTGATGGAGCACCGGAAGGCGACTACGAGCTGGTCTATGAAGAACCTGATCTGTCCGGAGGACAGGAAGGCGTGGACTATGGGATAGTCTACGGGCCAGACAACAATGAGGCGGAGGAGTAGTGACATACCCTAGTGTTATAGAGCCGAGCAACGTAGAAACTTACCTAAATAAGTTGCTGAGCTCAGTTTACTATTTTATGCTGGTTTGTAATGAACTTAAGTAGTATCTTAGGGTGTTCTCATCGGATCTATGAAAATACCAACTTGTTCTGGCTGTGATTGTAATATAATCTCGAGTGTTATGACCTGCAATGTTTCTGTTGTACCACTCTGGGGGATGTGATATTTGTGAAGAAGTCCCTTCACGAAGATCATATCAACGACTTGTATACTATAACATGCAGTGGTATGCTGGATCACCGCAGATTTGACATTGTTTCTTTGGGTTCCCGGGTTCTCTCAATGATGTCAATGTGTTTCATAGGTCTCACATTCTTTCCTGGCTATCTAAAGGTGATGCTCCGGCATGCAACTACACCATCAACGGCCATGACTACACAATGAGCTACTACCTGGCCGATGGCATATATACGGAGTGGACAACATTTGTGAAGACCATTGGGAATCCGGAGAGCCGAGCTTAAGATGAATTTGCAAAGGCATAAGAGGCAGCCCGAAAGAACATGGAGGCAAGCTCGGGGTTTTGCAAGATAGATTTGCAATAGTTCGAGGTCCCGGTCGGTTTCAGGACAAACAAACCCTCAATAACATCATGAGCACTTGTGTGATTCTTCACAACATGATCATCGACGATGAGAGGGATTTGAACTTGGAGTTCTTCTTGACAATGTCGGTATCCGGGTGAAGCCATCAAGGAATCCGAACCAAATCGAAGCATTTCTTGACACATACCACACCATTGAGAACGCCAGGTCGCACGCAGATTTAGCTCGATCTAATTCAACACCGTTGGATGAGGCATGGCGGTCGGTAGTGTGACGGTTCTATTTAATTCTTTTGATTCCATATTCATTGAGGTGTGATTTGAACTATTATTTGTATTCTAAACCATTTGTTTAATTATTTAGATTTGAA
Source organism: Lolium rigidum (assembly GCF_022539505.1). Classification (NCBI taxonomy): domain Eukaryota; kingdom Viridiplantae; phylum Streptophyta; class Magnoliopsida; order Poales; family Poaceae; genus Lolium; species Lolium rigidum. The sequence goes on along the minus strand of NC_061508.1, from coordinate 143,530,194 downwards.
CTATTATTGTAATAAGGATTATTATTGTATTGTGTACTGTTTGAAACTATCAAATTTTAGTTTATATTTGTTGTCATGGTTTTACATTTCCATATAGTATTTGTCACGGAGATGTGTTGAAATATGCAAAAGCCCTGATCTGCACTTTAGTTTGGAGGGTTGGTACGATTTTGGCGTACCAGACCCCACGTAGCAAACCACATAGCAAACGGACCGCATATGCGGAGGCCTTTTCCAGGCTTCAAATCGCGTTTTTCTCCTTTAAGTGCATCTCCAGCGGTGGACGCATTTTATTGTCCGCGAGCATCCATTTGTGTCGCGGTGCAGACGTTAAAATGATCGTTTTTGGCGTCCATTTGCGTCTGGGGTGGCTCCAGCGAGGCGACACATTTATTTTTCCGAATTTTTTTTTCTCTTCTCTATTTAAACATAGTTCCAAATAGAGTATTATATATTGGAACATGGTTTTACACAAACTAATACATAATTGGGAATATGGTTTACACAAACTAATACATAGTTTGAACCATGGTGGACACAAATAAAACATTGCAAAATGAGGAAACTAGTTGTGTTGATTTCCGTATGTTCGCTGCCAAGAAAGAACATTCGAGGGCACACCCAGTCACCCAAACTGGAAAATCCAACGGGGGATGGTGCCCTTGTTGGTTCTATCGAGGATGAACATCCAGAAATCTTAATTACTGGCTTCGTCCGCCCCGTAGCCAGATTAGCTGCAAAGAAAGAACACTCTAAGTTCTAACTATCGGTGTCCGAGCCGGATTCGTCGGTGTGGTAGTGCATGCGGCAGGCTGTGTCGTCGAACACCTTGACGATCATCTCGCCGCCCCCTCGTAGAGGAAGGTGAGCTGACAGCCGGGCTCGAGCGTGAGGTCACGGCCGAACTTGTCCCACCCAATGTGCAGGTACATCTTGCCCTGCCCGTCGAACAAGACCTCCACGGTCCAGCGGCAGAAATTGCAGTTGGCCTCCCGTAACTGCAAATGCGCCGGCTCGATGCCATCGACGAACTCGACGAACTTGTCCGGGAGCCGCTTGATGCCGAGTGGGTCGTCGTCGATGCGGAGGAGGAACTCGAAGCAGCGGTCCTCCTGCGAAGACGACGAGGGCGCAGGCGACGGCGAGCGTGGGGCCGTAGCTGCTCCACCATCGCGGCCCCTGCCCCGGCCCCGGGGGCGCCCAGGGCCGCGGCCTCGACCGCCTCGCCGGCCACCAGGACCGGCCATGGACTTCCTCGCGGGCCTGGCTGCGTCGCAGGAACACCTAGGCAACACTACGGTCGAGCTTTGTGGCGGTTTCTTGGAGGAGTGGATGAGGGAAGAAGAACGCGCGCCCCCTTTATATAGGCCGGAGGCATGTGGTGGCCGCGGGACGCGTGGCATCGCCATTAACGTGGTTGGCGGAGGTAGGCTGCGGTCGCTCGGCAGCCGAGACATCGCCATTAACGTGGCCCAGACTGCCGAAGCGACGCAACGGCGCCAGTCGCTGGCGTGTTTGAGAAGACGCATCAACGCTGAGTCGTTGCCATGCGGGCCGACGAAACATCCACTAGACGCGAGCGTACACTTTGCACGTCCGCAGAGACGCATCCGAGGCGCATATTTGGGCCAGGTTTGCGTCTCCGCGGATGGCCCGGTCACTTTGCGTCGCCGCGCTGGAGGTGGTGCCAGACGCATTTCCGGTCACGGTGGACGAAAACGGTCGCTCAGCGTCCGTTTGCGTCGCGCCGTTGGAGATTCCCTAAACTTGCGTTTATAAGAGCATCTCTAGCAGAACCCGTAAAGTGGACAAAACCGAATAATAATTTTCGATTTACGGGTTCAGTTTAAAAAATGGCGCAGATCAGTTTTCAGGCCGAGACCAAAAACCCAACTCAACTGAACACCAAACTCTATTTGTGGCGCGCTGAAATTTCAGTTGAGACCAACTGCTTCCGCCCGTACAGTCGCCATAATCTAGCTAAATTTGTGGCTGGCGTGGGGCAGGGCGAGCTTATGGGCGGCGAGCTCGCAGCAACGTGGGGCGGCGAGGAACGGGGCGAGCTCGTGGTGGCACGGGGCGGCCCGAGACGGAGCCGGGCGAGCTTGTGGCGGCGCGACCCGTGGCGGTGCGTGGCGGCGCGGCGCCGGTCCGGCGCGAGGCGTGGCAGCGCGGGTCGTGCCTGCGCGGGACGGGGCCGGACCGGCGCGGGGCGTGGCGGTACCGGACCGGCGCGGGGTGTGGTGGGAGTGGCGGGCGGCCTGGCGCAGCGACCCGGCGTGGGGCGGGCGGCTTGCAGCGTGCCAACGCGGGTCGGGTCGCGCCGGCGGGGGTGGTTGGCCGGGGCTGAATTCGTGTCCAGAGAAGAAGAGACCGTGCAAGAAAGAAGAAGAGAAAAAAAGGAAAAAAAAAGGAAAAAAAGAAAAAAAGCTGATAAGTGGGCCTTTTAATGGCATATTCCTAAATATGCTGTTTAACGGTTTTGAATTATAGGCTCTGCTCTGCGACATTAATTTTTCGGCTAAACATAAGTTCGGTGAACTAAACTCGGTGTTTTTAGTTCGCGCATTTACCGGCTCTGCTAGAGATGCTCTAAACTGAGATCCGGCAGTGGCAAAGATGGTCTAACAAATGCTACGATTCACTATCTCCGTCACGGTGGTTGGTGTCATCGAGTCGCCTTGTCACTATCCGTACTTTTAGCACACTCAAATTGGAAACAGCTAGCCAGATCGGTATGCCGATTGCAACGCTGGACCGGAAAAGTCCAGGCAAAACACCTAGCTCGTTACGACGACTGCGATAGAACATCACAAACTCAGCGCATTGACCCACCTTAAACCGTCTCAAGATCCAAGTGCTAACCGTGTGCACAACGCGTAGCTCGACTGTGGAGAAGAGAGGCTCAATACACTTTTCGTGTAGCTCTATGCCGACGTCCAGCGGGCGATGCGAGGAGCCAAGGCAATAGAGACCAGCCGATGTGCTGTACAATGCAATAATGTCAACAACGAACAAGCATTACCATCGACATGATTGGTCCATGTTATGTCGATTGCTTTTGCAACGCGTGTATACTGTAGTTAAACAAAATACCTTAACATGCGTGATCAGACATCATTCTTGTAGTTGCAAGTGATGTTATATGCATGTACGAAAACATGTTTCGCTCCGGGGTTTTCTGTTGTAACAACCCAACATCTTGAATTCGTTCGCTTAAGCAAATTGGACGGTAGAGATTGGTTCGGTGCCATCTATAGGGTTCTTTGTCTAGATTTGGCCACAATGAAGGTCGTGGTTTTGATAAAAGTGAAGTTATGCTAGTTCTTCATGATGATAACAAGATTCAGTCATACTCAGATCTGTTCAATTGCAAAAGTGGTACTTGGCCAATAAAATACTTAGGCACTCCTATTTGTGCTAGGAGACCTACTGTTACTGAGATGAGCTTTCTGGGAGATAAAACAAAAAAGAAAATGTGTGCCTGGGTAGGAAATAACATGTCCATTGGTGGTAGAATGATTAAAATTGGTGCTTGCTTATCCAACACAGGTGTATATCAGATGTCCATGAGATTATTACATAAAACAACCATAGAAGAGATTGATAAGCCCATCAGATCCTTTTTCTGGGCTGGCAGTGCTGATAAGAGAAAGTATCACTTTGTGAAATGGAGGTGGATCTGTAAACCAAAAAAGAAAGGTGGCTTGGGCTTGAAAGATCTCACCAAATTCAATATTAGCCTCATGTGTAGGTGGTGGTGGAAAGTTGAATCCTCAGCTAGTCCTTGGAATGATTTCATAAATAGGAAATATCTCAAGGGTGCTGGTATCTTTTATTCAAAAAAAAGACCAGGTGACTCTCCTTTATGGTCAGATATGCAAAAAATCAAAGGCTTCTATTTAGCTGGCAGAAGAATGCAAGTGGGAGATGGAAAATTAACAAGCTTCTGGCAAGATGCATGGTGTGGTAGTACTCCTTTGTGTGAATCTTTTCCTGAGATATTCCACATATGTAATGAACAAGAGATCACAGTTGCTGATGCGGCTGCGCATGGATGGAATTTCTCATTTAGAAGATATTTGTCTCCAGAGTTAACTGCTCAAGTTCATGGTCTGCTGGGCATTGTGAGACAGATTAACCTCTCCCATGAGAGAGATAGGCCTGTGTGGAAATGGACAAAAAATGGAATTTTCTCTGTGAAATCCATGTACAATCACCTATGCAGGCATGGTACAGATAGATCCTTCAAACACCTGTGGAAAAGTAGGATTCCTCTGAAGATAAAGATCTGGTTGTGGTTAATCTGGCATAATGCAATTGCAACAAAGGATAATCTTCTGAAAAGAAAGTGGAGTGGGAGTGCATCCTGTCAATTCTGTCACCAAAATGAAACCATCTCCCATTTATTCTTTGATTGTGTTGCAGCAAAATATGTTTGGAGCACGATGAGCTGTGGTCTGTTGGTGCAAATGACAGACACGGGAACTTCACACAATTTTTCAATTGGTTCCCACGTTTCGTTCTCGCCGTAGGAATGTTCGGATTCGCTGGTCTTGCAGCGATTTGCTGGGCAATCTGGAAACTGCGTAACAGAGCTTGTTTTGACATGAAATTGATTAAGTCTCCCAGTGAGCTAATCAGTCTGTCTGTTGTGTTTATGAATTATTGGGCAGGACTTCACAATGATGCTGATGAGAGGAATATCAAGACTGGAGCCGATAACTTGCTACGCCTGGCGACTGTGGCCGCCACTTCATCCTCAGCTGCTGGAGGGAGACCTGGGCGAGGAGGAACGCTTACTATCACTGATGCTGCGGCTGCCGACATCACAGGAGATGAGGAAGAAGATATGGAGACTGATGATGCGTGAATCGCTTCTTTGATGATTGCTCAAGTTGATGAAAGGATGAAAAGCTTTTGGTGACTTTGGATGCTGCTGGATGATTCCTGTGCTTTTGCTAGGATTTTATGCTGCTTTTTTAGTTCCTCTTTTTGCTGTCCCTGGTCTGTAATATATATAAACTCCCTCTAAACGCTAGCATTAGGCGGCGCTCCCCCTCCCCCTTCTTCCTGACGTGATACTACTGTGTTTTTCGTTATCCTATGGTAATGAAAATCGATTCCCCTGAGGGGTGGATCGCTTGGAAAAAAAACAATGAAGGTCGTGGGCACGTAGGTGGTGATGATGATGTCGTGTTCTATAACAAGTGGGGGGTCTTTCAATGGTGCACATTGAGTTGCATTTGGTCATGCCATCTCGTTATAATTTATGAAAAGCATAAATGACCATACAACCATTTATTTTTCAAAATTGCTAGTAGGTAGTCCTACGTTTCTTTGCTATAAATATGTTGTGGGTGGGTGGGGTGGGGTTGCACCATGTAAATGGTTCACATATTTCGGGAATCAATTATGCCTCTTTTTGGCTTTCGTGTTAATTATTAATAGTTAAATTTTCAAACACACTTCAAGTACCCACGGCATAAGAAACTTACTGGAATTGTTACATCAGCCGACAGACACCGACTCTATATTACTGTATTAATCAAGTTCAAAATTTTATTCTTTGTAATACAAAAAGAAACAAAAAACACAAATTTTATTCTAAATGGTGAAATGTTATTCTTCCTTAGCCTAAATGGCCTTATAACTCTACATATATAAAGTCCGATGGCCTTTACTGCTCCCTCATTCATTTGGGCATTGTTCATGTGGCACGAACAGCGTCACTTTTTTTTTACTTTTAATTTTTTGTATTACTTTTCAATAATATTTTTTAAAAGTTTTTATAGTAACTTCTGCAGTAATTTGTTGGTAGAAATATCCTATACCATTTTAACTCCGTTAACTCCAGTCTTTACACCATCTAATTACTTTCCCAATTTTATAATAGAAAATGACACTGCAGGGTTTTTTCCCTACTGTACAAGTGTCAAAAAGAAAATCCTATACCATTTTCATTACGCATCAATAATTCTCTACTGGAGCATAATTCTTCAGTAATAATTTTAATTTGTCACGTTAACTATTTTATAGTAGTTTTTCCACTAGGCCTATTTACCCATTCACCAGTTTGATACGCTCTCATTTATTCATTGATTTTTTTTTACTTTTCAACAATTATTTTTCAATAGTAACTTCTAATAACAAATGGTATTTTCAAGTTGTTTCAAACAATTGATTTTACACTTTATCCTTCATGTCTTTCCATGGTTGTGCAGTTTGACCTCTTCCACTTCCGCTTCTACTTCTTCCTATTAGGGAAGAATATATCACCCATGTTTTCTTTGCGAGAAAATTGCTCTACTTTTTCCAGCGATACCTATGAGTGCTAAAAAAAATCCAAAACATGGCACCACGGCACCACTTTTAGAAAACACCGAAACTTTTGCACATAACTCATATATTGTAGTACGGAGTACTTATAAAATACTAACAAACAGTCTAAGCAGCCAAGGACGCGGCATGCCCGCGGCGTCAAACTTGCTAGTAACTCTAAAAGACGCGTCAAGTAGAAAAGCGCCAGCACACATGAAACGAGAATTTCCAATAGCATTATGCCGAAAAAGTCCAAAAGTCGGTATCACCATATCCCAATATTGTTATGCAGCCCAAAATATACGTGTTAGGTAGCCATCCAGCGATGAGGGCAGAGCAGATATCTATCATCACTCTTGTTCAGTTTGGATCAATGTACCCACTTTCAGCTTACGTGAATCGAACGCTGTGGCGGTGAGGAAAGATGCAAAGTCCATGAAAGATGAGTTGCCCCACACTTGGCCAAGTGTGCAATTGCTTGTTCTTGGTAGTTAGCATCACTTGGTGCCACCATGTCACGTGCTGATGACTGATGACCCACAAAGGCACGCCTTTCCTGCATAAATTTCTGACTCCTAAATCCTCAATTAATTCCTGCCACCATGTCACGTGCTGATGAGTTAATATTTCAGCCTAAATCCTCAATTAATTCAGTCACATTGTCAGCCATTGCCTTCCATGTCGGTCCTGTAATTTGCAAACAGCTGGAGCCTGGAGGACAGGCTGGTAGCCGACAAGCGTCACCAAGGACTTTGTTTGGAAACATTTATAATGCGAGGACTTTTCTTAGTAATAATAACATATGAAAAAGAGGAAAGGAATTAGCGACGCGACACCTCGAAGATAACGGCTACTTCCCCAGCGCCCCAGAATATAATAACCTCAGAAACCAAGAGTATGACCGAAATTATTGCTCTTTCCCTTTTCTGCCTTCCCGGCTACTAGGAAGCCTCCCCACGGGATTCAGCACACCACGCGGTCGGAGATGGCGGCCGCGACCGCGGAGCCGCCTGCGCCGCTTCCGGTGGCCGAGGCGGCCTCCGAGGTGATCGAGGTGGAGGACTTGGAGCCGGGCTCGCCGGACGCCGGCAGCGGGAGCAGTGGAAGCGGCAGCGGCAGCGGCCGGAGCACCTCGGAGTACTCCGGCTGGGTCTACCACCTCGGCGTCAACTCCATCGGCCACGAGTACTGCCACCTCCGCTTCCTCGTCATCCGCGGCAAGTGCGTCGCCATGTACAAGCGCGACCCGCACGAGAACCCGGGACTTGTAAGCCCCCCCCCCCCCCCCCCACGCCCCTCTCCGCGCGCGCTCTGCTCTCGCCGCCTGAAATTGGCTCTGAATCGTTCGCTTTTGCTTGTCGTGGATTTCGGGGTACAGCTTGTCAGAGTGGATGTATTACGGGACCCGACAGCTACGCCTTGCTTAACTGCTTGTTAGTTTTTGTGCCCGCGCCGTTGTTTCGCTCGCGGGTTTGGATGAGCTTTAACCTAGTCAGAGTTGTGGTTGTGGGCTAGATGAGCTGCTGAGTTGTGCGAGTTAGAATGTTTAGTTTTAGGGGTTTAGCTGGCTTGTAAATTATATGCGCCTGTGATTATTTCTCTGCCGAGGATTTTGCGGTCAGACTTGTCAGGAAGTGGGGGAAATGCTGAGATGCATGCGTTTTAAATCTGTACCCTGTTACAGGGGTTTGTGTTGAAATTTAGAGTGAATAATTTGTTGAGGGGATTTTGACATCAATATCCTGGTCAGCGTGTCCTTCATGTGTGTTGTCAGATTTAGAAAACCCAATTCTCATGTAGGGTTGTTCCGGGTTGTAATTTCAGTAATATTTATGCAGTTATGCTGCTACCATACCATACGTCTACAGAGTGAGTTATTATGCCTGTTGTTTTCAGTGTGGCCATTAGGTAGCAGGGCAAATGGGTAGAGCTATGTTTTGGCATTACTCCACAACCGTTTCTTCATTTGCAGAATTGTATCTCTCAAGTTTCTCTTGGCCTTCTTGTGGACGATTTTCTCATACACGTCTTCTTTAGGAACCTATCCGAAAGGGTTTTGTTAGTCACACTCTTATGGTGGAGGAGCTTGGTCGCCAGAAGGTCAACCATGGGGTAATGCCGCAATGGTCCAACTTTGTGTCTGCCCTTCAATTGCAATGACGTGGATGGATTCATGCTTACTTAAGGAATAACCAATTTATATTTTGAATTCCCAGGATTTTTATGTCTTGAGGTTGTGCAATAGATTGGATAAAACGAAGAAAGGAGAGGTACTCATCTTGTTACGCTCTTGTGTGTTTGTAAACAATCCTCCTCAACATGGCAACCAAAGATCTCTCGTTATTGTCTTTTACTAGATCGCATGCGCGACTCCTGGTGAAGCTCGGAAATGGGCTGAAGCATTTGAGCAGGCCAAACAACAGGTATTATGCAAGCGTTGTCAGATACCACTTGATTGTATCCAGATAAGGTAGTTTGGATGTTTAGGGAGACAATGCACCAACACCATTGTTCAACTGGATTATGTTGTAGCGTAACAGGCTAAAAGCCTTTAAGCCACTTCAGCTGAAGTAAATATACCGATATAATTGTTTTCCTTGTTTCCTCTTGTACTATGATAATTCACTGGTTTATGTTCTTGTTAGTTCTTTCTCTATGAAGTGCCATGCTCTTTATCGAAAAAATGAAGTGCCATGCTATAGCAAGAGAGGTGCAAGTGTAAAATGAATACGCAGTAGCATAATTTATTATGTAATGAGATGATTAATACTGTTGTCAATTGGATTAACATAAATCTGCAATATATGAGACATGCTAAGGGTGCTGACTGCATATTGTTGTAAATATAAAAGTTGTAGAATTGAAGCGGTTTAGTCATCTCAAAATTTTGTATGCACTTAAGAGATATGTATTACAGTATTACCATTTACCAATAGCCCACGAATCATCACAACTGGATGTGCATTCTGCATGCAAATATTAATATGACACTCCGAACAGTTGCACTCGAAATATAACTTGCCAGCGAGAAAGCTGATTGCTGGTGTGAGAGGGGAGGCGGGTTTCTGAAGTTTCTGGAAATTTTGAAGTGCTAGAGAACATCTAGAAAAGCGCATTTGATACTCTACCATATTGCTTAGCACTTGTCCCTTGGTGTAGAACTGTTATTGTTGGTTTACCGTCTACAAACCTGTATCATGATTTAATGTAAAAAATGTGCTAGAGAACATCTAGAAAAGCGCATTTGATACTCTACCATATTGCTTAGCACTTGTCCCTTGGTGTAGAACTGTTATTGTTGGTTTACCGTCTACAAACCTGTATCATGATTTAATGTAAAAAATGTTTGTCCGGATCATTGAACTGCACATTTATACACAGGGGTGATTCTTTGTATAGTTAAGACTTAAAAGTTGACTCCTCTTGTTATGCGGAAATAATCAAATCCTTGTTCCATTTTATCTGTTCCTATTGCTTTCACTTACACATTCTTTTACAACAGGCTGACCATGACCTGACAAGAGGGGTTAACTGGAAAAGATTGCAGAATGAAAACGAGTATGGGAATTTCCAATGAGAACAATAATCTCTTTTCCAATTTTCATGTTAAATTGCTTTTCTTTAGTCAAATTTTGACATCTAACTGTTAACACCTGGAGGTTTAATCTTGATGGGCACCGACCTCGTGTAAGAAGATATGCAAAAGGCTTGGGGAAACTTGTGCGTATTGGCAAAGGTAACATGATATATCTGCAATATTAACTTGTATCAAACGCAGTTCTAAATTTGACCTCTAGAGGCCCTTGCCAGGGTGGAATAGGGATTGGAAATGTAGCCTTATCGCTGTGCAAATGAGCACTTAGTTGGGGATTAGACGATTCCGTAGCTGCGTAAAGTATGAATGGCCAATTTTATAAAAAAAATTGTCCTCTTCATGGTTCTCAAGTCCCACAAAAGCTAAAAGGTAAGTTCTATAGGACGGCAATCAGGCCGGCGATGCTATACGGAGCAAAATGTTGGCCCAATAAAAGACAACTCATCCAACAAATAAGTGTTGCGGAGATGCGCATGCTACGGTGGATGTGTGGCCATAAAAGAAAGGACCGGATTAGGAATGAGGTAATACGTGATAAGCTAGGGGTGGCACCGGTCGACAAGAAGCTAGTCCAGCACTGACTAAGGTGGTTTGGTCATCTCAAACGGAGGCCTCCACAAGGAATTCTAAGGAGTATGGAAAATACTAGGAGGGGTGGAGGATGACCAAAGTTGACATTGGCGGAGGCGATAAATAGAGACTTGAGGGACTGGAATGTTCCTAAAGATTTGTTTCTTGATAGGACTGCATGGAAATCAGCGATCCATGTGCTGGAATCTTAGTTTACTTGTTCTTTTTTCTCTGTCCTTGATTTGGTTTCCTTATTGTTCCGTTGGGTTTCATATCTAGCCTACCCCAACTTGTGGAAAAAGGCTTTGATGTTGTTGTTGACTTGTTGTTGCTGCATGGTTCTCAAGTCCAGTTTCAATTCGGTAAACTCATAAAATTTATATTCTTTTCAGACACGGGTTAGTTGGCATTAGTTGGTAATGTTTTTTTTTTTTTTGCAATTTTTTGGCATTACGAACTTTACTAACTAATACCAAAGATAACCTAACAGTCCTAACTTAAAACTGTTGGATGTAATGTTGCTTTCGGTAGTTAAACTCACTCGGAAATTGCCTAATAATCTAACAAAAACAACTACCATGTCGATGCTCAAACTTACAGACACTATGTGTTTCTCACAGAGGATGAGTAACTTTAAAGGTGTCTGATACTGCTAGCCTTAAGATCTTTTTTCAGCCAGATAAAAGGGAGGATACCCCCAAGCTTTTACTGAAAATGTTCAGGTATACAAAGGTACATGTGATAGCTGGCTCCCAAGACACATGGGAGGATACCCCAAGCTCTCAAAATGTTCAGGTATACAAAGGTACTTGTGATAGCTGGCGACACATGGGTGAGCACTACAGTGCTACAAAACCGTCAACATAGAATGAAAACATTCCCTAGTAGAAGGAAATCACAGTGCAACCCTAAAACCAGCTGACATGTTCCTGGAAGCTCCAAATATAGGTTACAGCCCCTAAGCACTAGATATAGGTTACCTGGAGTACCTCCATGTTGCAACCAGTTCGAATATAATCCTCTTAGAGTCTGGATAACATTCTGACAGTGAAAATTTCCTCCAGGCGATTTGGTTTGCCTTAGAAGTTTTGTTGAAATGGGTTACTTTGTGTGCACATATACCATGTTGAATGTTTTACTCTTCTATTTGTTTGTGGGTTGTCCAAATATTTTCAGTTAATGCAATTGTAAAATATTATTATTTCCAAACTATAATATATTACCATACATGTTACATTGTTGAAGTTAAGTAATAAGTGGCAGATTGCTTGCTTGTCTAAAGGTCCTGTATTACGTGTACTTTACAGGACCAGAAATGCTCCTTCGGCAGTCCTCAGATCTTCAAAGCCATGAAAGTGTTAACACAAACTTTGGAGGTGATGCCGGAGATGCACCTGAAGCACATGAGTGGAGATTTGTTCGAATATCAAATGGTATATGCTTATGCTACACCGATTGCTACTCCATAAGCAATATGGTGCACCTTCCTGTATTTACTCTTCAGTTTTCTTTTTCAAAGTTGTGCTTTCAGATGGTTACTCAACTATATCAACATTCATGAAAGTCACGCACAAAATCTTTTGTGGCTTTGCCTACTGAGAAAAGATGATGATGTTATGTATTTATGCTTGACTAGACAATTATTGCAGTGACTTAGCATTTTTGTAAGCCACTGTTGTGTCTTAACTCATCTTTTGTGAACCTGTCAATAGTTTTGCTCTACATGTAGAACCATGCACCACAATATATCACGAATCATATAAAGTTGAGGACCCTCGATCATCCATGTAAAATTTCAAGAGAATTGCTATACACATCTGGCACCAATTTAACCCCCCATCGATCTCATTAGTTATGCCTGCAATCTTTTTAATTAGTTTATCTGGCAGTTAGGAGCTATTGGCTTTTTTAGCTTAATAAGACACAGTTCAGGTTTGCAGTTCCATATATCTTAGTCGTATGTGCTGATGAACATAGTGATGCAAACATGACACATGTTATTATATTTTTCGAAATGACACATGTTATTATATGGCAAGGCCACCTTACACTATCTCGTTAGAATAGTTAGATGGTCCTACTACCTTGCAGTTATATAATCTTGATACTAGCAATTCTCCAGTTTGCTATTCTCACATGAAGATTGTATTTTTTTGAATTGAGTTTGTTGATATAGCATGTGTTTATTAAGAGATAACGTGGTTGTTAACTCATCCACGGCATACCAGCATTCCCTGAGACCATTACTTGTGCCCATTATACATATCTGCAGAAATGTTTGGGAATAACTGCGTGCTGCACCCTAGAACCTCATCCCCTTCATTTATAGTACTAAATGTTCAATTGGTCTTTGTTATAGACTAATACAAATTGTCCAACACTCCGCACCGACATGGGCTTGACACATGGAAAATCTGATTGCATACTGCAATACCCTTGCTGAGACCACTGTGATACTGCACTGAAGCTTTGCTTCGGATGCCATGACTGTGTCACTTTTTCTATACTCACCAGTCACCACTAGTGCCATCACGTCCACCATGATCACCTTGACCACCTCTAATGATGCACTCAATTTGCCTCGTTTTCATAAAAAAGTGACCCCAACCAAGTTTTCTTGGTTTCGACAAAAGAAGTGATGCCGAGCAATTCGAGAATAACCGAACCTATTCCTTAACTTCTTCCACGCAGCAGCCCAACGGCACACTACGCTTAAACACAGCATCAACAGCAGGCACAAAGGCAGCAGCCAGCTCTGTGGCCTAAAAGGGTTTGATCTGGCTGCCCATGCTGCAGCCTGCCTGTGCACACTCAATACCATCACCTGTTGCAGCTAGGGTAGGGGTAGACCGCTAGACCTGAGATTGTCGTGGTTTCCCACAAAGGTGTGACGGTAAGAATGAGCAGAGGATGACAGCGGCGGTGATGATGGGTGATTTAAGGTTAAGTTTAGAGATAAATCTCTGGACTCTGGTAGCATGTAGAGATTAGTGGAGTTGTTGTGGGTCCCACTGAAACTAGTATTAACTGCCAAGAGTTATACCAAACCCTAGCACTTACTCTCATTAGACAGCAAGTGTGAATTCTTACCAGTGTCGAATACTAACTTTGTATTGAGTTGCATCACTTCAGCCAATATTCTAAGATGATGAAAAAAGGTAGCAATATAGTCATACTTTAACACTCTCCAACAATATCCCTAGAAGAAATTGAGCAAATATGAACAGTGCTCCTTCTGTTGAGTCATGTCCAGATTATTCCTGATCTTATTGACCTCTATTTTTGTTATCGTGTTCCAGGAATAAGAATTTTTGAAGATATTGCGAACTCAAAGGTGAAGTTCTTTTGCTTTTTAAGGACAAATGTATAAGATATTGCTGTAGCTTTTCTGTTAGATGGCATTAAGCTGATGCTCAATGAAATTAACTGCTTTCTTGTGATACATTATCTCTGACCAGCTAGCTACACACAATTTTGTACGTGCCAATCAGCAATAAGTAAGTTACATAACAGTTTAACAGTCGCTGATACCCCCCCCCCCGGTATCATGACCAGCTAGGTAATACTTGTCCAGACTAGTTTCTTTACAGCTTACCTAGACAAAACAGAAATATGAAGTGTAAAATTAGAGCGAAATAGCTATGCACTTTAATGAATGAAATGCTTAAAGTGTTGCATTAATTGCTTCGGGGCATCTGCCGCCATTGTAACAACCATGAATTTCTTTATTTCCTAATGGACGATGTGGACCTATGGTTTAGGACTAGTTTAAGACATTAAAAGTTTGTTTCATTGATCACATTTATTTTGTGTTTGGCTTGCTGCCATTTTTTTTTGGCAAGATCCCATTCTTCTTTGCACCCTAAGAAAGTTGGTCAAATCACAACTTGCTGATTCCTTGACAAGTTTCTTTGATTCTAACCTTTGGAGCAATTGGTCAACTTTAGGTATAACGCGACCATGCGATTTATTCTTTGAAACTGGTATCCAATCATCTCCATGTTTTTGAAAGAGAAAGGTTCCACCTTTATTAATTGCTATTTCTTGCAGGGTGGAAAGGGGATACTTCTCAAGTCTGTTGGTGTGGTTGGTGCAAATCCCGACACAGTGTTCGAAATGGTTCTCAGTCTTGATAAGCATAAGCGATATGAGTAAGCTAACAGTTGTTTTGGTCTTTACAACAAATATATTACCCTTTCTCCTTGTGGGTGGAACATATTGATATATTGGCACCTAGCTGTAACAAGATTCTTCCATGCAGGTGGGATATGTTGATTGCTGATTTGGAGTTAGTAGAAACAATTGATGGGTACTGTGATGTGGTTTATGGAACCTATGAGCCGAAATATTTAAACTGGTACTTTCCTCTCATTACAATTTGAATTATTCCCTCATGTGATTTTAGCAACAATGACCTGATTATTAGGTGTATACTAGAAAACTGTAAAGCCTTTGGTACAAATGGCGCACAATTGTAAAATATCTTGAGCGATTTTTGAAATACGATTAAGTAGCCGTCTTTTTGAGATCTTGAGCTTAGTAAAGCTGCTTGATTTAGTTTTAAGAGTTAGTACGGTTAGGAAATTCTGACTAGCGTATGAATGCAAATTAGTCTTGTGGTGCTATGCATGCAGGGTTCTGCCAACTCATGTTGACATCATAAACATTAATTGCTGAATTGGCATCACAAGTCAGGATGTAAATGGACAACTCGCTGGACGTTGCGGACATGTCCACATGAGCCGCATAAATATAAACAAAACTAAGCGGCAACCACAAATTTTTTGGTGGTAATTTAGAGGGAATCGTGGCGCCGCTTGTTCCGCATCACTCAGCTATACGCGCGCGACTGGGCG
The DNA here is from genome assembly GCF_022539505.1 of Lolium rigidum. Classification (NCBI taxonomy): domain Eukaryota; kingdom Viridiplantae; phylum Streptophyta; class Magnoliopsida; order Poales; family Poaceae; genus Lolium; species Lolium rigidum. Next base: position 143,514,852 of record NC_061508.1, on the reverse strand, counting down.
AGTGGCCGACGCAACAGAGTCATACATGCTCTTAGTCTGATCCTACTACGTGTAGCTGAACTGCACGGATCGATCGGGATCTCGACGCGAATAATCCTCCGCGATGAATCTTTAATTCCTAGGTGATGTCACGATGACCGAATCTATGTACCCTTTGTGATGTCACCATGACTGGAAATACGTACAATACCAGGCAACATACAGCTAGTCTCCACGTCCGTGCGCGCCGGTTGGAGCGCGCGTGCACAACAGGAAGAAGAGGTGAAGAGCAGAATCCAAACCCACGCTTGTCCCCCAAATCGCAATCACCGCCACGCGCCGCCGACGATGCCTCCGGCGTCCTCTGTCGTGACCACGGCCTCGTCGGCCTCCTCCTCCGACATCAGCTTCCCCTCCTCGCCCTCCCCGTCCCCACAACATTCCCCCGACCCCTACGCGTTCTCCTCCTTGGACGAGATCAACGCCGCCCCGCCGGCCAAGAAGAAGAAGCCACGGAACTGGGGCGGCACCCGGGCGAGAGCCTGGCCGACCGCCGACGAGGCGGTCCTCCTCGAGGCCGTGGCCGCCTACAAGGAGCAGCACGGCCGGCTCCCCAGCCGCGCCGACCTCCCCGCGGCCCTCGCCGGCCGCCTCCCGCACATCAGCGCCGAGCAGGCCGCCAAACGCCTGCACGCCCTGCGCCAAAGGTACGACGACTCCGTCAGGCGGCTCAGGCGCGGCACCGTCCCCGTCACCGACGACGACGTCCGGGTCCTCCGCCTCTCCAAGCGCATCTGGGAGGGCGTGCCCAAGCGGCAGCGGAGGCGGCCCCGCGCGGCGCCGCACCACGAGCGGAGGGCGTTCGCGGAGCTGCAGGGGATGTACCCGTGCCTGGCTGCCGAGGTGGAGGCGATCGACACCAAGTGCGGGATGCCGCCCATCTGCAAGACTGCAAATACCGCCTCGTTCACACGCACAACTGCGACGTGAAGGCAACGCGTTGAAACCGCCGGCGCCGCTGGACCACGTGGGTTTGTCCACTTTAGCCGTATAAGTTCTGCGGCTAGCCACGATGGCCATATACGCGTTTTTTCGCGGGCGGCGTAAAGGGGATCGCTGGACGCCGCTGCCACTGACATCCTGAATCACAAGCAGTTAACCAGATTAGCAAACAGTTAACCAGATTAGCAATTTGTCTTCACCGTTGAGTTCATGTCAACGAGGGCTGACGATTTTCTTTTGTTACACCAGTTACCAGATTACAGTACCGTGATTGAACGATTAACTGTGAACAATTACCACAATAATATTGCACAGTTACCAGGTAATTTTATATATATGTAGGCATAGCAATGTGAGTGGGTATTCAAATGTTCCCAACAACTAACAGATGAAACACCCCATTCGATAAAAGTAGTATCATGCAAGTCTTGCAAGGGTGGTGAATGATGTTAAGGAACCTGGTAACTAGTGGGTATAACCTTCTTATATTCTAGTAAGTGACAATAATCTGGCAACTACTGACAAAAAAGAATAGCTGTCGAAACATGTCAACAAGGGATCTAGTTTTGAAGATCTCGCCAAAACAAAGCCAGAGGTGAAAGGACATTGCTAATGGGGTCAATAAATTAATAGATAACTTTTTAATTTTAAGAATTGATTTTGTGATGTCACGGTATTGCATGCATTGTGTGGGAGAAGGGGTGGCAGGTAAGACTAAAACGCGGCGACACTACATAGTCTTGTCCAATATTGTTCCTGCTTGATCAGTGTGTGAAAGATATCGCTTCTACTCTAAGTATAGAGACGTTAGGTTTATTAAGTGATCGCCAATCGGGTCAACAAATTAATAGATAAGTATTTAATTTGAAGAATTGATTTTGTGATGTCATGGTATTGCATGCATTGTGTGGGAGAAGGGGTGGTGCTGCATGGTAAGACTAAAACGCGGCGACACTACATAGTCTTGTCCAATATTATTCCTACTTGATCAGTGTGTGAAAGACATCACTTATACTCTAAGTATGGAGACATTATGTTTATTAAGAGCTACTGTTGTTCCCTGTTGAGCAGTAGTGAAAATATCTACTAAGTATGGAGACTGTTCTCAGGTGGAAATCAAAGAAGGATTTTGTATTTTCCAGACAATGGTTTCGTGGACAGGATGGGGCATATAGTAAGTAACATGATCTTTGTCTTTATGTTCAAAGTTAAGAGATATGCAACCTTCCTTTCTCCCTCATACGCAGACATTTTGCAAAGTCCTGCTAGTCACAAGAAAAAACCCTCAAGGCATGGTTATGGACGTGCACATATCAACCGTAAGATCGATCTTTTCTTGATTAGTTTATTTGTTTTATTGCTTTTGTATGAAACTAGTCATTGAACTATTTGTTTTATCTGTACCGTAGCTTTTGTATTGTTTTCCAGTAAACATGTATTACTTTTATGGATTATTTATCTTAAAAATCATTAAGAATTCCTAGGTTCATAATTTTCCTTGGATCGCTTACCAGCTTTACACATAAGGGCATATTTCATTAGGAAACATGCCAGTGTTTCACTTTCCAGGCAGTGACCAGATTAACAAAGCCAAGGGTTTATGGGTGCTTTACATAGAACTAAGTACAGCTAGAGGGTAATGTCTATAGACCGAAAGTGTAGACTCTTCTTTCCTAATCCTTTCATGCACGTATCACTTTCCTCAACAGCATCCATGAATGACTTGACAGAAACAATTAACTCGATCATGAACGGAATGACCAATTGAGGAGCGGCTTGTCCTGGCTGCGTCACTATCGCCTGCGTTATACACAGTCACCGTAGCGTGCACACAGCAAACCTGCCAACGGCAGGGCCATAACCATCTTCCTAAGGCCTGCGTCACTATGGTTTTTTGAACTGAGTGTCACTATGGTACATGCATGGCCCGATTGCCAGCGGCAAGCACACAGCTGCCTGTGCCATGCAGCATTGCAGCGTGTTCATGGTGCATAGCACCCTTGGTGGCCCTGCTGTAGCCTCTTCATCCACTCTTCACCTGTGATTGCTTGCGCCTAGCCAGGGTGCTACACCACCGGCCACCCTTCTTGTTCACATCGCTGTGGCATCCATCATCCCCGCTAGACCAAGTTCCTTCTGACTCCATGCATGGCTCCATCACCAAACTGTACCATGGGAGGAGACCATGGACATCGGGTGGCTGCCACCACCGCGGGTCATAACAAGAGCGTAGACAGACAGCGTCCATTGGAGTGGCGCCCCCTGATGCATTGACTTAGATCAGGCACACAACACCAGTTTGATGAAATTGCATGCACAAGGTTTGTTTACTCTTTTGTTTATCCAACTGGCATGGTAGATAAATGATTGAGGTGACATAGACGTGCCAACTAACACTAGACCCGACCGACTGAAGCGGTCTGCCTTTTTCCCCTTTACGAATCAGATTTTTTTTTGAATCCGCAAGTCCAGCTGTCCAAAGCGTTTATTATTCAAAATGCTAGTGGTTGCAAGTGAGGTTCAAATACCTGGTCCTAAGTGCAATTTTACTCTTCAATTTTTGATCAGCTGTTCCAGTTTAACTGAGTTTGTAGGCAGGATTAGCTTGGGAGAGTTTGATTGGCCCTAGGGCACCAGTTGATTGTGTTGCTAGGTCTTGAAGTCTTACGAGCAAGTTTATAGAAAGAGAAGGAATAGCCTTTTATCTCACTGCTTGATACAGTAGCCTACAACCTGTGGGGGTTATATAGTACCCAAATCATCTTATCTCTAGGACCCCTAAAACAGAGTGCGAGTTGTTTACATAACCCTTAACTCTAGGATACCTAACCGAGTACCCCTCGTGTAAAAGAGTAGTGTTAATCCCGAGTGGGACCATACCTAGGACGTTGACACAGCTGGACTAAACAAGTCCAATACGACTTGAGGCCATGGAACTATGACTCTAGTCCCAAGGACTTAAATCTGCCGTTACGCACCCTCCCCGGCCTGATAGCTGACTCCCATGTAGCAGTTATTTAAGAGGAGAAAATCCAGGTTTGAAATGCAGTAGACAGTGAGATTAAACAGATCTGCTATGAACGAATGTCTTACCCTTTTACATTGTAGTAGTTGCATGAAGGACTAGATGTGATAAAGTGCCCCTCGTGTAAAAGAGTAGTGTTAATCCCGAGTGGGACCATACCTAGGACGTTGACACAGCTGGACTAAACAAGTCCAATACGACTTGAGGCCATGGAACTATGACTCTAGTCCCAAGGACTTAAATCTGCCGTTACGCACCCTCCCCGGCCTGATAGCTGACTCCCATGTAGCAGTTATTTAAGAGGAGAAAATCCAGGTTTGAAATGCAGTAGACAGTGAGATTAAACAGATCTGCTATGAACGAATGTCTTACCCTTTTACATTGTAGTAGTTGCATGAAGGACTAGATGTGATAAAGTGCATCTGCTATAATCAACATGGGTAGAGAGTGCTTTTTTACCATAGCTGTTTGCAAATGACTGACACCATTTGTTTCTTACTTGCAATTCTGAATTTTGCCCAGTGTCTTCTTCACATTTTTTAAAATTTTCAAGGGCCTTAACGATTCATTGTCCTTCCAGCCACAACATGGGAAATAAGGAGGTTAAACACATCAGGGTCAACTCCGAAGTGCATTGTTACTCGTATGGTGGAGATCTCTCCAAGTTTTTGGGACAGATGGAAGAGAAGGACCTCCACAAATTTTGATAGAAGTATCGCATTTGCTTTGCTCAGCCAAGTAGCAGGTTGGTTTTTCTCCTGCAAATATTGTATCACCAAATTGGATAACACAATGATGACTATATTTTTTTTCTGATTGGACAGGTCTAAGAGAATACTTCGCAGCAAATCCAGCCATCACATCTGATTCTCCTTCTACAGTAGTGAAGTCAAAGGCATCTGAACCTTTGATCATCCAGAGTGAACTTGAAGATTCTGAACCTAATGATGAGTTCTATGATGCGCTTGTTAGAGGAGAATCCTTTGAAGATGAGGATAGTGATGATGACGATGATGATGTTATGACCTCAAAGGTAATATTTGCAGTTTCAAGTCATAATTATGTATTCGAAATGGTCATAATTATGTTCAGTAATAAATGGAGATCCAATTTTCCTTGCTTATTTCTATGCAGGCTGGAAAGGTGAAGTTGAAGAACGTATCATGGGCTATTGCAGGTTTAGCTATGAAGCGATCTAAAGGTTATAATGATAAAACACATGAGATATTTCAGTTTTCCTGCACAGTTAGTTTTATATCGATAGGTATATAAGCATTTTCACCATTAGTTTTACGAACCATAGAATGAAGATGCATGCCAACATTTATGCACACCAGCACATAGGCAAACACCATTGTATTTTACGTGTGCCAGAGATATGTATACACACATAGGCAAACACCAATGTGACACATTTTAAATAGCGTGTAGTGAAAGCATAGTGATTTCGTAAAGCGTATTTGCTGCAATGTGTTCAGCTAGTTAGGGAACATAGTTGGCTATTTTTGCCAAAATATGAGGCTTATCAATTATTTTGTAAACAAAGCACCCAGAATATAATGAAGAAACTATGGATTGTATGAGAACATGTCATGTATTTATATTTTGTACTTCTGACACATGCTATATTACTCTAGGGTATAGTCACAGCTCTCTCTCTCTCTGTGTGCGTACGCGAGCGCGCATGCACGCGCATCTAATAAGCACAGGCAAACAATGGCAATGACCTGAGCCATTTGGTTGACATGGCAACAACATATTTACTAAAAATGCTGTTCAGGATAAGTGAACTGTAACCATGGCCTAACAGCAGGCTAAAGTTACTCACCGACCTTTGTACTGATTCAGTGCATTGCGGTTTTCCAGTGTTTCTGTACTGATACTGGTCCGCATAAACACTAATTCTGAGTACTACCATCCTTCCATAATGTGAACTTTAATGTCTTCACTTAGCATACATTTGCAAGTTGCTAATTTCACTCATTTTGCATATTCGCTAGTCGTAGCTTTGTTTTTTCCCGTGGTGTTCTTCTTTGTTCTAAACTTTGCCCTGGGGGGCCGCCTGTATCTTCCTTCTCTTAATACACTGATGTGCAGCTCCCCTGCATGTTTTATAATAACTCATTTTGCATATTTGCTAGTCGTAGCTTTGTTTTTCCCGTGGTGTTTTTCTTTGTTCTAAACTTTGCCCTAGGGACGGGGCCTGTATCTTCCTTTTCTTAATACAATGATGTGCAGCTCCCCTGCGTGTTTTATAATAACTCATTTTGCATATGATTAAAATATATGGAGTAAACTAAAGAAAGATGTTTCAGGGCAACAATTGATATTTCTTCATTTAGCCGAACTGAAGGAAGATATGTTGTTTCATCTATGATCTGGGCATCCTTTTGCCGAATTCCTGTACTATCTTGCTTCTCCTCTAAATGAAAAGATGTGAAACACTTGTTTGCATGTGCTCTAAAACAATTCATTTTAGCCGATATGGAATTGTGCATCCAAGTATCACTTATTGTTGGAGCATGTTGTTCTCTTGTATTTCATGGGGTAAGGGAACAATAGTTGGTGCACACATAGATACCTGGATGCCTCTCAATTTTATCTGTTTACTCTGAAATGTAACACAAGGGTGATAAGAATCACTATAATGGTACATATATGTCCTCTAATCCAGAGTTCCGGGTTGATATAATGATATATCATTTTTTCGCTATTCTTCGCAAACTTATTTTATGTTTCTTATTTAACTCTGAGTTGAACATCTTGTCCAATATTTTGTCCAACAGCTTCACTTGAGAGGAGTGAATTGGTTACAAACTCCATTCCCATCGCCATTGATTCAAGCCATTTCCATGGCAACGTTCGACGAGCAAAAAGCGAAGATGACCCAAACTCTTGGAGTGCACCTGGTGGAGAGAAGTTTATGATAAGAGGGAAGACTTACTTGTCAGATTACACCAAGGTGGGAGCATTAGAGTTCCATTTTACTGATTAATCAAGAGAATCCTTTTCGAAAAAAACTTAAGCAAGAGAATTGTTAAAACTACCTATTTACTTCTCCACTAGTTAAAGACAAGAACGAGCTATACAGATAAGATTTCTATTGTAAAAGGATGTTGACTACCTGAATGCCAGATGTTCTTGTCGAACTGGTAAATACATATTCAGATATGATCCTAGCATTTGGATATGCCACTTCACAGATAGCCTGTTGAGAGCCTTTGTTTTATCAATACTTGTTATGTTGAGGATGCTGAGCCTTAGTATGCGTTTAAACACCCTATCCTGGCAAGCAATTATATATGTTTTTATTTCTCGTTTTTTTGCGAGCTCCTTGTTTGACCAGTCATGTTAACTTGTGATTTGAACAGATTGCTGGAGGAGATCCTCTTCTAAAGCTTATTGCAGTTGATTGGTTCAAGGTTAATGAGCGGTTTGACTCAGTTGCCTTGCACCCTAAAAGCCTTGTTCAGGTAAAGTTGGTGAATAAGCATTATCAGCAGCCCACAGTTGCAAACTAACACCACTTTAGTACAGGGAACTTAGTAAAATTGCTTTCTAGCATAGGTTAGCAGGAGCTTCCTTGTTGCGCTATGTGCAAACTCAAGAGGAAGTTGTCTGTAGTGTAGTGCTTTATTATGACATGACATGCATATTCCTGTATGCCTAAATTTTCCGATCTTCAAATACAGTCCGAAGCTGCAAAGAAGATTCCCTTCATACTGGTTATAAACTTGCAGGTAAGTACAGTTATTAATTTGTTATATCATCTAAGTTGTATTCACTGTCTTAAATAGTGTGTGCCTAGGTGCAGGTGCCACCTTGCTGCCTTCTTAGCACCTTTAACCTTTAATAACACATTTTCTACACCTTTAACCTTTAATAACACGGGAAACTTTCCTGCAAAAAATAAGTTTTGAAGGGAAACTGTAGGGAAAGCCCTGACAGTATCATAATCAAATGTTTGATAACCAAACAAATATGTGTGGATTCGTTGATACAGATTTATTGCAAAATTGATCCATGATCTTACTAGTTGTCACCCACTTGCTAGGCCCAACAGGCTCTAGTGGGCTCTAATTAGGGGATGCAATCCCTGTTATCTTGAAAGTTATGAATAGTATCATTTCAAATAGGAGTTATCAATTAGGGACCTTAGCTTGGAAGTAAAGCCAGTTAGAGATAGGATATTTGCTTTGCTACCTAGTTTTAGTTATTACAGATGAATTATTCAAGGCTTTGTTATTGTTTTACTTATTAGACATGAAATAACAAGCAAGAAGAATTACAATCTATCTACCCTCTCCCGGACAGCTGTGCCACCTGACCCCAGCAGTATTTCATTATTTACACATGTACACTCATGAACCCTCCTCATGTTTACGACTCATATTCCTTCAAAAAATCATTTGGTTGTCTTTGCAAGTAACATGAGGACGGGGTAGGGGTGATTTTAAAAAATAAAGATATCTGTTCAGGTTTATCTTTTTTTTGTTTTTTAGATTAAAAAAATTAGGGGTAATGTTTTTTATGCTTTGGAGTTGCCTTGGGATGTAATGTGAACCCAGCCACTAGTTGAGAGGGTGTTCTATGATAGCACAGAAGCCGTTATGTGTTGTGGAGAACTGGAGTCCGGAGATGAGGTTTTTCTCGTTCTTCATGAAAAAAAAATTAGGTGGAACGTAGTGATGGTTGTGTAGCAATAGAGCATTACCTTCCCCATATCCGAATCGATTGAGTGAGAAGACCTTTTCACTGGAAAACAAAGATAAAATGTCGAAGCACGCATTTTTTGTCGTACAACTTCTACATCATTTCATATACTAGTTCTATATGCACGGTAGTATGTAATCATGACTTACATAGAGGTTGTCATCTTTGTTCTAGGGACGGCTACGCTGTACAATTGATTAACTCCATTTGGATCAACATGTAGGTTCCAGCGAAACCAAACTATAACTTGGTTATGTACTACGCAGCAGAGAAGCCAGTGAACAAAGAATCTCTGTTGGGTAGATTCATTGATGGAACTGATGCATTCCGAGATGCCAGATTTAAACTTATACCAAGTATTGTTGAGGTATACTGTTAAGTGACGATGTGATATATATATTACTTTGCATTTGACTATTTTCTTGAGTAGTTGTGTGTTATTATTTTTGCATGTGAACTCACTTGCCAAATGATCTCAGGGTTATTGGATGGTGAAGCGTGCAGTTGGGACGAGAGCTTGCCTTCTTGGCAAAGCAGTAACATGCAATTATCTTCGGCAAGATAACTTTCTGGAGGTAATTGAGTACTATAAAACTATGGCTTTGATTAACAGTATATTCTGCACATCCCCCTAAACCTGGTGGTTTAGGTCAAATTCAAAGTCAACCTTCAATATTATGTTGAAGCTGAGGGTGATAGTTGCACACATATATAAGAAATTTAGGGTGAAGTAATTATATTAATTTTTCTTTTGCATTTCTGTCTTTTCTCTACCTTCCTGTGTTATGCACTTATGCTTTTATTATGTTGAATCTGAACAAATCACTGCACAACCATTTACATTGCAGATAGATGTTGACATTGGTTCCTCATCTGTTGCACGGAGCATTATTGGCCTAGTCCTGGGATATGTGACAAGCATCGTCGTTGATCTTGGTATCTTAATTGAGGTATGAGCATATCCAAATAAAAGTTTGGAACGCCTTTTTTTTGCCTTTCTCTTTTCCGTAAATTTCCTCACATGCTATATCCTGTTGTCCTGATGAATAAATACTCCACAGACAACTTGGGTGCTTCAAGCTATCCTTTTAGCACTGTAATGTACCAATAGAATCCAAAACTGTGCAGGCCTGAGCTTTTTTCCATCGGATGTTTCTTGTTTTCACATCTGGTAATCTCAATGATAAGTTGGCAACAGAAATCAAGCTATTCAAACATTGATTTTTGTAAAACGGGATAAAAAAAGGCTAGCCAATTGAAAGCTGATGAACACATAAAGTTGAGGTCAGCTGATGAACACAATTGTTTGAATCTATGTATCAAACCCAGTGTTAGTGCAGAAACCACAAATGAAGTCCGAGCTCCAGGTGGCCGTTTAAAAAAAATCGAAAATGGTATTTGTAAGGTTTTTTTTTTAAAATCCTGGTGTAGATAATGTTGAACTGAATATCAGACCCAACTATGAACCGAACGAGCACATCCTCTGTCACCCCCACCGCGCTTACGGCTCTATACCCAACCCAACTTGCTTCGGCCCCGGGACCCGCATCTCTTCCTCGGTAAGCGGACTGATAGTTTATTGTCCCTCCTAACCCCTATAAAATATGGTTGAAGTTCGGTCGCGTCGGAGACATCTTTATCAGATTTTGAGGCTACCATGGTGGAGCATCTCAAGTTGCTAGAGGAAGTGTTCCGGCAGAACAAACTTTTTGTGGGTGAGCCAAATTTCATAAAGGAAATACATTATTTATGAAATTGGGGTATCTACTGATACAAACAAGGTAGAGGGCATGACATCCCAAATTCATCATTCGGAATACCACTGGAAAATCTCAATTGAAAATTCGTTGTATTCTTTTTCGACAAAGAGCATATATTAATATCGCGGAGATACAAATTACACCCAGCCTCTGCAACAACGCATTGCCCTAGTGACATTACGGATGCACACAACCAAAAAAGAAAGAAGAATTACAAAAAAGGAAAAGTCCCGCTACGGTGGTCTAATAGCCACTAACACCACCAAGACAGCACCATAAGTCCAACTTCTTCAAAACCGGCGCCTCCAAGAAGGGAACAGTGCACAAGCGCTGTCGTCGCCCGATCAAAGATCTGGGCTTTCACCCTGAAGAAGGTTCTCGCTCTCAAAACAATTCCTTCAACAAGACCATTGCCAGGCACAACCAATTAAGGCCAGACCTTTGATTTTCACCCTGAAAGGTAGGACTTTGGTCTTCCCCTATGCAGTCGCCCCCACTTGCAGGCCGCTGCTCCAAGTCATGAATCACCAAGCCAATTCCTCATCGCCCCAAAGATTGGAACCTCCATTGCTAGTCCTCATATCTGGGCCTTCATGACATTCTCTGCTAGCACCATGGAACGAGAACATGCCCCATGATATTAACAGCAGCTTCGAAGCGCTCCCTCTGAAACCAACGGGTGCGCACGACCGAATCCCACCCGATCCAGATCTCTAGACATGAAGTACCTATGTGAGATCGCCGGCGGAGCCTTCCGGAACCCATCACTCTAGCCAGATCGATGGGGACACACCTCTGGAAGATCAACATCTTGACGCAAGTTGGAATCCTAGGACCGCCGCCATTATTCTGGCTGAAACCAGCAGCCCCCACGTCGCCGGTCGACTTCCGGCGATCTGAGGGATCAGGCTGACCCGTTCTGGCCCAGACGAGCATAGGGATCAGGTCGCATTGCCCCTGCCAGATCTTAGCCACACGCCTGCAGCACAGGAACGGCTAGCATCGGGGCTAGCATCGCCGCCGCCTCCAGGCTGAGGTCGCGCCGCCACCTCCAGCGAGCAGCGCCGCACTTCCTCCCCTTCCGCGCCTCCCTCCCGCGATGCCGCCGCAACGTCGCTTGAACCACCGCCGCGCCGCCCTGGAGCACCCACCCCACCCACCACCTTAGGCAGCCAGGTGTGGCCGCCGGCGAGGGCGACGGCAGCGGCCGGGGACGGAGATCGGCTCCTCCAAAATTCGCTGTATTCTAGGCTACACAAAAATGACAAATCTGACAAATTTTCAAGTTTTGAAAATGTGAATTGTTCATCACACCCAGATCCACACATTTGTCATTTTTGCTGAGACTAAAATACAATGAATTTCGGATTGGTTTTTTCCACCAGTAGACTTCATTATTGTCTACATCTAGACTTTTTGTTCTGATTTTTTTGAAATATTTAAATGCCATTTTTGAATTTCTAAAAAAAACGAGCTACTCTGGAGCCATTTGTGTTAGTCTACATATTGAACATTGTGAAATAGTCCAGTGGGAACTGCACTTCCAAAAGTTCGTAGGACTATTCTCCATTTCGATCTGGTCTTTCATGTGGTGTGTACGTTTGGTGTCTTCAGTCCTACTTTTTTATGTTATCCATGTGTTAGACAAGTTTAACCAGAAATACATTCTTCTTTTTGTGGACCCGAGGCAATGGCCTAGACGTCACCCTGCACAATGAATAATCTGAGCCACGCTAACATGTTTGTATTTGCAGGCGAAGGAAGAGAAAGAGCTGCCCGAGTACATTCTTGGCACTGTTCGTCTAAACCGTATAAACCCTGACGCTGCTGTACAAATCTAAGTTCAATCCATTTTCTCGCTCCATTCACCCCTTCTCCCACCCAAGAGATGCATGGTGGAAGATCTGCTCAATTTTCCATTACCTCTTCTATTCTCAGAGGTAGACAGCACTTGTAAACAGGAAAGTAGTCACAATGTTATGATCCCAATCGACAGGACGAGAGCTATCTACATGTACATAGTATACACATTGTGCCTACCGTACATAGAAGAATAGTAAGCATACTTCAAAAGTTAACATCTTCAAATATCTACCTGGGTGTGTTGCTGAGTTAATTTCAAAGAGACGAGGACCAATTTGCGTTTGATGTCTTACACTTGCTACCTAGTGCATCTAACCATATCTATTATAGAACCAGGTGAGCAAGATATCCAATCCCCTCTTAACTTATATTTTTATAGAATGGCGCACTTTTGGGTTGATTTGTACAATTGTTTTGTACACGCCCATGTTTTTTTCTATCGGATAATCTAATTGGGTAGTGCCCCAGTTAGTCTTCCCATGCGGCAGCCTCTCCCAATCTTCCCCCAATGTAAATCTCTTTTGGCCGACTCCAATTCTTGGTTTTTAGAGTGGTATTATAGGCAAACTTGTGATGTGGCACTGCATTTAAGGAGAAAAAGAATATTAACTTTGCATCTTTATCTATACTTGGGCTTTAGACGGTTGCAAGGGGTCGGACAATCAGGTATCATCTTCAAGTTATCGCTTCTTCCTTTTCCATGGTTCCACCTTGGATGGCTTCGGTTTTCGGGCTCCCTCAACATCCTCCTTTGTGTCCGTTCTTATTGAATTAAACCTAGTCTTTGAAGATGCTCAAATAGTATACCATCCATAGGAATAAATAGGCTCATACATAGGAAGGGGTTCACCAATCACCATTGAGGTCCATGGTAACTTCTCATAAGCTGGAGCACTGATGTCCTTAGGTCGTGCTCCCTTCAATCTTTTTTAATTGACTTGAATTTAGTGCAAAATTAAATTCGAGTTAACTAAAAGGGGTCAAATACCATATAAATTTTGGCAAGATCAAAAGATAGGACAAACTGGTACCTTCCGCATATACCACGGTGGACATTGCCTTGGGCACTATTGCTTTCTTCATTGGAATGCATGAAGGTTTCGGTGGAGCTCTGGCAGCCAGATCTCGGTTGCATATACATGTATAACCTCTTCAACAGCAGGTTCAACCCTGCATGTATGGTAATCCTAGACCTAGGGATAAAATCATAAAACTTATGGACTTACTAGTAAACGTGGACTGATGCAGTTGGATAAGCATTGGCGTTTGTAGTTTTTCCCAGAAAATCATGATGAGGCGCTGCTCACCGCATCAGCTCGTAAGCTCATTTTGTAAGCAAAACACCCATAAGTGTAGCATTACGCATACATGTCGAGGAAGCATACAGGTTGAGGATATCTAGTCTTTGACTTGTCTCCTACTGAGTTGCAGAACTTGCATGAAATAAGGGTATCTTCAACAGCATTCTTGTACTTGCCCTCAATCTATGAAATCTACACTTTTGGCAATTTGAGGCAAAAGTCTTGCTCCAATAGCATTGCTATAAGTGAACCCAAAATTATATGAAGCTGAGTAAAAGTAGTGGCCGGTTGAGCATTGACCATCGCTCGCCCTTTGTTCCATTGACAAGTGGACCGTTGCTAAAATTATAAGGATGTTGTTGTTTCAGCAAAATTTTGTTGGGATTGCTAAATCTTCTCTCCTCTTCCTATATCCAGTTTTTAGCAGTCCAAACCACCAATGTTGTTGGAGATTCTCTAAGGACATCTCTTTTCTCTTATTTTTGAGCTCTTCACGTGCGAGCTCCAACGCTTGGGCACACCTCCTGCTACTTGTTCAGTGGATTGCTTGACTTGTTCCTCTATCATCTGACCGATGGGGATTTTCTCAGCTCGGGCCATGAGGGTGGCAGCGGGCGCATAGGGTGGCTCTACACGGCGTAACCCCTCTAGCGTCGTCTACGGGGGCTCCATTAGGCTCCATTATCTTCCTCTGCAGCAAAGACCTCGCATGAAGGATATATGGTGACTTTTTTGTGCTCCCCTCACTCTCTGAGATGCACTCAACGATGGGGGAAATTTTGTCGATTACGGCGACAAAGTGGTAGTCGCCATTGACCAGGGCCAGATTGGAGCCGGGGAAGAAATTGAAGACCACCTCGGGCATGTGGCCAAGCGAGGGAGTCATGGAGTTGTAGCTTGATGGCTCAGTAGGCAACAACGTCCATGGATATCTAAAGCGAAAGCGCTAGTCAGGAGTAGCTTCGCGTGCTCTCACGAGTATGCTGGCAAGATCGTGACCCCACTGGAGATTTTTCCACGACAAAGAGCATTTGAAGAAAAAATATTGGTAACTGAATAATCCCAATAGGAAAACTTGGACTCCACAATAATTGAAAAGGGACTTGGAAAAATAAACATATATTTTGATAGACATTGGCAGGGCCTACCGTCGTTCTCCTTGCGGGCAACGTGTGGGAGTTGGGCCTGGCTTGTGGGACCATAGGCAGATGGTGGTGTTCGAAGAGCTGGAGAGATGTTGCATCTACCGCGTCGACGACGGCGGTCTCGGTAGCATGGCGTGGCGGGGTCTCGGTAACATGCGTGATAATTGATATGATGTAGTCGTGCAAGGCGGGGGTGTTGTTTGTCTCCATGGAGGCGTCAACAACAGGCTTGTCGAGGACTATGCGGATCTCTGCCCTGAAGATGGCTCGGTGGTTTGACGGCGGTGACGACTTTTGGAGCATGTGCATGAGGTGCTCGTTGAGGGTCTGCTAGACCGGATCTATGCTCCTGATTTCGTCCTAGGTGACTTGATGATGCCCCCGGTACCTGGCTAGTATTGTTCTATTTGTAGGCGTGCTAGCTTCGGGTTGTTTGATGTATACTCTAGTGACAAGGGGTAACCTTATCAATGCCTATAATGATGGACTTGGGTTTCGAGTAAAGAGAACGATGATGAATTCAAAGACCGGTCAATCAAACTAGGCAGCTGACGAAAGTATGATCAAGGGCGAAAATCGCCGAGATTGTATTATCAGAAAACTAGGGTTACAAGTGTATCGCCAATTGTCAATCTATCCACCCTCGGTGTCTCCTCCTAGCCCTTATATAGTGGCTAGTCTCAGAGTCCACCTCAAGGTTGATTACATTGTGTATGTCGATTTACCCGACATGGGCTCTTTCCTACTTTACATAGCAACTGGGCTTCGACTTCATGTAGTTTCCTTTGTGGGCTTTCTCCTATTCTGTCCTCTTCGTCGTACCAGGATGTAATATTGAGTACCCGATATGGCATACCCATGTCATCTAGCCAGACCTTTGTTGAATAAAATAATATCGTATGCATCTTTTCGATGCAGAGCCCGGGAGTTTAACCTCCTTTCCAAAAAAAATAATGACTGTTATTTCGTTTTTATTCAAGTGAATCAAGTCAATTTTGAGTAAGTTGAAAGAAATCATGAAGCTTAATTAAAGTAACTGAAGAGCTGTTGGATGGTGAAGTGATTAGCTAACAATTTTATGTACAAGTTTCAACATGGCACTATTAACTTCCAACAGTTCAGTGGCTGATATTTCCACCCAAATCCTAGCTTAATTTTGGATTTATTCAACACTTGAAGTTTATCAATGCAAACGCATGTTTCTAGTGTGCAAGTAAACATCCAAGGGATAACCAATTCTAAACCATGTTCTCCATTAGCTTATTACCCCAGATCATTATCATGACTCTTGAATGTTCATAGAGCATCCTAGTGTTGATTCTACAGTACAATATCAACCCCAGACATGGTTCGGTGTCAGATATGCCAAGGAGCTGAAACACAAATTCAGGCAATAAACAATGGGTATGAGTTCTGCAGGGTTTACCGATGTTCTATCAGACTATCAACAGAACAGAATCTATGAATACATAGCAAGTAAAATCATGACATACTTCATTGATTCCTGAGTTCCAGACACATTTACATACTTACATAGCAAGTAAAATCATGACATACTTCATTGATTCCTGAGTTCCAGACACATTTACATACTTCACTGATTCCCGATTTGCAGACACATATTTACTTAATAGCACAAGACTGAGCAGGAATAAGTCAAACATTCACTAGCCTATACGAATAATCCGAACTCAACCTATACACAGAATTATTGAAAGATGCAAGCTTGCACCATGTAATTCACAGCAACACATTCGCAACAAGTTATGTCAGAATAAAAATGGGAAGTGGCCATTGACAAGAAACTGTGAATGACAGCAATCACACGAAGGTTGCAGAGACAACTCTACTTCGCACAGCTAGTCTTGCTGTCAGGATTCAAAGACGGGAGAATAGGCAGCTTGGAATACTTGGCGCCATCACATATTTTATTATCTCCTGCCAGACTCCATGGTGTCTAAGATGAGGCTGCTATCTCTCAGAGCAATGGCGTCATAGCCTTCATCAATGGGTTCAATTGCTGTTGGTCTCGTGTCATATGAGTTTGCAATGCCGTTGCTTTGGGTCTCAGCTAGCTGTTGGAAATACGCATGAGGCCATATACCTGCAAATGGCGAAGGAACAGAAATAAATTAGAATATGTATAGATCAAGCTTCGAGATATCATCAATGTGTAGGAGGGGAAGGTACCATCAGCATCAAATGGATATGGGAAAAACTGCAGGTAACAAAAGGAAGAAACGGTAAGACCTGAAAAGGGGAAAACAGGACAAGAAAAAATCCATGTACGTGCTCAAAATCCATGCATGTGTATCAATATCTTCAAAATGTTGCTGCCAAAGGGCATTAAAAACAGCAAACCTATGATGCTGCCTGCAAATACGTCTTGCCAATGATGCCAGTAATCATCAACTCGAGAAACTGCCACGAGTGATGCAACAAGTAGAGGCAGAAACACCATGCATAATTTTGCAATATGACCCTTGCGATCAAAAGCTGCAAGCTTCCCAGCTAAGTACCATGTAAGAAAACCTAGACCAGCAAAAGACCCTGCAGTGTGTGAGAGAATCGAAACAGATAAATCATATCTGTCAAAACTATTATGGCCTGCTTGGATTGAGGGTATATTTTTTGTGTGCTCTCTGGTATTTAGATCAAGAGCAGAATATCAGGGCACACACAAAAATTGCACTCAATAAAAGCAGGACCTTAGTAGTAACAATAAATTATGGGAACAAGCCAATAGGGCAATGAATTAGAGATTCTCCTACAGAGAATGAATTTCTCATATGGTAATGCATGTTAGAAGAAACTGAGTATATTTGAAAATACTTGTGTTACTAACAACTCCCCTTTCTTAGCTTCCTTTGCAGCCTTCTTCGTAGTTACCAGGAATATATTAGATAGCAGAATGCTATATAGCTAAAAAAAATGTTATTTTTTCTTTAATTTCACAAACACTTTTTAAATATTATCAAAAATATTGTGGCGTTGGCTTGGCTGATCCCGACTCCACTCAGAAATTAAGATAGCGAATTAATGTGGATGAGTGCAGCCTTTCCACTCAGAAAAACGAGTGGAGTCAGCTGATACGGATAATACTTCTAGAACTTGTGGTGCAGAATAAGAAACTATCACCAAACAATTTACTACTAGAGTGATGTGCCATCGAAATGGAGAGTATGGTGACACTGAGGCTAATTAATAGTATATTCTTCGTAGCTATCACCCAAGAAAATGGAGAGCTGTGTTAGGAATACATGAGCATGGATCCCAAAGAACATTCTGTAAGAGTGAACAGTAGCACTGACGAGGCACCAAGGTACCTTCGTTATGATTCATAGTGCCAAGATGGCTAATATTGAAGACAATAAGATATTCCCTAATCAAAGGAGAGATACATAAAAGCTCAGCAGAATATTCAGTGGAGATATGATAAGCACAATTGCTTTGATGCTGCAGCATCGGATGGTTCTTCATCGTGCTTGCTATGTTTTGTTCTACTGCTGATTTTCTCTAAGAAAAATTATTAATGTATGCTGTAATAGTCGTGTCTTTTCCTTGAAAAACTAAGGGCATACATTGACCAAACACGATGTGACAAATACTCCACAAAATATATAGGTTAAGTTATCTCCTACTTTGGCAACAGATTTGAGATGACAATAATAAATCTCTGAGTTTATGTCTGACGAAAACTACTCTGAAATCGTAATACAAGAGCGCTCCAAGAAAACAAAATACTGGTAATATTGATTAAACTAGTACATAATAAAAACTAAAGATGGGATGCCATAGACAAAAGACAAGTTCATCAGAATGATCCAGACGAACTTACTAATGTAATCAAGCAACCACAAGCAATATAAAAAATCATGAACATGGTAGGCATTAAAAGAAAGTGAGCCATGAACAAAATAATCACAAATTTCAACTTGTGAAAATAACCCCAAGGAATATATCGGACCAAAAAGTACCAAAGTATTTAATTTCTTACATGATGAATGCCCGCTTGGGAAACTTTTGTGACCTTCCTTGATGATGCTTTTTTCTCCATGGCATATGACATCAGTAGTTATATTATCATAATTCTGAAACAAAGAACTAAAGACTTCTCATATAGTACAGAGAAAGAGATTTCAAACAACTAATGTGTCAAAATTATTATGTAGGGAGAAAAAATGGCATTAGCAAAAGTATTTACAGGTTTTCCATCAGGGAAACAGCGCCAGAAGAAATCTGGGCGAGGGCGACCAACACCATCTTTAATTGCATCAGTAATCACAGCAGTTATAAGCACCGAATATAGAATGCCTGTACGAATTCTACAGTCAGCATGAACTAAAGTTGTCCCCTTATAGATGTAAACATAAAGGATGACAAATACCAAGGATGCCATGGTGTAAATCATAGACATTTTTCTTTTTGAAGTAAATTCCAACAAAGATGGCCCAGGGTAGCAGAATCGCAATGAGCTGTAAGTCAAGAAAGAACATATATTATTAAGCATAACTGCATAAGTAACTTGATAGATGAATTTACAAGAAAATATGGAGCTATAGTGGGGACATACTGGAACAGCCCAAAATGGAATAGTATTGCCCTTTAGGGGATAACTCAAGTCTGTCATCATGTCACGTCCAACAAACCGGTGAAAAGGCTCAATTATGTTTAACAGTCCATCAAGAACAGCAAGTAAGAGTAGTATTATCCAGTCATACATGTGGAGTCTTGCCAGTTTGGCACCATGGGACCTCACAGTGTGGCAGCCTAATTGAATATCAGCCATTCTCACCTATCATTGGAAACGGGAAGAAGTTGACAGTCAGCAAGGAAAAAAGAGCAAGTAGCGTTAAGATATGTACAAGTAACCATGAAGGTTGTAACTTAAAAGATTCTGTATCTCTGAAGAATGCTAGTGCTTATGACTTGGAACGAAACATATAAACACACACTCTCCAAAGAACTTGGACAAATTGAGGAAGTGGTAAAACAAATGCAGGACTTTGGCAATTAGAACTTGTAGTAAAATTGGAAAAGTTACTAAGGCTGAAAATTCAAGGTGGCAAAAATTCTCCAAAAGATCAAAATTTTCAACATAGCCAGCAATTCATAACCCATTTGTCTAAAACCCAGCTACAAAGGTAACTAGCTACTAACATTTGAATATTAATTGATGTCAAGATGCACCTGGCTGGTCACAATTTTCTCTCGTTCCAAACAGAGATGAACCCATCATCTTTAATTTGTGCCATCCCGTTTGGCCATTCTCTAGTGGAATTATGAATAAAATAAGAAGTGCGCCACGATTTTTTAGCAGGATTAGTTAAGAAACACGAATTACATCTTTACTCTGAAGACTAGTCAAAATGTCGAATCATCGAAGTATATGAATAACGGATATAGTACCTCCGTTTCAAGGAATAAGGCGCACGCGTACTCCAAGACGAACTTTGACCATAAAAATTGAGCAACAAAATCTTGATTATATGTTATGTATATAGTATCGTTGGATTCGTATTGAAAAACATTTTTTAATGCTACTAATTTCATACAAACAATTTTTATCTATTTAAAGTAATTCTTGGTCAAATAAAAAGCTCGTAAAACGAGGGCACCTTATTCCTTGAAACGGAGGTAGTAGTACAGAGTTAACCATCCACCCACTCACAAGTCCAAACCGCATTCACCAAAAAGTAAATATCATTATCCATCTTATACTATCTTATAGCAGTATTACAAATAAGAAAATACAGTATATAAATAACAGAAAGAGAAAACCACAACACACAAAAGTAGTACTAGAGAACCACCCCAAAGGAAAATCCCCAAATGGTTCTAAAAATGGATGCCGACTAAACCACAGAAACGAAACAAGCACTAAAACTCCCGTAAATTTCGCATGGAACAACGAAAATTCGAAAAAAAAGGGAGCAGAAAAAAAATCAAGAACTAACAGGTTTATTCGCCCTGCGGTGAGAAACCAACGGCTCCTCGAGCTCACGCCCGGCGCCGCCACAGATCGGCGCCTCCTCCGCCCCGTGGTCTGCCAGGGGATAAAGAAAAGAATCCGTAAAGCTATTTGCAAGAGGGATCTTGTACTGAGACATATAAAAACAAAATAAATTGGAAGGGAAAACGCGTGCTCATGGGGACACGATTTGCATATTCGAACCTGGAATCCTGAGGTTTCTAGCCGCCGGTGTTAGGCATAGATCGCATTATCACGCTCGGTGATACACAGATGGAAAGAAGGCCGGGAGGGGATGGGATGGGAGTGAGGACTAGAGTGAGACGCTAGCCAGAGTGAGAAACAGGAGGAAGTCGAGGCAATTCCAAACACCAGTCGCAGCCGCATGTTCTTCAGGATAAACCCGAACCAAATTGCTCTACTTGTTTTTAGGGTAAATCTATGTTTAAACCGGTGTGAAAAAAGGAAAATTCAATTCGGTGCTTCTGATTGCATATACTCCCTCAAACTATTTTTTTTTTGCCAGAAGCGCCTCCGTTCTTTTTCAGGAAGGTCACCTGAGATTTGTCGATATATAATATATATCTATATACTAAATAATATTTAGATATATTAAAATTTTGATAAATTTTGAACAACTTTTATGGGACGAAGGGAGTATTTCTAATTGTTGAAAAATCCGATATATTTTTTTGCATGTACATCTCATCAATCTATGTACGTTCGATTTCACGATCTAAAATGGAAAAAACATGTCGCATAAAAGCGTTACTTTAGCATCAAATTTTGCATCAATTTTTGTCTTTTTTTGCACCGTCCAAATGACAAGTCCATTCTTCAGGAAAGAATGTGCGCACATAGCATGTGAAGATATACACGCGAATTTTTCGTTTGAAACTTTTTACCATTTCAAAATATATCAAAGATGCATTTCAAAATGAAGGAAGCATATGCATCCAAGAGCCAAAACATCACTTCCATCGAAAAAGACCTTCTCTGGTGGACTCGCGTGCGACGTTGGATCGAATGTGTGTTTCATTGTGTGGATGAGATCACGTGAGTCGATGGACTCTATCCTCGCTTTGGACCCAAGGAGTCACCGACAACTTGGGACGATGTCTTTGTGCTAGCTAGCTTGTTTTCGCCTCCAGGAAGTCATAGACAACCCAAGGTTCATGCTCAACACCCTTATACTCTCCTAACGTAGGATTACGAGATCTCGGTGTACTCTCCTGGCGTAGGATTAAGTCGCACTCCAACAACACAGCTGATGGCTCCCAGGTGTAGGAGAACAATTGTACTACTTTTCAATAAGAAAAGTTGTCGAACCCACGAGGAATGTATTGGTTATCAACTTTAATAAGTAAACAATAAAAAGAATGCAGTAGTTTTGGTGTTTTGAGTGTATAGTTTGCAATGAAATAAAGTACTGAAAGTAAATAGCACTCTCAATGAGAGAAAACTCAATCACTCATGTAGCAAGAGGACAAGCTCAGGTGTGTGTGATGAGGATATCCCATCTATTGATACAACCGTTGTACCTACAGCCACACAAATACAAGGACCAATCACTCGAGCTCGTGCCAAACAACTTAACTATCAGGTACTTTCGTTTTTTGGAACTATTTCTCACATACATGAGAATATGATGTTGCCTAAATCAGATATGTTTGTTACTCTTAGGAATGATGGACCTAGCATGGATGAGGAGGACAAGCATTGGAGCATGATCACACATGGAGGAGATGGCAGCAAGCATTTGAGGATTGAAGAGGGCGCCGCAAGTGGAGATTTCAGAACTTTGAAGCCACCATAATAAGAGATGAAGACATGGACAAAATATAGAGTTCTCCACTTCATAATTTCGTCCATAGTATAATATGGTGCTGCATCACCTTTAGTTTTGGACTAGGCCCATGTCATTTTCGTAGGAATTAAGTTAGCCACTTTTTAGAGTCCGTATTGAAGGGGGAAAGGCCTTCTAGGGTTTGGTTTGGCCGCCATACGTATGGCTGGTCTCATGATGCAAAGGGTCCGGTCCGGGTCGGACCTGTTACTGCACCTGTAAACCTACACAAGAATTCCAGGTCCAAGGTTCGAACCGCACCGCTTTTGACAGGGTAAGGATACCCTATAGGTTTGGCCCTACTGCCGAAACAAGGTTCTGTCCGATGCATGCGTCTGCTGCCGGGGAGGCTTGGCCCTACTCGATGCATGCGGCTAATGCGAGGACGTTGTGCTGGTGATGGCTAGTTCGAGTGTACGGCTCCTCTTTTTTTGCATCAGATCAACTACTACTAGTACAGACTGCTAAAAAAAGAAAATATTCATAAAATTCGGGATAATTCTCCAACAACAATAAAATCACAATCATCCGCTACAGACTAAAATTAAGAGAAAATTGTCCAGCAGAACAACTGGATCCTGCTCTAACATCTCTGAATATAGGATCCTGCTCCCATCCACAATGACAATCCTAGTACTAACATCTCTGGACTATCTATATCTTCACACAGCTCTAACATCTCTAAAAAACTGTGAAATATTTCATCATCATGACCTCAACATCAATGGCTACATGGATTCTAGACATGAAGTGCTTCAGATAACTGACAAAAAATACACGCATCTACTGTTGAGTGCTGTCCAGACCAAGATTTAGGTCCAGTTTATAGACCAAAAGACAAGATGGTATTTGGCACTCATCCATTATAGCTTGATTAGTAAGCTGAAGCAATCAACAACAAAGCTGGCGACTCTTACTCTCTTCAGAGCAATACCTACTACTACGATGAATACCAGGCATAGATAAGCTTCTCTGACAAGGGCTTCCTTTCCAGCTTCAGCAACATGCCCAGGTGCAAGAACTAAAACTACAAGAACAAGAAACGCAACAATATTCAGATGAAAGAGTTAGCTCAGAACCACATATCTCACATTATGTAGGCGGGTAAAAAAAAGCATCTCCGCGCAAGATTTAAGCACACTAAGTATATTTGGCAATTGTTTATCACTCTTGAGTATGTAGCAGTGACAACAGAACCAGTTTATCTACAAAAGCCACTAAGCCAGTGACAACAGGACCAGTTTATCTACAAAAGCTAGTTTACCTTCAACTTACTACTACATCAAGACAAAACTACAAGAATAAGAAAATCACCATACCTATGCCAAGAGTGATAATTTCTCGGCATCTTTGAGGTCAACTAGATCTGTGATTGCACCCATACGCCGGTGAGAAGCTGAAATACAAAACCCGTAACATCTTAGTTTCAATAAACATGAAATTATGTCAAACAATGAAGCTGAGTGGGTTAGCTTACCAGATCCTCGATACCAATCTTGTGTACATATAAGGGTCTCAACACTCTCAACGCTCAACCTACTACGAAAGTCGGTCACGGTTCTTGCTCCCATGCTAAAAGCAAATTCAGACGCAGCCGTAGATGCAGGCATTGCTAGCACATCACGTGCGATTGCAGCAAGTGTGGGATAGGTTACAGAGTTCGCACTCCACCATTTTAGTATGTCAAAGTCAGGAGATCTCGCAACCGGGCTCTCATTCAAATATCGGTCATGCTCTGTGATTACTTGATCTTGGTTATCCTCGTTAAGGTGATTATCCCAGTCATCAAAGATATCGTCTGTTGTGACCATTTGACTATGATCTTGTCCTGCTGGTTGCGATAAGTTGGTGCTATCATTCGTGAGTTGAGAAAAATATTCGTTGAAGAGACTCCTAAAATTTTTCTTCACTCTGTCAATCCGTGGCTGAGGATCATTCGGAAAGGTCTGTTTGAGACGAAACTCTACATGATTAAGCTTGAAACGCGGGTCAAGTATTGACAAGGATTAACTTATCAATGCCTACGTATTGTAGACTAGGATTTCGTTGGAAGTAGAGGGCAAGTAGATCTGGAAGGTTTCAGCCGAAAAGTACTCGATGATTAAGAAACTAGGGTTATGTTGACAATGGATTCGATCCTCTCTTTGTCCCTCGACTCCCCCTTATATAGGAGGCGGAGCCGAGGGTACCGTGTTACACAAGATTACAGATTCCGGGAGACTCTCTGAGTTCAACCCGTAAATGTACAAGTCTCTATATTTCCTAATACAACTCTAACTTTCCTTAATACTAACTGGGCTTCCGAACTTCATATCCTTCGACTTGTGGGCCTTCAGTAAACCCCGGGTACCATCTTCGGCAGGTCCATTGGGGATGCCTATGTCAGTAGCCCCCGAGATTTTGCTTGAATCGAAGAATCAGGGAAAATCTCCAACTTTATAATCGTCAGATAACTTTTTCAATCCATCACATATTTTTAGATAAATAATTATATATTGTACAGGGATAATGGTAGTTGGGGCTAGTTCATCTGACGGATCAGGTACTAGTTAACTGCTCTAGTGGCAATCCGCAAAAACCTACTTCAAAATCACGTCCCTGGACATGATCTCGGGATACCGGTGTTAACTCGACGAGGTGCCGCTTAAGGTCTTACCATCCGTCGAGTCCCGAGTCATATTTTATCGGGTACCTAACGCGTCCGTTAGGATTTTTCTTCGTATCCGTTGATACGGAAAAAAGTAGCAAACCGACGTCGGAGACGGTGCCACGCCGATCGAACGGATCCGGGGTCTTACCTTCGCAAAGTTTTGCGGCATTCAGAGATTATTCGCGACTTAGGCGCTCTGAGGATATATTGTCGAGTGCTTTTTCGGCTGTTGGAATAGCACATTTTATTGAGTCAACGGATGACTTATCTTGTCTTCCCGATGGGAGTATATGAAGAGTTATTTGTATAACTCGAAATATACTCATTATACTTTTTCAATTTCATCGGGCACGCGAACAGCGTTCCCGATGGGAGTAGCCCCCGAGGCTACAACCAAGGACTTGTACTTGGTTGTAGGCTCAATACTTCAACGCCTGATGTCGCTATATTGTCATATGTTCTTTGAATTTTTATTTTTATCGGGTGCGCGACCAGCGCTCCCGATGGGAGTAGCCCCCGAGGCTATGAACAAATGCTTGCATTTGATCACAGGCTCGCCATTTCTATTTTGTCATACTCGGAATTCCCTTTTTTCAAAAGTAGCCCCCGAGCATTTGATCAAAAGCTTGTATTTGGTCAAAGGCTCTCGAGATTTACCAATCGTCTCTTGCTGTCGCCACTTTTCATAAATTTCCAGCCAAAGTTTTCACTGGTAAAATGACATCAGTGCTGACGATAGCCACGACCACTGTATTGGAAAGTCGCGATAGCTGTCCATTCACTGACCGGCGGGCCCGAAATCTGCAACCTGTTGACACGTTACGCAAGTGGGGGACACACGTCCTCCGCTTTTTCTGGCACGCGCGCTGTAGCGCCTTTATTTTCCCATCGTGGCCAAAATACCATTTTACCCTTTGATCCACGTGTAAAGCATCAAGCCCATTCACAAAGCATCCGACGGTGCGACGTTTAGACTGATCCCGCTATAAATACTCGTCTTCTTCCTCGTTTAACCCTCTTCGCCGCACCATTGCTCACATCTCCTTCGCTCCAATCTCCATTGCCTCCAACACAACTCCAGTGCTCGCGTACTGCTCCACTTCTTCGCCGCCATTGTTGATGCCACCGCGGCCAAGACTTTCAAGGCACAACACCCCCGAAGCAAAGATGGCGGCGCCAGATCTGGGGAACACGGAGTGGGAGAGATCCAAGATCTCCGCGCATGACATTAACCTGCTGAAGAAGCTTGGAATAAGCAAGAAGACCGACGCTCTGCGCTTTCCCAGCGAGGAGAGCTACCCGACGCCTCCCATTGAGTATCGGGTTAGTTTTGTTGACCATCTTATCCGTGGTCTCTCTGCACCCATCCACGATTTTCTGCGTGATTTGCTTTTTGTTTATGGGCTGCAACTTCACCATCTTACTCCTAATTCCATCCTCCACATCTCTATCTTCATCACTCTTTGCGAATCTTTCCTTGGAGTCCACCCTAACTGGGCTCTATGGAAACGCATCTTCCACCTCCGCCGTAATGGCTCCCCCAACGCCGCCTATAACATAGGTGGCGTTGTTATCTGCGTCTGCCCTGATGTCGAGTATTTCGATGTCAAATTTCCTGACTCGGTTCAAGGGTGGTGCAAAAAATGGCTGTATGTCCACGAGGAATGCGTCGACTCGCTGGAACACAACATTCCTCCTTTCAACGGCAACGAAAAAATCTTTCGCCACCGCTCCTGGGATGCAGAGGCTAGCGACGAAGAAAAATCGGCGACAGAGGCGCTAATGACACGCATCCATGAGCTTCAAAATACCCGCGGACAAGAGTTGTCGGGTATCCAAATCACGGCACATTTCCTTAGGATTAGGGTGCAGCCTCTATAGGCTCGCAAAAACCCCCTCTGGATGTATGCTGGCGACAAGGATGTGGATCGCCTGTCGGTAGATTTGTCGGTCAAGGACTTAGAAAAACTTATCCGGAAAATCTCTTCGCTCAGCAAGAAAGACCCCGTCCCGTCGACTTGTCGTGTGAAACCATATAGCGCCACCAACGCGCTCCCCCCGGTAATCTATCTTTATTGTTTGCTTGTTCGTTCTTCAATTTTTTGGCTGCTATTTCTTCGACTGCTGCTAATTGATACCATTTCCTGTCGACACATTACTATTTTGCCCAGAACCATAAGACTGTGTCGCCTCTTCCTCCCCTTCCCGAAAATGGAGATGTCGAAGAGCGCGCAGTCATTACCGAGGATACCCAGGTTCCTTCTCAACCTGCGAGCGAAGTCGCGGCTTCTCACAAACCCGCGGCTTCCTCTGAAAAAGAAGTTGAAACCGAGGCTTCCGAGTCTTCTCGTTCACTCCCTTCAGCTGCTTCCCCGAAGAATAAGAGGAAAAGGGACGAGCTTGAAGATTCCGGCACCTCCAAAGCAGGGGGATCTCCTATCCAGGAGACTTCTCCCGAAAAAGAAAAAAGATCTTTCAACCCCTACGAGGATGCTCTTGTTAGCTCGTAAGTTTTACTTCGCCTTGTATTTTTTATACTGTATTACTTTTCCTGTGTCTTCTCATACTATCTTTTAACGCAATAGTGGCAATGAGGAGGAAGAACCCATTGTCAATGTAACTGCTCATACGAGCACGTCGCATACTCTGGTGTTGTCCGACACTCGCCGTGCTACCGAAGAAACCTCGCCTCCCCGGCGAGATATAGGAGACTTGACTCCTCCCGGCAGCCCCCGTGCCTCTTCGCCAAAGAGAGCAAGGACTGATCCTAGCGCAGGATCAAACCTTCTGCCCGGGAGTTCGTCGACTTCTGCTCTGGATGATGTAAGCGTCTTTGCCGCTTATTTTTGCTGCTATCGAACTTCTCTTCTTCTGGCTTTCTTATCCCTTTGTTGTTTTCACAGCCTCTGATGCAACAAGTTATTCACTTGGTACTCAATTTATTGGATACCGCGACCATGCGAATAGTTTGAAAGGTACTTCTCTTCGCTCTTTCTTGTCGGATAATTCTTTCCTCACAATTCTTGTAACTTTATTGCTGTGTTGTACCAGAGGATCTCGCCAAAGCCAATAAGCGCGCCGATGATCTTGCTCTCGAGCTGGCTAAGAGCGAAAAAGCTCGAGAAAAAGCGGAGCTTGAATCTGCCTCAGTTGAGAGTCTTCGAAAGAGGCTCCATTGATACGTCTCTGACGTATCGATAATTTCTTATGTTCTATGCCATATTATTGATGATACCTACATGTTTTATGCACACTTTATGTCATATTCATGCATTTTACGGAACTAACCTATTAACAAGATGCCGAAGTGCCGATTCTTTGTTTTCTGCTGTTTTTGGTTTCGAAATCCTAGTAACGAAATATTCTCGGAATTGGACGAAACGAAGACCCGGGGGCCTATTTCGCCACGAACCTTCCGAGAAGACCGAAGAGCATACGAAGTGGGGCCACGAGGTGGCCAAACCACATGGCGGCGCGGCCAAGGGGGGCCCGCGCCGCCCGTGGTGTGGGCCCCTCGTCGGCCCCCGACTGCTGCCCTTCCGCCTACTTAAAGCCTCCGTCGCGAAACCCCGATGCGAAAAACCACGATACGGAAAACCTTGCGAGACGCCGCCGCCGCCGATCCCATCTCGGGGGATTACTGGAGATCTCCTCCGGCACCTGCCGGAGAGGGGATTCATCTCCCGGAGGACTCTACACCGCCATGGTCGCCTCCGGAGTGATGAGTGAGTAGTTCACCCCTGGACTATGGGTCCATAGCGGTAGCTAGATGATTGTCTTCTCCTCATTGTGCTTCATTGTTGGATCTTGTGAGCTGCCTAACATGATCAAGATCATCTATCTGTAATACTCTATGTTGTGTTTGTCGGGATCCGATGGATAGAGAATACCATGTTATGTTAATTATCAAGTTATTACATATGTGTTGTTTATGATCTTGCATGCTCTCCGTTACTAGTAGAGGCTCTGGCCAAGTTTTTGCTTTTAACTCCAAGAGGGAGTATTTATGCTCGATAGTGGGTTCATGCCTGCATTGACACCGGGACGGTGACGAAAAGTTCTAAGGTTGTCTTTGTCTTGTTGCCACTACGGATAAAACATTGGCGCTATGTCCGAGGATGTAGTTGTCGATTACATTAGGCACCATACTTAATGCAATTGTACATGTTGCTTTGCGACTTAATGCTGGAAGGGGTTCGGACGATAACCTGAAGGTGGACTTTTTAGGCATAGATGCGAGTTGGATGGCGGTCTATGTACTTTGTCGTAATGCCCAATTAAATCTCACTATACTTATCATGCCATGTATGTGCATTGTTATGCCCTCTCTATTTGTCAATTGCCCGACTGTAATTTGTTCACCCAACATGCTTTTATCTTATGGGAGAGACACCTCTAGTGAGCTGTGGACCCCGGTCCATTCTTTAATACTTGAAATACAAATCTGCTGCAATACTTGTTTTTACTGTTTTCTTGCAAACAATCATCTTCCACACAATACGGTTAATCCTTTGTTACGGCAAGCCGGTGAGATTGACAACCTCACTCGTTTCGTTGGGGCAAAGTACTTTGGTTGTGTTGTGCGGGTTCCACGTTGGCGCCGGAATCCCTGGTGTTGCGCCGCACTACATCCCGCCGCCATCAACCTTCAACGTGCTTCTTGGCTCCTCCTGGTTCGATAAACCTTGGTTTCTTTACGAGGGAAAACTTGCTGCTGTGCGCATCATACCTTCCTCTTGGGGTTGCCCAACGAATGTGTGAAATACACGCCATCAAGCTCTTTTTACGGCGCCGTTGCCGGGGAGATCAAGACACGCTGCAAGGGAGTCTCCACTTCTCAATCTCTTTACTTTGTTTTTGTCTTGCTTTATTTTATTTACTACTTTGTTTGCTGCACTTATATCAAAACACAAAAAAATTAGTTGCTAGCTTTACTTTATTTACTGTCTTGTTTGCTATATCAAAAACACAAAAAATATTAGTTACTTGTTTTACTTTACTTAATATCATGCATGTTTTTATTTCACTAGTTAAGCATAATGGAAAACAACAAAAATATGAGAGATCTTTATGAACTTTATCTTGAATTAGGACATGATGTGTTTGAAGAGAGAATTAAAAAACCCATGGAACTTTATATGCATGCTAATGGGAATGTTATTACTATGGATGCTTTGAACACCATTGTTGCTAATGCTATGGAAAATTCTAAGCTTGGGGAAGCTGGCTCTGATGAGCATGATCTTTTTAGTCCCCCAAGTATTGAGGAGAAAATTTTCTTTTATGATTACAATATGCCTCCTATATATGATGATAGCCACTTTGTTGAATTTGCTCCCACTACAACTAATAAAATTGATTATGCTTACATGGAGAGTAATAATTTTATGCATGAGACTCATGATAAGAATGCTTTATGTGATAGTTACATTGTTGAGTTTGCTCATGATGCTACTGAAAATTATTATGAGAGAGGAAAATATGGTTGTAGAAATTTTCATGTTACTAAAACACCTCCCTATGTGCTTGAAATTTTTGAAGCTACACTTGTTTTATCTTCCTATGCTTGTTACTTTGCTCTTCATGAACTTGTTTATTTACAAGATTCCTATGCATAGGAAGCATTTTAGACTTAAATGTGTTTTGAATTTGCCTCTTGATGCTCTCTTTTGCTTCAAATACTATTTCTTGCGAGTGCATCATTAAAGCTATTGAGCCCATCTTAATGGCTATAAAGAAAGAACTTCTTGGGAGATAACCCATGTGTTATTTTGCTACAGTACTTTGTTTTATATTTGAGTCTTGGAAGTTGTTTACTACTGTAGCAACCTCTCCTTATCTTAGTTTTGAGTTTTGTTGTGCCAAGTAAAGTCTTTGATAGTAAAGTAAGTACTAGATTTGGATTACTGCGCGAGTTCCAGATTTCTTTGCTGTCACGAATCTGGGTCTACCTCCTGTAGGTAGCTCAGAAAATTAAGCCAATTTACGTGCATGATCCTCAGATATGTACTCAACTTTCATTCAATTTGAGCATTTTCATTTGAGCAAGTCTGATGGCCTAATAAAATCCATCTTTACGGACTGTTCTGTTTTGACAGATTCTGCCTTTTTATTTCGCATTGCCTCTTTCGCTATGTTGGATGAATTTCTTTGATCCATTAATGTCCAGTAGCTTTATGCAATGTCCAGAAGTGTTAAGAATGATTGTGTCACCTCTGAACATGTTAATTTTTATTATGCACTAACCCTCTAATGAGTTGTTTCGAGTTTGGTGTGGAGGAAGTTTTCAAGGATCAAGAGAGGAGTATGATGCAATATGATCAAGGAGAGTGAAAGCTCTAAGCTTGGGGATGCCCCGGTGGTTCACCCCTGCATATTCTAAGAAGACTCAAGCGTCTAAGCTTGGGGATGCCCAAGGCATCCCCTTCTTCATCGACAACATTATCGGGTTCCTCCCTGAAACTATATTTTTATTCCGTCACATCTTATGCACTTTGCTTGGAGCGTCGGTTTGTTTTTGTTTTTTTGTTTTGTTTGAATAAAATGGATCCTAGCATTCACTTTATGGGAGAGAGACACGCTCCGCTGTAGCATATGGATAAATATGTCCTTAGGCTCTACTCATAGTATTCATGGCG
Source organism: Lolium rigidum (assembly GCF_022539505.1). Lineage (NCBI taxonomy): Eukaryota > Viridiplantae > Streptophyta > Magnoliopsida > Poales > Poaceae > Lolium > Lolium rigidum. Next base: position 143,482,959 of record NC_061508.1, on the reverse strand, counting down.
AAGTTTCTTCTTCGTTAAATTGTTATATGGTTGGAATTGGAAAATGCTACATGTAGTAATTCTAAAATGTCTTGGATAATTTGATACTTGGCAATTGTTGTGCTCATGTTTAAGCTCTTGCATCATATACTTTGCACCCATTAATGAAGAAATACTTAGAGCTTGCTAATTTGGTTTGCATATTTGGTCTCTCTAGAGTCTAGATAACATCTAGTATTGAGTTTTGAACAACAAGGAAGACGGTATGGAGTCTTATAATGTTTACAATATGTCTTTTATGTGAGTTTTGCTTGTACCGTTCATCCTTGTGTTTGTTTCAAATAACCTTGCTAGCCTAAAACTTGTATCGAGAGGGAATACTTCTCATGCATCCAAAATACTTGAGTCAACCACTATGCCATTTGTGTCCACCATACCTACCTACTACATGGTATTTTCCGCCATTCCAAAGTAAATTGCTTGAGTGCTACCTTTAAAATTCCATCATTCACCTTTGCAATATATAGCTCATGGGACAAATAGCTTAAAAACTATTGTGGTATTGAATATGTACTTATGCACTTTATCTCTTATTAAGTTGCTTGTTGTGCGATAACCATGCTTCGGGGACCCCATCAACTATTCTTTGTTGAATATCATGTGAGTTGCTATGCATGTCCGTCTTGTACTGAAGTAAGAGAGATCTACCACCTTTATGGTTGGAGCATGCATATTGTTAGAGAAGAGCATTGGGCCGCTAACTAAAGCCATGATCCATGGTGGAAGTTTCAGTTTTGGACACATATCCTCAATCTCATATGAGAATAATAATTGTTGCCACATGCTTATGCATTAAAGAGGAGTCCATTATACTGTTGTCCATGTTGTCCCGGTATGGATGTCTAAGTTGAGAATAATCAAAAGCGAGAAATCCAAAATGCGAGCTTTCTCCTTAGACCTTTGTACGGGCGGCATGGAGGTACCCCATTGTGACACTTGGTTAAAACATGTGCATTGCAAAGATCCGGTAGTCCAAGCTAATTAGGACAAGGTGCGGGCACTATTAGTATACTATGCATGAGACTTGCAACTTGTAAGATATAACTTTCGTAACTCATATGCTTTATTACTACCGTTGACAAAATTGTTTCATGTTTTCAAAATAAAAGCTCTAGCACAAATATAGCAATCGATGCTTTCCTCTTTGAAGGACCTTTCTCTTTACTTTTATGTTGACTCAGTTCACCTATCTCTCTCCACCTCAAGAAGCAAACACTTGTGTGAACTGTGCATTGATTCCTACATATTTGCATATTGTACTTGTTATATTACTCTATGTTGACAATTATCCATGAGATATACATGTTACAAGTTGAAAGCAACAGCTGAAACTTTATCTTCCTTTGTGTTGATTCAATACCTTTACTTTGATTTATTGCTTTATGAGTTAACTCTTATGCAAGACTTATTGATGCTTGTCTTGAAGTACTATTCATGAAAAGTCTTTGCTTTATGATTCACTTGTTTACTCATGTCATTACCATTGTTTTGATCGCTGCATCCACTACATATGTTTACAAATAGTATGATCAAGGTTATGATGGCATATCACTTCAGAAATTATCTTTGTTATCGTTTTACCTGCTCGGGACGAGCAGAACTAAGCTTGGGGATGCTTGATACGTCTCCGACGTATCGATAATTTCTTATGTTCTATGTCATATTATTGATGATACCTACATGTTTTATGCACACTTTATGTCATATTCGTGCATTTTATGGAACTAACCTATTAACAAGATGCCGAAGTGCCGATTCTTCATTTTACGCCGTTTTTGGTTTCGAAATCCTAGTAACGAAATATTCTCGGAATTGGACGAAACGAAGACCCGGGGGCCTATTTCTCCACGAACCTTCCGGAAGACCGAAGAGCATACGAAGTGGGGCCACGAGGTGGCCAAACCACATGGCGACGCGGCCAAGGGGGCCCGCGCCGCCACTGTGGTGTGGGCCCCTCGTCGGCCCCCGACTCTGCCCTTCCGCCTACTTAAAGCCTCCGTCGCGAAACCCCGATGCGAAAAACCACGATACGGAAAACCTTACCGAGACGCCGCCGCCGCCGATCCCATCTCGGGGGATTACGGGAGATCTCCTCCGGCACCCTCGCCGGAGAGGGGATTCATCTCCCGGAGGACTCTACACCGCCATGGTCGCCTCCGGAGTGATGAGTGAGTAGTTCACCCCTGGACTATGGGTCCATAGCGGTAGCTAGATGGTTGTCTTCTCCTCATTGTGCTTCATTGTTGGATCTTGTGAGCTGCCTAACATGATCAAGATCATCTATCCGTAATACTCTATGTTGTGTTTGTCGGGATCCGATGGATAGAGAATACCATGTTATGTTAATTATCAAGTTATTACATATGTGTTGTTTATGATCTTGCATGCTCTCCGTTACTAGTAGAGGCTCTGGCCAAGTTTTTGCTTTTAAATCCAAGAGGGAGTATTTATGCTCGATGGTGGGTTCATGCCGCATTGACACCGGGACGGTGACGAGAAAGTTCTAAGGTTGTGATGTCTTGTTGCCACTAGGGATAAAACATTGGCGCTATGTCCGAGGATGTAGTTGTCGATTACATTACGCACCATACTTAATGCAATTGTCTGTTGCTTTGCAACTTAATACTGGAAGGGGTTCGGACGATAACTTCGAAGGTGGACTTTTTAGGCATAGATGCGGTTGGATGGCGGTCTATGTACTTTGTCGTAATGCCCAATTAAATCTCACTATACTTATCATGCCATGTATGTGCATTGTTATGCCCTCTCTATTTGTCAATTGCCCGACTATAATTTGTTCATCCAACATGCTTTTATCTTATGGGAGAGACACCTCTAGTGAACTGTGGACCCCGGTCCATTCTTTAATACTTGAAATACAAATCTGTTGCAATACTTGTTTTTCTTGTTTTCTTGCAAACAATCATCTTCCACACAATACGGTTAATCCTTTGTTACAGCAAGCCGGTGAGATTGACAACCTCAGCTGTTTCGTTGGGGCAAAGTACTTTGGTTGTGTTGTGCGGGTTCCACGTTGGCGCGGAATCCCTGGTGTTGCGCCGCACTACATCCCGCCGCCATCAACCTTCAACGTGCTTCTTGGCTCCTCCTGGTTCGATAAACCTTGGTTTCTTTCTGAGGGAAAACTTGCTGCTATGCGCATCATACCTTCCTCTTGGGGTCAACGAACGTGTGAAATACACGCCATCATCCATGACGCTGAAAATGCTTTAAATGAGCGCACAGCTCAACAGCTTGCTCGTGAAGCTGTCGTCGCCGCACGCCTGGAGTCGCAAAACCGACGTTTTGTCAGTAAGTATTGCACACTTTCTTCGAGTTACCTTCAACAATACTTTTTTTGATAACCCGAAAAAAATTTCCAGCAGGGAAAACCAGCCAGGAATATGGGCTTTAAAAGCGAGAAGATGACCGTCTCCTTGACGCTCTTTCTGTCCTCGAAATTTACGGAGATGAAGTACGCCAAAGCATTTCTGATGCTAAGGCGGCGTTTTCTCGGCTCTTCCCCTACTTCTTCCCGAAGACTGACGAGCCCAACACTTTTGCTGCGCTTGCCAAGCGCTTCCTTCCGAAAGAAGATCTTGGGCTAGCTCTTCGACAAGAGAACCTGAAGATTGGCGTTGAAGGTACCATTGCTTTGGTTGCCGAGAGCCAGCAGCACGTCGATTGGGCCAAAGTTGGTGATGCGAGGAGTATGGAGACGAAGAAATGGCAATCTTTGATCAAGGCCGCCAAGCCTAGCTCGAAGAAAATCCTTGCCTTCCTCGGATACAAACCAACACCTTCCTCCAGTTCCGCCAAGCCGGAGGTCAAGTAGATCGCTGTAAGGGTATATTGCCCCTATGTGTGGTTTTGGTAATTAATGACAACCCCTATGGACTAATGTTTTCATTGAGTTTATATGAAGGAATATTCCATAGGTACTACTTGTACTCCATGTGTTGGATTCAAGTATGGATGCCATGAAGATAAAGGTATACCTTGTGTATTGGCATCAAGATCATCGATATGAAGATATATATGTAATATGATCAAGAAGAAGAAATGAAGATGGAGTTCTTATGTGGAACTCAATATTAGCCATGCTCTATCTTATGTGAGTATGAGAAGATACAAGGTTGAGTTGGGCAAGTTCAAGATGAGCATCTTGAGTGGATCACATGCTTGAAGCTTCTTGTCCATTTGGTGATAATGGACATGTGAAGATGTGCATCAATGGAGCTTTCCCATCATAGTGTATGGGGGAGCATTTGTGAGTCTTCACAAAGCAACATTGATCAAGTGAGGCATTCCGGCTTGTGTAGAGCTTGAAGAGTTATCATCAAGATCAAGCGGGATGCGCAAGGCAAAGGTATGACCTTGATAGGTTTTCCTTTTACCGGTCTCAAGGTGGTTGATGGGAGACCGGATTATAGGATAGATAGCCGCACTATTAAGAGGGGCTTTCGGTTGGGTAACTTGATCACATCGTCTTAGGGAGCTCAACCCTTTGCATACTTTTCATATCCTTATTGCTTCTTGGTGTTTCTCTGTGTGAGGTTCTTGAGCTTGTTGCTAGCTTTACAACAAGCCCAAGTTCATCGAAAACGGAATCCGCATGCATCTTCTATTGCATTTTCGAGTTTGGACGTCTTCACCGTTTCTTGACGGTGGGAGACTCCCTCTCTAAAATCATCTAAAATGTTTTGTTGGGGTTCTATTCGTCGTTATCTTTCCAACAAAATTGGTTTCATGTCAATCGGAGTTCGGGAGCATTAGTTATTAAAAGAAAAGGAAAAAGGGGAGGGGCTGCCGACCGACCGGCCGGCCTGCCGGCCCACGCGCCGGCCCACCCGGCTGAAACCGGCCCGGGCGCTGACGCCGACCGGGCGGTATACTGAGCCGCTCCCGCCCTCATCCGGCCCAGGCTCCGGTCGCCTACCGGGCCGCCCGGCGCTGGCCCCGGCCAGGCCGGCCTCCCTGCCGGCTGGGCCTCAGATGCCCCCGCGCGGCCCACCTGCGCCTGCGCCTCCCTTGCTATCCGCCGCCTGTGCACGGTCGCCGGCCCGACCGGACGCCTGGCCGGCCTCCCCAGCCCATAATCCGATCAGCCGGCTGCCAGGCCGGCTGGGCTGTTTTCTGGCCCGTTTTTCTGCCGACTTTCACTTGACTTTTCCCCCAACGGTTTTATTTGCTCCCTAGCTATAAATAGCTCTTCTTCCACCTTGAGCAAGTTAGTTCTTCCCATTCTCTCACCTCCATTGTTGCCTTTGAAGAACTTGCTCTCTCTATTGTCTCCCCCCATGATTGTTGCTCATTCTTGAGGGATCTAAGAGAGGAGATCTAGATCTACACTTCCACCAATCCATTTCTCCTCTAAGTGAGGGGAACTCCTGGGATCTAGATCTTGGTGTCTTTTGTTGACTTTCCCCATTGTTCTTCCTCTCCAATCTCATCCTAGCATTTGTTGTTTGGGTGGGATTTGAGAGTGAAGGATTTGAACACCTCTAGTGTTCTTGCTTTGCATCATTGCATAGTGTTGAGCTCTCCACCACGATTAGTTAGAGTGAGAGACCGTGAGCTTGTTACTCTTGGAGGGAGACCTCCTAGTTGGCTTGGCGGTTGGTGCTCCGGTGATCACTTCAAGAAGATTGTGAAGAGGCCCGGACTTCTCCTTCGTGGAGCTTGTGAAGTGGTTGTGGAGCTTGCCATCTCCGGAGCGGAGGAAAAGCTAACCATAAGGAAAGGGCCATTATCCTTCGTGGGTGTGGTTCGGAGAATAGGGTGAGCCTTCGTGGCGCGGGGAATCCTTTGTGGGACCTCCACTCCTCCAAACGTGACGTACCTTGTTGCAAAGGAAGGGAACACGAGAATACATCCTCGTCTCCGCGTGCCTCGGTTATTTCTATACCCGAGCTCTCTTTCCTTGTGATAGCCATCGTGCTTGAAGTACATATATCTTGCTATCACTTGTGCTACATATATCTTGTGTCTATCTTGCTTAGCTCTAGTTGCTATTGTTACACTTAGTTGAGTTTAGCATATTTAGGGTTTGTGCTTGTAAACTAAACGATAGTTTAATTCCGCATTCTTACAAGACAAATCCGCAAGAGTTTGTAATTGCCTATTCACCCCCCTCCCTCTAGGCGACATCTCGATCTTTCAATCGCCCTGCCTATCTTTTTTCTTCCTTTTTTCTTTTGACGACTGTTGCCATAGGTGTAGTTTGCGACAGCGTATATTGTTGGTTCACTAGGATCCGACCTTTTGCAAGAACCATGTAAATATACTGAAAATCAATGGAAGTCTATTTTTATGTGATGATTGATGTCGAAATTCTCTTTTCCAGTTGGTGTTTGACGACTATACTCCCGCTCCTCATCCTTCCGATGCTTTGCCTACTTCTTCTTGTTCGAAGAAAGTGTTAGCTGATGTCGAGTTCATTGAAGATTCTTCGGGTATGGATCCATCTCATGACTTGAAAGAACTCCGCCAACAACTTCAATCGATGAAGAAACGGGCACTCTTGACAATGGAACAATCTCGAAAATCGTCGGAAAGAGAAAAGATTGCACTACAACAGGCTCAGGAAACTATAGCTTCAAAAGAGGCTGCAGTCGCTGAAGCTACACAGGCTACCTCCCGAGAGAATTTTAAGCTGGAGCTGATGACTGAAGCAAGGCTGGAAATGGCAGGTATGCTCCTAACCCTTTCCCTTTCTTTTTCATGTGCCTGTTTTCTGGTTCTAACTGGTGTACTGTCGCCAAATAGGTCCCTTTTTGGGCGCTGATGCCGAAGATCAACGAGTCGACACAAGATCAAATTTCCTTATTAACCTGGCCATGGCTCGCTTTTTTGGGCTACCCTTGAGCGCACCCGAAAAATCGTCAGATTTCAAGACCGCGTGTGCCAAGTTCGTGAGTTCCTTGAATTTTGCACCAAAACTCTGTCCATGGTTTACAACTCCATGTTTCCTCGAAACGTTCAGCCTAAAACCCTTCCTGAGCTGATGGAGAAATTTAAAGAGTCGCACAAAATCCATGGTTTTGTAAGAGCTCAACTAGTAGCCGGTGCCAGGTTTGCCCTTATTATGCTTCAGATCTGCCACTTGAAACTTGATATGACCAAGGTGGTTGAAACTGTTCATACCGAGCTGAGGCGATGGCGAAGAGGTGTCGATAAAATTGATGCACTAGTTACACCAGTGGCCGAAGAGATAATTGGCGACCTTCTCCGAATGGATGCCGACTTTTTTGCAGATGGCCATTATGCTGATTTTCTAGGTGCCTCTGCCGAAGAAGATAGAGTAAATATTGACGACCTGTTAGGTCACGACTGAATTTATTTCTTCGGTAGGTAGCTTATGAAGGAAACTATAACTTGTTGTATGTATATTGTAAAACAGATATATATTGTTCTTTTCCTTAGCCCCCGAGTATTTCGGCGGCTAATTTCTTTATTGTGTTTGCGAGGTTGAACCAAGGCAAATAAATTTTATTGAGTATATTGTATTTGCGGGTATGAGCCCCCGAGCCTGTCGAAGAAAAAGATGTATATCTCGAATATCTTTATTATATTGCAGCACCGCGAGTCCGCCTCATTAAAAACCTTCCAGCCCCACTCGGTGCCACGAAAGGAAAAGAGTGCGTCTGAAAACTCGCGGGCGTTTCAGTACATTGTATGTTTACAAGGAAGACTATATTTCGACTCTAGGCGTAGAAACACCTGAGTTGCACCACGTTCCAAGGATTTGGCTCAGCGACTCCTGTCTTCTTGTCCTTTATCCTGTATGCTCCTCCTTCGATGACTTCTGTGACTACGTAGGGGCCAAGCCACGACGACTCGAGTTTTTCATGGCTTTTTTGTGTGAGCCGAAGAACTAAGTCGCCTGCTTGGAAGGATCTTGGTCGCAGACGTCGACTGTGGTAATTTTTCAGATCTTGCTGGTACTTGGTGACTCGTGAGAGTACTTCGTCGCGAGCTTCATCGAGTGCATCGACATCGTCCTCCAATGCTTTTCTTGAAGCTTCTTCGTCATATTCCGCTACTCTTGGAGAATCATGTTCTATTTCTATCGGCAGCACAGCCTCAGCTCCATGGACCAGAAAGAACGGAGTTTCCTGTGTCGCTATATTTGGTGTTGTTCGAATACTCCATAACACACTGGGCAACTCCTCTGGCCAAGTGTGTCGAGCTTTTTCCGATGGTGCTAACAGGCGTTTCTTGATACCATTACATATGGTGCCGTTGGCTTTCTCGACTTGACCATTGGTCTGCGGGTGCGCAACTGATGCAAAGTGTAATTTGATGCCTACCTCTGCACAGTATGCGTTGAATTCATTGGATGTGAAATTGCTACCATTGTCCGTGACGATACTGTGAGGGACTCCAAATCGAAAAACGATACTTTTCACGAACTTGACTGCTGATGCCGCATCTGGTGAATTTATCGGCTTTGCTTCTATCCACTTCGTGAACTTGTCGACAGCTACGAGCATATACTCGTATCCTCCTGGCGAAGCCTTGTGCAATTTTCCCACCATATCAAGACCCCATTGAGCGAAAGGCCATGACAGTGGTATTGGCATTAACTCTGCTGCCGGAGAATGAGGTTTTGCGGCAAATCTCTGGCACGCGTCATAAGTGCGTACTATGTCCTTTGCATCCTCAATTGCTATTAACCAATAGAACCCTGCTCTGAAGACCTTGGCTGCTATAGCTCGACTGCTTGCGTGGTGTCCGCACACTCCTTCGTGTACATCCTTCAGAATTAACCTCCCTTGCTCATGTGTGACACATCGTTGTAATACTCCCGAGATACTTCGTTTATACAGCTCTCCTTTTACCACAGTAAAGGCTTTGGATCGCCTGATAACTCGCCTTGCTTCAACTGGATCATCGGGTAGTTCCTTTCTCAAAATATATGCTATGTACGCTTGCATCCACGGAATTTGTATCATCATTACTACCTCAGGTTCATCCTCTTCTCCCGGTGGTATTTCTTTAGCCCCCGAGGGTTTCTCTTCCTTCTCCTTCTTCTGTTGTTTCTTCGCCTTGGTTGATCTCTCCGATATCTCTTCCCAGAACACGCCGGGTGGTATTGCGAGACATTGCGACCCAATGTTTGCAAGGACATCGACTTCATCATTGGTTAGCATGCTGATGTGATTTACCTCGCACCCGTCAAACAGCTTGTCGAGCTCGTTATACACCTCCTTGTATGCTATCATACTATCATTGACTGTGTCGCATTGATTCATGACTTGTTGAGCCACCAATTGTGAGTCGCCAAAGATTTTTAATCGAGTTGTGCCACAAGCCTTCGCCATCTTCATCCCGTGTATAAGAGCTTCGTATTATGCCTCGTTGTTGTTGGAGATATGCCCAAGAGGCAATAATAAAATGGTTATTATAATATATCTTTGAGTTTATGATAATGTTTACATACCATGCTATAATTGTATTAACCGAAACATTGATACATGTGTGTTATGTGAACAACAAGGAGTCCCTAGTAAGCCTCTTGTATAACTAGCTTGTTGATTAATAGATGATCATAGTTTCATGATCATGAACATTGGATGTTATTAATAACAAGGTTATGTCATTATATGAATGATGTAATGGACACACCCAATTAAGCGTAGCATAAGATCACGTCATTAAGTTATTTGCTATAAGCTTTCGATACATAGTTACCTAGTCCTTTCGACCATGAGATCATGTAAATCACTTATACCGAGAAAGGTACTTTGATTACATCAAACTCCACTTGCGTAAATGGGTGGTTATAAAGGTGGGATTAAGTATCCGGAAAGTATGAGTTGAGGCATATGGATCAACGGTGGGATTTGTCCATCACGATGACGGATAGATATACTCGGGGCCCTCTCGGTGGAATGTCGTCTAATAGCTTGCAAGCATATGAATGGTTCATAAGAGACCACATACCACGGTACGAGTAAAGAGTACTTGTCATGAGACGAGGTTGAACGAGGTATAGAGATACCGATGATCAAACCTCGGACAAGTAAAATATCGCGTGACAAAGGGAATCGGTATCGTATGTGAATGGTTCGGTCGATCACTAAAGTCATCGTTGAATATGTGGGAGCCATTATGGATCTCCGGATCCCGCTATTGGTTATTGGTTGGAGAGAAGTCTCAACCATGTCTACATAGTTCGCGAACCGTAGGGTGACACACTTAAGGTTTGATGTCGTTTAAGTAGATATGGAAATATGGAATGGAGTTCGAAGTTTTGTTCGGAGTCTCGGATGGGATCCGAGGACATCACGAGGAGGCCGGAATGGTCCGGAGAATAAGATTCATATATAGGAAGTCATTTTCGAGGTTTGAAAATGATCCGGTATTTTTCCTGGAAGGTTCTAGAAGGTTGTAGAAGAGTCCGGAAGAAATTAGCATGGAAGGTGGAGTCCCAGAGGGACTCCACCCACCTTGGCCGGCCAGCCTAAGGGAGGAGGAGTCCCAAGTGGACTCCTCCCCATGGTAGCCGGCCACCCCACCAAGGAAAGGGGGGAGTCCCACTCCCCCTAGGTTTGGTCACATGGAAGGTTTATGTTGGGGTCTTATTCGGAGACTTTGACCTAAACCTTGGGGCTTCCACCTATATATAGAGGGGAGGAGAGGGGCTGGCCGGTCACATCAATACCACCATGGCCGCACCCCCTCAAGGCTGCCCTAGCCGGCGCCCCCTCTCCCAAACCCTAGCGGTTCCCTCCTACCTCTCTCTCCCACATAGCTTAGGCGAAGCTCTGTCGAAGATCTCCACCACCACCGCCACCACGCCGTCGTGCTGCCGGGATTCCGAGGAGGATCTACTACTTCCGCTGCCCGCTGGAACGGGGAGAAGGACGTCGTCTTCATCAACACCGAACGTGTGACCGAGTACGGAGGTGCTGCCCGATGTGGCACCGTCAAGATCTTCTACACGCTTTTGAAAGCGGCAAGTGATCGTCTACCGCAGCAACGAGAGCCTCCTCTTGTAGGCTTTGGAAATCTTCAAGGGTTAGTCTCGTTCATCCCCTCGTTGCTCCCATCTTCTAGATTGCATCTTGGCTTGGATTGCGTTCTCGCGGTAGGAATTTTTTGTTTTCTATGCTACGAATCCTTACGGTGGTATCGAGCCGTGTCTATGCATAGATGGTTGCACGAGTAGAACACAATTGTTTTGTGGGCGTTGATGCTTATGTTGTCTTTAGTTTGAGTACTTTGCATCTTTGTGGCATAGTGGGATGAAGCGGCTCGGGCTAACTTTACATGACCGCGTTCATGAGATTTGCTCCACGCTCGACATGCAACTTGTATTGCATAAGTGGCTTTGCGGGTGTCTGTCTCTCCTACTATAGTGAAGATTCAATTTACTATTCTATTGACAACACTAGTATCACCGTTGTGGTTCATGTTCGTAGGTAGATTAGATCTCACTCGAAAACCCTAAACCACGTAAAATATGCAAACCAAATTAGAGACGTCTAACTTGTTTTTGCGGGGTTTGGTGATGTGATATGGCCATAATGTGATGATGAATATATATGAGATGATCATTATTGTATTGTGGCAACCGGCGAGAGCCTTATGGTTGTCTTTAAATTTCATGTTGAGTAGTATTTCAAAGTAGTTGTAATAGTTGCTACATGAGGTGAACAACCATGAAGACAGCGCCATGGACCTTGACGCTATGCCGACGATGATGGAGATCATGCCCGTTGATGATGGAGATCATGTCCGTGCTTTGGAGATGAAGATCGAAGGCGCAAAGACTAAAGGGCCATATCATATCACATATGAATTGCATGTGATGTTAATCCTTTATGCATCTTATTTTGCTTAGAACGCGACGGTAGCATTATAAGATGATCCCTCACATTAATATCAAGATAAAAAAGTGTTCTCCCCTCGTATGCACCGTTGCACAGTTCGTCGTTTCGAAGCATCTCGTGATGATCGGATGTGATAGACTCAATGTTCACATACAACGAGTGTAAGCCATGTTGCACACGCGGAATACTAGGGTTTGCTTGACGAGCCTAGCATGTACAGACATGGCCTCGGGACAACGGAAACCGAAAGGTTGAACACGAGTCATATGGATGATATGCTCAACATGTTGATGTTCACCATTGAAGCTACATCATCTCACGTGATGATCGGTTTTGGTGTAGTGGATTTGGATCGTGTACCACTTAACAACTATGAGGGATATTGTATTAAGTGGGAGTTCATTAGTAATTAGATTAAAACATGAACTAATTATCATGAACATAGTCTGAGTAGTATTTTGAATTAATTTTGTAGTATTGGCATCCGTTTTCTACCATGCGCTAGTCTTGTTATTGAGATATAAATACTGTTAAAATCTGACAAGAAACTTTACAGATTTGTACCGTATTGTTAAAGAATCAAAAAATGATTAAGTCCTACTGCAAACTTTTAGTAAACTTCACATTGTTGATTCAGAGAGCTATGGTTTCAATTAGTACCTAAAGTTATCTTGTCTCCGTGAAACTTGAAGTTCAAATCTGTTTGAAAAGTAAGGAGCTGAAAATTTAGTTTTCAGAAATAATCAAGGTATGAGATATATATGATATCTAAGACCTTATTCCAAGATGATAGAATATAATTTGGTGAGACTACATAAACTCATAAGTTTTATGGGAATGTACGAAGGTTGAAGACACAAGGCGTCCCAATCCTCCAACTATTGGGGCACTAACAATATTCGCATATCCATGAAGTGATCATCCTTAGTATGCACCGTTGCTAAGACTCGTCGTATCGAAGCATCACGTGATGATCGGGTGTTATAGATTCTACGTGTGCATACAACGGGTGCAAGCCAGATTTGCACATGCGAATACGAGGTTAAACTTTACGAGCCTAGCATGTATAGACATGATCTCGGAAAGTCATCATGATATAATGGATAAAATTATGAGTGAAATTGTTCATCATATTACAAAGTTACTAATAGTGAAATCTGGAACACTTTTCATATGATGATCAACTTCAAAGTAAGAACCTCAAGGTTATTGGTATTTGACCAACAAACCTAGAAGTTAATGATGTTGAAGTGTTTTTCTGAATAATGAGGAAAGCTAAAAGAGAAACTGCAAAAGATTATTGGCAAAAGAAAGAAAAGACTAGAAAGTCTAGCTCAGGTGTATATAAATGATATACATGTTATGGTTGTATTCCTAGTTAGATCATGATGGCGTGTATTTCACACGTTCGTTGGGCAACCCCAAGAGGAAGGTATGATGAGCACAGCAGCAAGTTTTCCCTCAGAAAGAAACCAAGGTTTATCGAACCAGGAGGAGCCAAGAAGCACGTTGAAGGTTGATGGCGGCGGGATGTAGTGCGGCGCAACACCGGAGATTCGGCGCCAACGTGGAACCTGCACAACACAACCAAGCTACTTTGCCCCAACGAAACGGTGAGGTTGTCAATCTCACCGAACTTGCTTTGTAACAAAGGATTAACCGTATTGTGTGGAAGATGATTGTTTGCGAGAGAAAACAATAAAAACAAGTATTGCGGTAGATTGTATTTCGAGTAAAGAGAATTGGACCGGGGTCCACGGTTCACTAGAGGTGTCTCTCCCATAAGACGAACGGCATGTTGGGTGAACAAATTACGGTTGGGCAATTGACAAATAAAGAGAGCATGACCATGCACATACATATCATGATGAGTATAGTGAGATTTAATTGGGCATTACGACAAAGTACATAGACCGCCATCCAAGCTGCATCTATGCCTAAAAAGTCCACCTTCGAGGTTATCATCCGAACCCCCTCCGGTATTAAGTTGCAAAGCAACGGACAATTGCATTAAGTATGGTGCGTAATGTAATCAACAACTACATCCTTAGACATAGCATCAATGTTTTATCCCTAGTGGCAACAGCACAACACAACCTTAGAACTTTACGTCACTTGTCCCGGTGTCAATGCGGGCATGAACCCACTATCGAGCATAAGTACTCCCTCTTGGAGTTAAAAGTAAAAACTTGGCCGGAGCCTCTACTAGAAACGGAGAGCATGCAAGATCATAAACAACACATAAGCATAACTTTGATAATCAACATAACAAGTATTCTCTATTCATCGGATCCCAACAAACGCAACATATAGAATTACATATAGATGATCTTGATCATGATAGGCAGCTCACAAGATCCAGACAATGATAGCACAATGGGAGAAGACAACCATCTAGCTACTGCTATGGACCCATAGTCCGGGGGTAGACTACTCACTCATCACTCCGGAGGCGACCATGGCGGTGTAGAGTCCTCCGGGAGATGATTCCCCTCTCCGGCGGGGTGCGGGAGGCGATCTCCGGGATCCCCGAGATGGGATCGGCGGCGACGGCGTCTCGGTAATGTTTTCCGTATCGTGGCTCTCGGTGCTGGGGGTTTCGTCACGGAGGCTTTAAGTAGGCGGAAGGGCAAGTCGAGAGGCGGCACGGGGGGCCCACACCACGGGGCCGCGCGGCCAAGGGGGGCCGCGCCGCCCTAGGGTTTGGCCACCCCGTGGCCCCTCTCCGTCTCGTCTTCCGTCTTCCGGAAGCTTCGTGAGAAAATAGGCCTCCGGGCTTTTATTTCGTCCAATTCGAGAATATTTCTTTACTAGGATTTACGAAACCAAAAACAGCGAGAAAACGACAGCGGCACTTCGGCATCTTGTTAATAGGTTAGTTCCGAGAAAATGCACGAATATGACATAAAGTGTGCATAAAACATGTAGATAACATCAATAATGTGGCATGGAACACAAGAAATTATCGATACGTTGGAGACGTATCGGCATCCCCAAGCTTAGTTACGCTCGTCCGAGCGAGGTAAAACGATAACAAAGATAATTTACGGAGTGACATGCCATCATAATCTTGATCATACTATTTGTAAAGCATATGTAGAGAATGCGAGCGATCAAAACAATGTGTATGACATGAGTAAACAAGTGAATCATAAAGTAAAGACTTTTCATGAATAGCACTTCAAGACAAGCATCAATAAGTCTTGCATAAGAGTTAACTCATAAAGCAATAATTCAAAGTAAAGGTATTGAAGCAACACAAAAGAAGATTAAGTTTCAGCGGTTGCTTTCAACTTGTAACATGTATATCTCATGGATATTGTCAACATAGAGTAATATAATAAGTGCAATAAGCAAGTATGTAAGAATCAATGCACGGTTCACACAAGTGTTTGCTTCTTGAGGTGGAGAGAAATAGGTGAGCTGACTCAACATTGAAAGTAAAAGAATGGTCCTCATAGAGGAAAAGCATCGATTGCTATATTTGTGCTAGAGCTTTGATTTTGAAAACATGAAACAATTTTGTCAACGGTAGTAATAAAGCATATGCATCATGTAAATTATATCTTATAAGTTGCAAGCCTCATGCATAGTGTACTAATAGTGCTCGCACCTTGTCCTAATTAGCTTGGACTACCTGGATTATCACCGCAATACATATGCTTTAACCAAGTTTCACAAAGGGGTACCTCTATGCGCTTTGTACAAAGGTCTAAGGAGAAAGCTCGCATTTGGATTTCTCGCTTTTGATTATTCTCAACTTAGACATCCATACCGGGACAACATAGACAACGAGATAATGGACTCCTCTTTTAATGCTTTAAGCATTTGACAACAATTAATTCTTTTCTCATTAGAGATTTGAGGATATTTGTCCAAAGCTGAAACTTCCACCATGAATCATGGCTTTAGTTAGCGGCCCAATGTTCTTCTCTCACAATATGCATGCTCAAACCATTCAACTCGGTGTAGATCGCCCTTACTTCGGACAAGACGAACATGCATAGCAACTCACATGAAATTCAACAATGAGTTGATGGCGTTCCCCAGTAAGCATGGTTATCGCACAACAAGCAACTTAATAAGAGATAAAGTGCATAATTACATATTCAATACTACAATAGTTTTTAAGGCTATTTTGTCCCATGAGCTATATATTGCAAAGGTGAATGATGGAATTTTAAAGGTAGCACTCAAGCAATTTACTTTGGAATGGCGGAAAAATACCATGTAGTATAGGTAGGTATGGTGGACACAAATGGCATAGTGGTTGGCTCAAGTATTTTGGATGCATGAGAAGTATTCCCTCTCGATACAAGGTTTAGGCTAGCAAGGCTTATTTGAAACAAACACAAGGATGAACGGTACAGCAAAACTCACATAAAAGACATATTGTAAACATTATAAGGCTCTACACCGTCTTCCTTGTTGTTCAAACTCAAAACTAGAAATTATCTAGACCTTAGAGAAACCAAATATGCAAACCAAATTTTAGCATGCTCTATGTATTTCTTCATTAATGGGTGCAAAGCATATGATGCAAGAGCTTAAACATGAGCACAACAATTGCCAAGTATCACATTACCCAAAACATTTATAGCAATTACTACATGTATCATTTTCCAATTCCAACCATATAACAATTTAACGAAGGAGAAACTTCGCCATGAATACTATGAGTAGAAACCAAGGACATATTTGTCCATATGCTACAGCGGAGCGTGTATCTCTCCCATGAAGTGAATGCTAGGATCCATTTTATTCAAACAAAACAAAAATAAAAACAAACCGACGCTCCAAGAAAAAGCACATAAGATGTGGCCGAATAAAAATGTAGTTTCGGGGGAGGAACCTGATAATTTGTTGATGAAGAAGGGGATGCCTTGGGCATCCCCAAGCTTAAACAGCTTGAGTCTTCTTGATATATGCAGGGGTGAACCACCGGGTGCATCCCCAAGCTTAGAGCTTTCACTCTCCTTGATCATGTTGCATCATACTCCTCTCTTGACCCTTGAAAACTTCCTCCACACCAAACTCGAAACAACTCATTAGAGGGTTAGTGCACAATATAAATTGACATATTCAGAGGTGACACAATCATTCTTAACACTTCTGGACATTGCATAATGCTACTGGAGATTAGTGGATCAAAGAAATTCATCCAACATAGCGAAAGAGGCAATGCGAAATAAAAGGCAGAATCTGTCAAAACAGAACAGTTCGTATTGACGAATTTTAAAATGGCACCAGACTTGCTCAAATGAAAATGCTCAAATTGAATGAAAGTTGCGTACATATCTGAGGATCATGCACGTAAATTGGCATAATTTTCTGAGCTTCCTGCAGGGCAGTGGGCTCAGATTCGTGACAGCAAAGAAATCTGGAACTGCGCAGTAATCCAAATCTAGTACTTACTTTTCTATCAACGGCTTAACTTGGCACAACAAAACTCAAAACTAAGATAAGGAGAGGTTGATACAGTAGTAAACAACTTCCAAGACACAAAATAAAAACAAGGTACTGTAGGTAAAAACATGGGTTGTCTCCCATAAGCGCTTTTCTTTAACGCCTTTCAGCTAGGCGCAGAAAGTGTGAATCAAGTATTATCGAAGGGTGGTGCATTCTCAGCGAGGTGTGGAGTTTTCTCAACTAGGCATATTATATTAGATATATAAGTTTTAGCATCTCCCTTTTCATTAGTCTTAGGTGTGCTACTCTCATCAAACAAATTTTCGGGAACAAGCCAAGCATAATTATTTTCTAGTGCATCATTCATAGCTAGGAGCTTGCATGGTATTGGTGCTTTGATCTCCTCACCATCATCAATATTATTAGTGTATCTTATTCTATCCATATCCATCTTTTCAAGGAGACTAGCAAAATTAGTAGGAGAACCAAGCATATTAAATTTAGCAAAGACCTTTCTAGCTTCTCTTGCTAGACCACCAAATTCTCTAAGAAGGGTTTCTAAAACAAAATCTTTCTTTTCCCCTTCTTCCATATCACCAAGTGTGAAAAACATATGTTGGATTATAGGATTGAGATTAACAAATTTGGTTTCCAACAAGCGAACTAAATGCGCGGCAGCAATTTCATAAGTAGGCGCAAGGTCTACCAAGTGTCTATCCTCAAAATCATCAATAGTACTAACATGGTTGAAGAATTCTTCTATATTATTTCTCCCAACTATAGACCCACGTCCTACCGGTATGTTCTTTGTGGTAAAATTAAAAGGAAACATGATGAAATAAGTAAAGTAAATGCTAGTAACTAATTTTTTTGTGTTTTCAATATAGCAAACAAGATAGCAAATGAAGTAAAACTAGCAACTAATTTTTTTGTATTTTGATTTAGTGCAGCAAACAAAGTAGTAAATAAAATTAAGCAAGACAAAAACAAAGTAAAGAGATTGAGAAGTGGAGACTCCCCTTGCAGCGTGTCTTGATCTCCCCGGCAACGGCGCCAGAAAATATGCTTGATGGCGTGTATTTCACACGTTCGTTGGGCAACCCCAAGAGGAAGGTATGATGAGCACGGCGGCAAGTTTTCCCTCGAGAAAGAAACCAAGGTTTATCGAACCAGGAGGAGCCAAGAAGCACGTTGAAGGTTGATGGCGGCGGGATGTAGTGCGGCGCAACACCGGAGATTCGGCGCCAACGTGGAACCTGCACAACACAACCAAGCTACTTTGCCCCAACGAAACGAGTGAGGTTGTCAATCTCACCAAGCTTGCTGTAACAAAGGATTAACCGTATTGTGTGGAAGATGATTGTTTGCAGAGAAAACGGTAAAAACAAGTATTGCGAGTAGATTGTATTTCAGTAAAGAGAATTGGACCGGGGTCCACGGTTCACTAGAGGTGTCTCTCCCATAAGACGAACAGCATGTTGGGTGAACAAATTACCGTTGGGCAATTGACAAATAAAGAGAGCATGACCATGCATATACATATCATGATGAGTATAGTGAGATTTAATTGGGCATTACGACAAAGTACATAGACCGCCATCCAAGCTGCATCTATGCCTAAAAAGTCCACCTTCGAGGTTATCATCCGAACCCCCTCCGGTATTAAGTTGCAAAGCAACGAGACAATTGCATTAAGTATGGTGCGTAATGTAATCAACAACTACATCCTTAGACATAGCATCAATGTTTTATCCCTAGTGGCAACGACACAACACAACCTTAGAACTTTACATCCTTTGTCCCGGTGTCAATGCGGGCATGAACCCACTATCGAGCATAAGTACTCCCTCTTGGAGTTAAAAGTAAAAACTTGGCCAGAGCCTCTACTAGAAACGGAGAGCATGCAAGATCATAAACAACACATAAGCATAACTTTGATAATCAACATAACAAGTATTCTCTATTCATCGGATCCCAACAAACGCAACATATAGAATTACATATAGATGATCTTGATCATGATAGGCAGCTCACAAGATCCGACAATGATAGCACAATGGGGAGAAGACAACCATCTAGCTACTGCTATGGACCCATAGTCCAGGGGTAGACTACTCACTCATCACTCCGGAGGCGACCATGGCGGTGTAGAGTCCTCGGGAGATGATTCCCCTCTCCGGCGGGGTGCCGGAGGCGATCTCCGGGATCCCCGAGATGGGATCGGCGGCGACGGCGTCTCGGTAATGTTTTCCGTATCGTGGCTCTCGGTGTGGGGGTTTCGTCACGGAGGCTTTAAGTAGGCGGAAGGGCAAGTCGAGAGGCGGCACGGGGGGCCCACACCACAGGGCCGCGCGGCCAAGGGGGGGCCGCGCCGCCCTAGGGTTTGGCCACCCCGTGGCCCCTCTCCGTCTCGTCTTCGGTCTTACGGAAGCTTCGTGAGAAAATAGGCCTCCGGGCTTTTATTTCGTCCAATTCCGAGAATATTTCTTTACTAGGATTTCGAAACCAAAAACAGCAGAAAACGAGCAAGCGGCACTTCGGCATCTTGTTAATAGGTTAGTTCCAGAAAATGCACGAATATGACATAAAGTGTGCATAAAACATGTAGATAACATCAATAATGTGGCATGGAACACAAGAAATTATCGATACGTTGGAGACGTATCAGATCACACAATGAAATTCTTGGGTATTAGTACCATATTGGTTGGTATGAAGTGTCGTACAAAACAACGCAATACAAGAATACAATGGCCTAAGTGACTGACAAGGAATATGATAGGAATGCACGTACGGAACAAAAATAAAGTGTTATTATGTTCATCGTTGGCATTCTACCTAGCCCTTAGAATTTATAATAAAGAACTTAATAATTGTTATTTTGCTCTGGTCAAATGAAAACAATGAGTTGTTAAAATTATTACATTGCTCCATGTACGATGGATAAGTTATGATAAATCTTAATGGTGAAACACACATACATAACATTGACGCTAAAATGCCGTAAGGCAAATGATTTGAATTCCACTTATTTGTGGCACCGCCATTTAGGTCATGTTAGAAAGGAACGCATGAAGGAATTCCATGTAAATGGATTTTTGGAGTCATTTGATTTTTGAATCGTTTGGCGCTTGCAAATCTTTTCTAAAGAGAATGACTAAAATACCGTTCATAGGCCAAGAGTTGAACGGGCAACTAACTTAGTGGAAAAATACATGATGATGTATGTGGTTCACTTGGACATAGTTGTGTGCGAGAGATTCTTCTACTTCATAAAAACTTCCAACAATGAATTGAGTATATATATGAGGATATATTCGATAAGGAAGAAGTTTGAAACATTTGAATAGATTCAAATAAATTTCAGCATGAAGTGGAAATCATCATAATAGAAAAAATCAAATATCTATGATTGGATCATGGTGGAAATATTTTGAATTACGAGTTTTAGCGAACATCTAAGAGAGTTATGAAATTATTCTACAACTCACGTTTCTTGGAGTATCATAATGATGATGGAGTATCCGAGAGATGTATCCAAACCATGTTGGGTCAATGATGAAATAAAATATTGAATGCCATTATATTTTTATGGATTGTGCTTTAGTGACTACCGCTTTTACATTAAATAGAGCATCATCATGATCCGTTGAAATGACACCATACGAGTTATGGCATGGGTATAAACCCTAATAGTCCTTTCTTTAAATTTTGGTCTAAGCATTTACAACCAAAATCGGATGAATGTCTTTGTTGGTTATCCCAAAGTATTGATTGGGAATTCTTTTCACTATGGATACAAAGACAAAAGTGTTTGTCGATGTTTCTTATTTATTTCCAAGAAATTGTTTCTAGCGAAGTATTTAAGTGGGAGGACAAATAGAACTTGATAAGGTTTATGAACCTGAGCATAATGATCAGAGTAGCGCAGCATCGGAAATTGGTTCCGGAAGCGGCCACAACGATCATGGCTTCCATGACTACAAAGTGTTTTAAACATGGAGATCGAAGTACTTATTGAACCTTGTAGGTATGGTTTACTTTGTGATCAAATAAATGATTTGTGGACAAAGTATTGATTTTGAACAATGATAAACCAACTACAAACAAAGAAGTTATGATGTGCCCTGACTCCGTTAAAATGGCTATACGCCATGAAATCCAAGATAGATGAATACTTTTTGAAAGTAAATGGATCTATAAAATTGATGGACTTGGATGTAATATCCTTGAAGAAGTTTGACTTGTCAAAAAGCTGCTACGACAAAGTTCAAAGAGTTGACTACGATAAGATTAGATCTTCCGTAGCGATACTTATAGTCTATGTGGATTATTCTAGTAATCGCTACATATTTCTTTTATGAGATATGATAGTAGGATGGCAAAATACATTACTTAACAGAAGTGTGTATTAAAGGTGTATACAAGATACAACCAAGAGCATTGCTAGTCCGTAGAATACTAGATAGGTATACGAACTTCAACTGGATGAAGTGAGTATCGCGGAGTTGGAATCTTCACCAGATGAAATAGTCAAAGAGTTTTTGATTTCATCAGAGACAATGAAGAGGCTTGCATTTTGCAAGAAATTAAGTGGGAGCGCTGAGACATATTTATAATACTTTATGTAGATGACATATAGTTGGTTATAAATGATGTAATTATATACTTGATTTAAAAAAAGGGTTTCATTGAGAAATTAACTTCAATGAAAGGATATGGACTGAAACAAATTTAGTTTCAAGATCTATGAAAATAGATTGAAACACATAATAAAGTTTAAGTCAAAGTACATAGAATGGATATTGAAGTAGTTCAATATAGAAATATTAAGAAAATGTTCTTGTCATGAGAAGTTTTAACAAGACTTGAGTGTATCTGACACTCAATGAGTAAAAACACATGAGTGATTATAGATCACGAATAAAATGTACACAATCAGATGTCCTGTGCTCTAAAAATGTTATGAGCATGTACCAGAATGATTCATATGATAATCATTGAAAAACAGTAAGAATATTCTTGAGTACTTAAGAAGAACCAATGATATATTTTTTTTTTTGTATGGAGAAATGATAAACAAATTGCTGTAAGTTGTTGCACCGATATTAGTTTGGTCACATATAAAAATGAATTTCAAATCTCAATTAGGCTAAGTGTTGATTAAAAGGTAGCACAATGAGCTAAGAAGTTGTCTATGCTAGATTTAGAAGAGTTCTAAAATATTGTGACGGATTCTACAAACAAAGGCGAGTATGTCATTGTTTTGACAATGATCGAGGATGTTAAGTTAAGAGGTTCTTTGAGAATTTGGTGTAGTTCCGATAGTGTCGGAACTTTGAAGCTATATTGTGTATGACAATATTAGTGACATATTTCAGACCGCGGAATTAAGGTTCCACCGGAAGGACTCGAACATATAAGAATAATGCCAACTCATTTGGAAAATGAGTGATGCGTTGAGACGCAAATGAATTGCAAAATACATACGTTTCTGAGCGTGTCAGATCCGTTGACTAAAACCACTCCCGTAAGCAATACATGATAAAGCACCAGAAGGCCAAGGTGTTATATCTTTACAAATGTAAACTAGATTATTGACTCTAGTGCAAGTGGGAGACTGTTGGAGATATACCCAAGAGGCAATAATAAAATGTTTATTATAATATATCTTTGAGTTTATGATAATGTTTACATACCATGCTATAATTGTATTAACCGAAACATTGATACATGTGTGTTATATGAACAACAAGGTGTCCCTAGTAAGCCTCTTGTATAACTAGCTTCTTGATTAATAGATGATCATAGTTTCATGATCATGAACATTGGATGTTATTAATAACAAGGTTATGTCATTATATGAATGATGTAATGGACACACCCAATTAAGCGTAGCATAAGATCACGTCATTAAGTTATTTGCTATAAGCTTTCGATACATAGTTACCTAGTCCTTTCGACCATGAGATCATGTAAATCACTTATACCGAGAAAGGTACTTTGATTACATCAAACGCCACTGCGTAAATGGGTGGTTATAAAGGTGGGATTAAGTATCCGGAAAGTATGAGTTGAGGCATATGGATCAACAGTGGGATTTGTCCATCCTGATGACGGATAGATATACTCTAGGCCCTCTCGGTGGAATGTCGTCTAATAGCTTTGTGGTGACCCGGCATACCACTGCATAGTGTAGTATGCAAGTCTGATATAACACCAATGAAACACCGTTCCACTAGTATTATATCGCTCAGAGTGGTACAACAGAAACATATGCGGGTCCAAGGCATGTCTATAGAATTACATCACGGACTACGTTACATAAGATCATCACGACCTCCTACTTTACAATGAGGTAAAGCGCAAATAAACTCCCAGAAGAACGACTCGTAGTCTAGTCTTATCACGAATTCTATTTGTAGAGTATTTAACTAGCTACTGTGGCTATGAATAGATTCTAGCTAAATAGGAACTAGATTTAGGAAGCTAGTTCCTTTCTATAGCTAAACTAGGTTTTCTCCTTGATGTAAGTGGTATCTGACTCTTCTGACAGGGTCCTGTCTCATGAAGTAGTTGTTGACTCCTCGGCCTTTGAGTTGCACTGTAGATCCTCCTTCGATGCCTCCATTCCTAAGCAGGGGATTTAAGAGTGGGATGAGTACGAGCGTACTCAACAAGTTCATTATAGGAAAGAGGTGTTTAATGCACTAGCTACGGCATTAGACCGGAAAGTCTAATACCAATGCAGGTTTTCATAATCATTTCTTCAAGAGGTTGCTTTTATTCGGAAGAACTATGTCCGTCGGCCTTCACCGGTTTACTAGAACTTCATGGAGCTCCTTTCCGGCCGCGTTCGCAGATTCCATATCCCGGAACGAGGAGTGACAGGTCACGATTCATTACACTCTGCGAGAGGTGTGTTGCTTTACCCATAAGAGATCTTAACCTTGGTGCCAACCGAGCCGCGAGCTCGTCCACACTTCCTTTGGTGTGAGGCCCGGTATAAGGTCATAGCCAATCATGTTCCTCCGCTACCTCGCACACCCACCCTTTGTTGCATACCCCGACCCTGGGTCCTCGTCGGTCCTCTTATACCAATTAAGGTTGGACCCCGACCACGACAACAGTTTGGGACTCGTTAACCAAACTCCTTCGCCGGTAGCTGCAACCCATCATAGACCACTTACCATGGGGAATTAGAATGGGATCCCCACCCCACCGCTTGGCCAACCTGGGTCTAGTGTCTACGGTAAGCGCATCCGTTGATGTACGAGAGGTGGAAACACTTTTGACTACTCCGTCCCACTCCGGATCTTATGGTTAACATGGGTATTACGGCACAAGAATCACTGGCGACATTTGTTGTTTAATCCTAGATGGATATTAACCCTTGCAATGGAACCTCCACCATATCAACACAATCCATGGTTCCATTGCCCACCACATAGTCATATTCATAGTTATGAAAGTAGTGGTTTTGGTTTTTATGCAATAGTGATAACCATAATACTTTGCAAGTAATTTGATAGAAATACTCAAATGACATGAGCAAGTGATGAACTTGCCTTTCTTGACTGCAAGATTATGCGGGCAAGGTCTTCGTTACGCAATAACTCCAAATTCTGAAATTGCATCATCGTCCGGTAAGGACGATGTTTAAAAGATTGGCAAGGATGCAATAATGCATAAGAATGAGATGCAATCGTTCTAAGCGTGACCTAACCCCGATGATTTAGGATCAGTGGGTTGTAATGATTGGTTTAGGGTGTGTTGCACTTTTAGAGTGATTCACATGCAAGGTTCTTATTCAGGTGTGATTACTTGGTGTTATCAACGAGCGAGACAATGAAGAATAATAATCAATTGAGCACACAAAGAATGATAATTGGCATAATGTTATCAAGTAAAGAACAAGTGGTCAGTTTTAGTACTAGATGGCATGGTTAAGGATTAATTATCATATACTTAAAAGAATAACTTTTGAAAAACATGTTCTTTAATAAAGAACAAGTATGATAATTAGGTTGGTGGAGTTCTATGGTTTTCTATGGTTCTATTTGGTTACTTGGAGTAGGTAGTAGATGGATCACAACCTAGTTGGATTCATCAACACTTAGAGCTTGTAAGGTTGAGTACACTGGCATTCTAAGCAATTGTTCATACAAGGTTGTTATCAAGATTGGTTCATCTTGTTGGTGATAGTCGGCTAGGGTTTATAGGTCCTTATAAGCGGGGTTTGATGGCTACTCCCTATTTACTTCAAAAGAATAACTTTTGAAGAACATACTTCTTAAGTAATAAGAAGTATTACAATTAAGGTTGAGGTTGTCTTGTATTATACATTGGATCTCTAAGTAGAGAATGGTTGGTTCCTAAATAGGATGGTTCGTAAGTATCTCACACTAGTAGGGTTTAGTGTGTATGGGATATGATGTCAATATTAGCATGGTTGCTAATGGAGTTCATCACAATGGTGTGATGCTATATAGGTATGAGTAAGGTTGATACTTTTGATGATAGGAATTTAGGGTTTAGACTTAGGTGTTCCTATTTGATCGTCTAGGTTTGAGGGGATGAACACATGGAATGCTAAAGTCTTAGTGATAGGCTCCTATATTTTATGTGGACCTGGATATGCACTTAGTGGCTAATTATGGATCTAGGTATGAATACAATGTCTCTTGATCACATGTATTAACCTAGGGTTTAGGTTTAGAAGCAAATTAGGGTTCACACATAAAATAATGGAGCTAGGGTTCCTAATGGAATTAAGGTTTCACAATTACTATTTAGTTCTTAGGTTAATAACTTCATTATAAGGTTGAAGTTATTAATCTCTTTATAATAAACATAAGGTTTGATTTAGCATTTTATTATTTTTCAAGAATTAATAATTAAGGTAATTATTATTTAGGGATTAAATCCTTCTAATAAGGATTTAATGAGTTATTAATAAAGGAAAATTAGTTTTATTGTTTCCTTTATTTACTTACTGGTTTTTATTTATTTTAGAACTTTTTCTTAATTTCTGAATTTTAGTTGCATTTGGAATTAAAAGAAAAGACTTAATTAATAGGTATTTAAATAATTAAATTTTTTCTTACAAATAAAAATTTCATTTTATATTTTTATTTGATAGATTTCATTTTTAGGGTCATTTTGATATCTCATTTGGATTTTTCTGTGTTATGATGGATTTTCTAAATTATTTCAAAGTTTCAGACATTTTCTGTAATTTGAAATTAACTTTAACACTAAACACACCCGGCTAAAACTACCCAAGGACGCTGACATGTGGGCCAGTGCCACGTTGGCTGCCACGGTGGCGTCGATGTGGCAACTATGTGCCTCACCGGCGGCCAGTGGTGGTCGACGCCGGCGATGGAGGGTTCCCGCGGGCGCGTGCGTGTGCTCAATCGAAAGAGGACGACTAGGCGAACCTAATAGTGGTGGCGCCGCTCCCTAATGGTCACCGGAGCGTGCTCGCCGGCGAGGTACCTGCGGCGGCGGACACGGTTGATCGACGCGGCGGCACTACGGGACGCGATCGAACGAGCTAGGCATGCTATGGGACGCGAGAAGCTTACCGGGGTCACGACGCGCGTGACGGCGAGGCAAGGGGATGAGCTGGTTCGCCGGAATCGCCGGCTCCGTCGTCGGAGAAGACGAGGTCGACGGCGGCGCTACTCGGATGATTGGGGTCGATTCCTCTTGCATACGAGCAAGTCGAGGACCGGCGATCACGATGGTATCCACGGCGAGGTCCGGGGATGCTGCGAACGGCGGCGATGCTCGGGGTCCGTGCGGCTAGGGTTTCGGCATTTTGGGGAAATCGAGCGAGAGGAGGAAGAAAGCGAGTTAGGGTTCGTCCTTGTGCTTTTATATGGCGCTAGGGCGCGCCTCGTCACGACGCCGAGCTCTGGGAGGTTGCCAGCGAGAGGGAGAAGGCGGTCACGGCGTCGCGCTGGCCTCCACGCGCGAGGAAGGGGATGAGGACGAGCTCCTCCCAGATCTTTTTAGGCGAAGGGGTAAGTGGGCTGGGCCAGGCCGTGGTTTGGGCCGTGCTGATGGACCGTCTGGTGGGCTGCTCGGCCAGGTAAGGTTCATTTCTCTTTTCTTTTATTTCATTTTTCGTTTTGTATATTTTTTTTTATTTTCCATTTCTCTTTTCAATTCTGTTTTATAATTCAGATTTGAATGCTTTTCTATTTTGCAGGTATTTGATAATTTGAATTTCATTAGGACTAAATAAAGGATCATTGTAACACTCGAATTGTTTTTGAATGAGCATTTAATATATGTGAACCTTTATTGCAAATTTTAATTAAGCATGATTTATGCTCTCATTTTAATATCCATTTATCTTGTGAATCAAATCTGTTTGGAAATATTGGAGTTGATATTTTTAACTTAAAGTATTTCAGAGGTTGTATCAGGACTTGACTTCCATTTGGGGAATTGGTCACTTGCACATGATTTTATGTGAGCTCAAATGTATTAGGGTTTTATAGTTTCTATCATAACCCCCCTTATTAAGGTTAATACTATCATTATATTTGAAAGTATCTCAGTAGGTATTGTTTCCATCATAGTTTATCTTGTTATAAAGGTAATTGGTTGATCACACCACACATGGTTTAATTATCAAGTATGTTCTATGTTTTAATTGTGATCACCTAAGTGATGCACAAACTAAGATTGAGATGTAGTTTAGGGTCTTACTTGTGATCATCAATTAATTCACAAGTTAGGTTGTGATATGGGCATTGATTCTTTTTATAGTTAACTTTGGTTATATGGATAAATGGTTTCTCACCATATAAGGTGTAGAGTTTAACTCTAAAGGTTTTCTTGTTTTCTTTAATTGAGGAATAAGTGAAATGTAGATAGGATTCTACTTTTGATCACCAAGTGATTCACAAGTTAGGATTGAGATATAATTTAGGTTTGCTTACTCATGATTTTTCTATCATTTCATGTGGTGAATGATATTTATTTATCATATAGGATTTAACTTATGGCTTATTCTTCTATTTCTCCAAAGTATAGTCATGGCACTATCATGAGCAATTTGTTCTCAATGGCTTGTACTCCCAATTCTTAGAGTATATGATCATTACCCAATGGTGATGATCATGCATGGTATGGGTTTCCTTAAGTATCACTAAAAGTATTCAGATATGGTTATTCCAATTACCCCTCTCACTTCACAAGGTCTTAGATTATAATCTATAATTCTACTCAAGGAGTGATGATGTGATTAACTAAATATGTGGTTTGCCTAAGAATTCTACCTTGCTAGCTTCTGTAGCTTGTTCTTCAGAAATCCGATAAACCTGCATCTTGTGGCATGCCTCCACCTCCTAGCTGCTTCATCTTGATCCTTACTATTTTATGGAGTGGCTCAATGTGTTGGTCTTCTTGCATCAATGTGCAAGATGATGAAATGGATGAAGTGTGAGGCTCCTTTTATAGGCTTGGGCATGCCCTAATATCATGACACATAGGTGGGTGACTCTTGTTTTACTTTGATGAATAAGGTGCTTGGTTGTCATGCTCTCATCCATAGCAATCCTTTAAGCATGAGGTGGCATTTCTTAGGATTCAAGGTATGTAGATATTTTCATCCTATGTGGCATGGGTATTATCCTCTCATGTGATTTATTTTTGGATAGCCAAGTGGCTTTTGTTACTAAATATCTTGTGAATGGTTTTATGCTTGTAGGTGAGTCACCATATCATATGTGATTGTATTTATATTATATTTGGGATCAGAATGTCAAAGACAAGGATTATACCCCAATCTTGAATGGTGATTGTTGATTTCACCAAGGCATGATCATATGAGTTTCAAAGTACTCATATTTTATTTTATTCAAATAGTTGGAACTATAATTTGTAATGTAAACGAATTTAGTTTTGTGATATTCCACATATTTACTAAGTTATGATTGAATCAGAAGATGTGGCTTTTATGCACTTAGGTCCTTGGGTTTTGCTATATTTGGTATTTAGTTTTAAAGTGAATTCAATTGTACCTCAAGGTAGTTGCTTAACTTTTAAGTGTTAATAATTTAGAGTGTGCTTCTTATCTCTTTAATGGTTATATACCTCTCCCATCTCTAGGGTTTAATGATAAGCTTTTGTTGGTGTTAAGTTCAAGAGTTTAGTTCAAGAAATACCATGAGGTTCATGGTAGGAACATGGATTTGTTTAAGACATGGAAAAGGATAAGTCAAGAATAGTTTCTCCAATTATTGTTACTTGATTTCCAATTAAATTGATATTCATATGTTATGGCAAGGAATACCATGTTGTGATCTTTAATAAGATCAAGTAGTTGATCCTTGATTAAAGGGTTGTTGTGTTAGTTTTAATTCCATTTGATCTAACCCCTTAGATCAAATCATCTCTACCCAAAACAAGGGTTTAGCAAAGTCACAATGAGGTTTATAGCGCTTGACTTGATGAGCTACTTCAATTCCACCAAGGTCAAGTGAAACTTCGATTCATTGTGACTGTTTTACTTTAAAGCGCGAAAATTCCCCAGATTTTCTATGCATGAATGCAATGCACACATATGTTTCCTCTATTTTTGTAACCCCATTACCTGGGATATTACAGTCTCTACCCCTTAAACTAAACTTCGTCCTCGAAGTTTGAACTCTCTCACGTTTCGGAGTGTGAATCTGACTTGTGCAGACTAAATCTTTTCTTGAACTCCATGGTGATCTTACTAGATATAATTGAATACATCCCTTGTCCAGATTCTTCCTGGAATCCATTAGTGTTTGACATCAAACAACTATTACTTCCTTTACTTCCATGATTTCCTCCAATATTATAAGCTTGTTTCCTTTCTCATTGAATATTCAATGATTGGGACTTCTTCTTGTCCTGACAGTCTTAATTGAGGACTAATTGGATAACAATCTCCTATTTGATAAAATAGGTCTTTGTTTTTCCCTTACTACCAAAATTGCAGTAATGGTACTTAATAAGGTACTAACTTTGGAATTGATCGTGATGGTTTATTCCTCTAAGAATGAATTAGACTCATTTAGTCCATCCAATCATGGTTTATAATTGATACCTATAACTATTTTGGGTCATTTAGGTTCCATGAAAGGAATCTTTCAAATATACTTTAGGCTTGGTATGGTCAATCTACTTGGGTCTTTGGCCTTCTTGAGCTGTAATTGATCTATGATATTTTCTTCGTCCAACTTCTTTACGCTTATCTGACTTGAGCTATCGTACTTCTGAGTAAATATTACTCACTTTCTCAAGTAATAGTCCACTTCTTACTTCCTCGAGGTATAAACCTCGGCTTCTGGTCTGACATCCTTCTGAAAGTAGTGTTCAATAATCTTATGAAAATAAGATCGAACTTCCTCTCAGTTCAGACCTTCTTCTTCTATTATGCTCAAAGTATTGAGTTATTGTACATCCAACTCAATCTTTACTCTACCCCTTAGAGTTTTCTTATGGTCTTCAACTCCTTTTCTTCCAACTATTGGACTTATGATTAGATTATTGGTCTAGGTCTAGCTTATGGTTTGTATTCTTCTAAGATCTTGCGAAGAATATCTGTGGTGTATCCACTCAATTGTGGACATCCGATGTGAATTCTTCGACTGAATGTTTTATAGATCATAATTATTTGGCTAACAAAATTTTATTTGTTCACAACTTTTGTTACAAATAACTAAATCGTGGACTGTTTATAATACCAACTGATAGAGCAGCTGTGGTTATTATACCAACTGTGGCTATTTGATATCTAAAAAATGGATTCTATTATAGGTTCTGATCAACTGGACGAGACATCTTCTACTTTATCTCGCAGTATTGATACTATACCAATTGTGGTCTTCTGATATCGACTATGGTTTTCTTATATCTGCTATGGTTTCATATATCATCTTCCTTCATTCAGGGTTTATTTTGCAAGAAAACCACTAACTGACACTATGAATATAGTATCCGAAGTGATCTCCCATGCATTCCCTCTTCCATGATGACTATGGTTCTACTTTTACTTCTCCATAATCATCATATTTCTCACCTCATACTTCTCATGTACTAAAGTATTCCTC
Source organism: Lolium rigidum (assembly GCF_022539505.1). Lineage (NCBI taxonomy): Eukaryota > Viridiplantae > Streptophyta > Magnoliopsida > Poales > Poaceae > Lolium > Lolium rigidum. Next base: position 143,451,569 of record NC_061508.1, on the reverse strand, counting down.
TGTTTAGGTAAGCATGAGTTTCTGATTGTACTTCTTTCAGAGTATTGTGATTACTTCCCACAACTTTACTTCATTCCTCCGATGAACCTTCATCTGGTCTTCGGAATCTTCCAGAATTCGTCGCTTCCTCACACGAATACTATTACCCTCTAGATCTATAGCATCAAGTCAGAACTTGATATTGCAACATGCATTTGCATATCAAAGTCAAACTTCATGTATGGATCTAGTCAAACAATGAAATTCCAATAAAATCCAAGAAGATTCAACTTTGTGTTTATAGTACACACCATCATAAGCCTGAATAAAATAGTTGAGTATGACATCTCTAAACATCAGGCTCTGATGTGTAATATATAACACCACATAAGATAGGTTTATATCGTGATACTTAGCACGAATATATGGGATTCTACTATTTGTCTCAACCTTTACCTTAATTGCACATTTGCAATGAGATAAACTTGAAACAAAGTGGTCTAGGATAACTAAGGTTAACCAAATTTTCTTTGGAAGTACTACTTAACTTAGTATTATTCCATATATAAGTGCTATTGAGGGCTATTTTGTATGATACCTCACATGATGTATTTTGGTTCTAACCTGGCTACTCTACACACATAGCTATTGGAATATAGCTCCTATACTTTCAAGTGTTTCTACCATAAAACTATGGTCATGATGTGTTTGGCACACTTCCCATATTTTTGGAACACAACTCTTGCACTATTGGTGAACACCTGACTTCTTGTTGTACTTCTCCTAAATAATTATAATGTTCTAATCCATCACATAATGATTCTCAGGTGAATCATATATGATTTCTATTTCTACCCTGTAAGTAGGCATACTTTATTCCTATCTCTCTTCCTTACCTCCCATGATTGACTCATCATGGTCTATACTACCTCACAAAACTCAGAGTTATCACTTACTATCAATTGTTTCACATGTCTAGATAATTTTACTTACTCATTACTTATCTAGGTCTACATCTATTATTAGGATGTCTTAATTATCTTCATCACTTGATATTACTTCTAGTACAGGTCTGAGTAATTCTTATTTAACTATAACATGTGTTGGTACACATCTTCCAATAGGATATCTTCCTTATGGTTGTATCCTCTCTTTGGACTACCATGTATTGTATACCAACTGTGGTCTACTCATCTATTGTTTTAAATACTTATTGATGTTCTACATACTTGGAATTGGCTATTTAACTTAACTTAGGAAAGATAGGTAAAAAGATTGACTCAAGTGTGTTAGGATTATTCTCAAGTGAATATCCATCTCAAGTCATAAAAAGTATTTGGTTTACCTAGGACAACTTCCTATAGACACTACCAATCCTATAGGTCTCCTTTAAAGGGTTTTAATCCTAAGGTCAAAGCATTTGCTCTGATACCAACTGTGGTGACCCGGCATACCACTGCATAGTGTAGTATGCAAGTCTGATATAACACCAATGAAACACCGTTCCACTAGTATTATATCGCTCAGAGTGGTACAACAGAAACATATGCGGGTCCAAGGCATGTCTATAGAATTACATCACAAACTCTGTTACATAAGATCATCACAGCCTCCTACTTTACAATGAGGTAAAACTGCAAATAAACTCCAGAAGAACGACTCGTAGTCTAGTCTTATCACGAATTCTATTTGTAGAGTATTTAACTAGCTACTGTGGCTATGAATAGATTCTAGCTAAATAGGAACTAGATTTAGGAAGCTAGTTCCTTTCTATAGCTAAACTAGGTTTTCTCCTTGATGTAAGTGGTATCTGACTCTTCTGACAGGGTCCTGTCTCATGAAGTAGTTGTTGACTCCTCGGCTGAAGCGACACAACCTTACATACAGGTTGAATCTCTGTGCTTTCTGTGCTAGTCCCTTAGATCAATCGCTAGCACACACAGTTCGATGAATAACCAGAATAGCAAATGCGTCAATTATTACAACATATGATCCATGGTATAATTATTACAAAGTGCATAGCTCAAGGCTAGCTGAAAATAACATAGTTCAAGCAAGTAAATAAATAAACGAAGAGCTCCATCACGCCACGAGCGAACATGTTGGGTGTAAGCTCGCAACCTACGGTATTCCTTACTCGTCCTCGGAATAACTCGCAACATAAAAACGTTGCAGCCCCGAAGGGTCATTACACTTGGAATGGAAATGGCAAGATGTCATATGGTGGCTTTTCCGGCGCCTATAACTACATGATATTTGGCAGGTGGGGTTCATATTTGCGTAAAGCCAGTTTTATTTTCCCTACTCTCAAAACATTTCTTAAAACATAGTATTTTAATAAGACTAATTACTACCCATAAACCACCTGGTGCATTAATTTCAGAAATTCGACTGACGAGAACATCCAACAGTTTCAAGCTCTAATTGCTCAAAGATGTCCGTAACCGGGGACACGGCTAAGTACTTAGATTGACACTCTCGAGAGGCTGTACACATTCCCCACATGACCTAGTCTATTCTTCTTCCATGATGCGCATTTTGCTCAAATGGACAGATGTCGACTAGGACAAGATCTTTCAGAAGCAATACCTCAACCACAATGGACGCGCTCCGTCCTACCAACACCTACCACCCTCTCGTACATTGGGTCGAGTTCTCGCAACCTACTCAATCTAGCCGCAGCCCATATAGCATGTGGTTGTACTCGGAAGCTACTAAAACAAGAAAACCAAGCTAATCTCTTTGTTCCCGGGTGGCCAACCTCAAGTGTGATGCACACGGTGCTGCCATAGAAATGACCCGGTGCAACCACTCAACATAAACCAAGCATTACCACTTACCACCCAGGGGTGTATTAATTTTACATGGTTGTTTTCATTAAGAGAATAAAACATTTATCTCTCGCAACCTCTCCACTTTGATAATATCCCAGGGCCAGCAATTTGAAAACAGTATGCACATAAAACAACTACCAATGCATAGAAAACAGTAGGATATTGAGTTTGTGACACTTGCCTTGGTCGGTGTTCAGACAGTCATCGCAATCACACTCGTTGCAATCCGGGCAATCTAACGCAAGCAAAACAATTCACAATCAAACACCAAACAACACAAATAGGTAAAACACATAATGAAATTATGCATGCATGCTCTGGAAAGAATTTGATATCAAACATTTTTTTATAAACAATTACTTTATGCAATAAAGATTTCAAATAGCCATTTAACCATGAACAAAATATATATGTATAAAATAGTTTCTAATATCTCTTACATGCATACTGGTGGATAGGCAATTTAAGTATCTGCAATTTGGCGTTGGATTCATATTAAAATAGTTTACAGAATTTAAAATATACTAAAAAGACTATATACACGATTTTAAATTGCAAAAATCGCAAGTTTTGTAACAGTACAAACTAACAGTACCAAATATTCTTCTCATTTTTCTGAATCCAACGATATATTATTTGTCCAATTCCGAGTTACGAAACTTTAATAATGAATTTTACAATATTAAACATTTCGCGGTTTATTAATAATTTTATCCGAAAAGCTGTCAGGAAAAGTTTCTCGGATGGAGAAACTTTCTACACGAAGGTTACAGAGAATTCAATTACGAACTCAATGCAAAAGGAATCATCTAAAACGGAGCTAAAGATTATTTGTTCTGAATTTTCAAAGTTTTAGATCAGCTAGCACATATGTACTGATCGATCGAGTTTGGGTTGGGCGGGTTCAGTTAATTGAGCTACAGGGACACTTAGTTCTACATCACACGGTTTAACATGGATCTGCTAAAATCTGATTCAATGTTGACTGTATGTGAGGTACACAGAGGAAGACATTGCATACCACGTCGGGGACAAAGTAGACTATAGCAGCGGCGAGAGTTCGTACGGCGACGGCGTTCCGACAGTCTTCTGGGGCGGCGAGTTGATGAACGAGACGCGGCTGGGCGTGGCTGTTAGGGTGGTGTGCTAGGAGGTGTTTGGGTCTTCCTCGAACAGTGATGACGGACGGTTGAAGCGTCTCGAGCAGCGACGAACTCCGGCGATATTTTCTTCGCGTCCTAGTGCCCTGCAGATCGAGGAAAAGAGAGGAGGCGACGTGGTTGAGTAAAGGGAATAACATGGGGTGAAAGAGGGGGGCTCAGGGCGACGGGAAACCTCCGGTTCTGAGCTCCAATGGCGGCGGCGGCGTCGAACTCCGGCGAGAAATTCGCGCAGCCTGGCGGCGCAAAAATTGGGGATTTCGGGGAGCAAAAACGGAGGAGGTTTGGGGGTATTTATAGGTCGAAAATTCCGTGGCAAACGCCAACAAAATCGTTGAGATTTTTGCGTAATGGTTCTCCGTTTCCTTCTCGTACAGGAGCTGGAGTTTTGCTGAAGGTTGAAGATGTACTGTGGGACCCACGGTTAGGGAAAAGAAAAGAAAGTAAACGAGATAGAAAAGTAGCCTGTGGCGTGGGTTGCTGGCCTCGTGCGGGTTGGCTGGCCGTTTGGCCCGTGTCGCTCCGTGCCGGCCGGCCGATTAGTTCGTTTTATTTTTTTTCTTTCTCTTTTCTGATTTTATTACTGATAGGAAAATACCCGCGCGTTGCGGCGGAAGAACGAGCAAAGTTGTTGATTATGTATTCAACACTACTTCCACTTTAATTAAGTTAGACATCGTTAGTTCTCAAAATCTTAAGAAAAAATTAGTGCGCCCTAGTTGCCATGATAGTCCAAGGACCACATGTATAAAAATCAACAAACCATGCATAGCATCAAAAATTGCATTTCAAATAAAGAAATTGGTACTAAAACCCCAGCAACACCCGATGCTCCCGTTTTTTCAGAAAATTTGAAGAATATATTTCTAAAATTATGAAAAAAAGCACCCATACATGTACTCACTCTGAGCATTTCAGCGAAAAATTTGTTCTACTGTAAGCTACACAAAATAATTTCTAACAAAAATGTAAGTTTTCTATCCCTATATACAGCCACAAATTGGTTTTTCCTGTAGCAGAATAGATGTCCTAATAGGATTCCTACTAAAGCAGCTACATCATTTTCAAATATATTTCCACTACTGCATATAAAGAATGTAGCAGAATAGATATCCCAGTACGAATTCACTCTAACGAGTCTGCTCTTTCCCAAAAGATATGATTCTTTTACATTATGACGGGTAAATTTTTCTCCACCACACGCGTGCTATCATTACATCTCTCTATTAGTATCATTTTAACCAACCAATTATATTATAGAAGAGCACATAGGACAGCCTTTTGCAAATAATTCAGTGTCTAGAAAAACTGTTCGAATATTCCTAAGATTTGGATGAAATAACTAAAGAATGTTTAAACCAAGGAAGTTTTACCTGACCACATAAAGCATATCAAAAAGGAGCATATCCAAGATAAAGATACCATTTAAATGTAGAAAAAGGAGCTAACATATGAGTATTTATCACATTCAAATTTCGCCCAGAAAATGAACACTATTCGGGTATTTTTTTTTACTTTATTCATATAAATTATCTGCATGGGCATCAGATCAGAAGCTCATGATGATTCAGGAATACATATTATGATGTGGTACCTCGGTAATTAGGTCAGACAATATTATGATGTAGTACCTCAGTAATCAGGTCAAACAACTATCAATCAGCTCTTCCCCGACGATTTCCATCTTGTTCGTCACACATAGCCTCGCAAATTGCAAGATACAATTAGCAACGAGCATCGCGGTCTTGGACAAATGTTTTATCTTTCTTAACATAGACCACGGATAACATACCTTTTCCTCCATGGGCGGAGCCACTATCTTTAAAAAAATAGAGGAAGCCTCACATCAACTCAAGTTGCAACCACGTCGAAGTCAGCTATTGGTAGATTGCTCTTTCTCATGAATAATACAGCTACCTCCAAAAATCAATACGTTGATGAACAATAAAAAGAAATGTTGTTGATTGAAAGGGGTTACCCATAAGGCTGGAGCTAGTACACGCAGGCGTAGTAGATCCGACAAGTTTACATGAGGAAATCGATAGGGTGCTCTCCTAATTTCCTTGCTAGCTGAAGGGATCAGACAAGAGCAGCCACTCCTCGCATGAGTGTGAGCTTATCGCGGGACTGCATCAGAAGTTCAGAACAGCCGGGCGACTACGCACGCAGTGCCATGGGCCATGGCGCTTCAGCAGCCGAGCTGATACTGGAGCTCCTCCACACAGGATGAGACAGGACCACACCAGCAACAGCGGAAGCACCAAATCAAGACTTCACAGCTAGAATCAGAAGCCCTGGCCTATCGCCGACGCATCCGTCATGGCCGATGCGGATAGAAAAACAGACTGGAAATCCAAGATCCGCGATTAGCTCCATGGCGGCCGCGCCCCAGTCCGGGGCCGAACCAGGGGCTGCCTTGGTGACGATCTCCCAGGGAGGCTTCATCTCCCATCGGGTGTGCGTCCACCCCGCACGCGGCTCGGGGAACTGGTCGACGTGTTCCGCCCCATGACCGCCAACCTCCCCTGATCTGCACTGGTGGAAAGGCGAGAGATCGAGGTCGGAACGGGGGTATCATACCTCATGACGGAGGAGGGTGACGGCTCCATCTCGGTTTGAGCGGGTGGTGTCGGACGAGTGGTGGTGTCAGTCACCGGCGTTCAAGCCGTCGGCGGCGGGGATGGACGACAGGCTATGGTCGATAGGCGTGTGGCTAACCGTTTTTTCACGTGGGCGGTGGCAGTCCATGTAATTTCTACTGAAAATGGAGGGCAGTTCTAAAACGGACGAAATTTTTGGGGAGAAACCTTCCTTCCTTTATTAGTAGGTAAAGATTTAGCTACAGGTTACAAAACTGACGCAAATAAAAATATAAAAATTTGTAAATACTCTCAGTACTGTATCTGGATATAATGGGCACAGCCCCAATCCAGTAAAGTACTTGGATAAATATAGTATGCATATAGATATTAATCAACATGGAGCGATACTAGCAGTATAAAACTTTTATGCAAGGTACAAGTAAAACCTTTTCTAAAACTGAAAATTTGACATGCTGATGTGATGCAATGTATGAATTTGAAAATGCACAGTTTTTAGGATGTTACAAACTTAACCCCCTTGAGATGAATCTCGCCCTCGAGATTCGGAGTGGCTAGCAAATAGGTGTGGGTGGTCTTCTCGAAGATCATCCTCTCTCTCCCAAGTTGCTTCCTCCTCTGAATGATGATTCCACTGAACCTTGCAAAATCTGATCATCTTGGTGCGAGTAAACCTCTCTGTTGTATCAAGAATCTTGACAGGCTTCTCCTCATATGTAAGATCACTATCTAGTTGAACCTCATCCAATGGAATTGTGTCTCTCAACGGTGTGTCTGCCATCTTCGGATGACACTTCTTCAACTGGGATACATGAAACACGTTATGAACTGCTGATAGTGCATCTGGCAATTCTAGCTCATATGCAACCTCTCCTTTGCGTGATAGAATTTTATATGGTCCGATGAATCGCGGTGCTAGCTTTCCTTTAATTCCAAACCTCTTAATGCCACGGAGCGGTGAAACTCTAAGGTATGCTCTATCTCCCACTTCATATGTAACCTCTCTACGCTTGGAATCCGCATAACTCTTCTCGTCTCGATTGAGCTACCTTCGCCTATCGCGAATGAGTCTAACTTTCTTCTCGACGATCCTTGATCACATCAGGTCCAAAGAAGCTACGCTCTCCAACTCCATCCCATAACAATGGTGTTCTGCACTTCCTACCATACAATGCCTCAAACGGAGCCATCTCAATACTAGACTGATAGCTATTGTTGTAGGAAAACTCCGCATATGGTAAATTCTCATCCCAACTAGATCCATAATCTAGAGCGCAAGCTCTAAGCATATCCTCCAAAATCTGATTTACTCTTTCTGTTTGTCCATCGATCATGGATGAAAAGCTGTGCTAAACTCCAATCTGGTTCCAAGTGATTCATGCAATTTGCGCCAAAAGTGAGAAGTGAATTGAGTACCTCTATCAGAAACAATTCCCTTCGGAACTCCATGTGAGCACACAATCCTGCTCATATAAATCTTGGCTAATTTGGCGCTTGTGTATGTGGTCTTTATCGGTATGAAGTGAGCTACTTTGGTCAAACGATCAACAACTACCCAAATTGAATCATACCCCGATCTAGTCTTGGGCAATCCCGTGATGAAATCCATACCAATTTTGTCCCACTTCCAATCAGGTATAGGCAACGGCCGTAGCAATCCTCGCTGGTTTCGATGTTCGGCTTTCACTCTGTTGCACACGTCACATAATGCAATGTACTCGCGATCTCCCTTTTCATATTAGCCCACCAAAATCTCTCTCGCAGATCCATATACATCTTAGTGTTACCCGGATGAATAGAATATGGCGAATCATGAGCCTCCCGGAAAATCAACTTCCTAATCTCGGGATCATTGGGCACACATAAACGCTTCTCAAACCATAGCGTTCCTTGTTCATCCAAACGAAAACCTTCGCCTTTACCTTTCTCCATATTCTCTTTTATTTCATCCATCTCATCATCCCCCTTCTGAGCTTCTCTAATTCTATCTAGCAACGTTGGCACCACCTCCATCGATGCTAGATATCCCTTTGGCACTATTTCCAACCTAAGGTCCTTGAATAGCTCACATAAATCTGATGGTAACTCCCCTGCGGTTAAACCATTCACATAAACCTTGCGGCTCAATGCATCAGCTACAACATTAGCCTTTCCCGGGTGGTACTGCAAATCCATATCATAATCCTTTATCAATTCCAACCATCTCCTTTGTCTCATGTTCAGCTCTTTCTGAGTAAATATGTACTTCAAACTCTTGTGATCAGTAAACACCTCACAATGCTTTCCAATTAGATAATGCCTCCATACCTTGAGTGCATGCACGACGGATGCTAGCTCCAAGTCATGCGTTGGATAATTCCTCTCATGATGCTTAAGTTGACGCGAGGCATAAGAAACCACTCTTCCATCTTGCATCAATACACTACCAAGTCCTTGACGAGAGGCATCACAATATACTTGAAAATTCTTCTGAACATCAGGCAAACATAAAACAGGTGCACTTACTAGGCGTTGCTTCAATTCTTGAAAGCTGGCCTCGCACTCCTCAGTCCAGGCGAATTTCTTCTCCTTCTTCAATAATTCAGTCATCGGTTTGGCAATCTTGGAGAAATTTTCTATGAATCTCCGGTAATATCCTGCAAGTCCTAGGAAACTCCGGATTTCCCCTGCATTTTTAGGCGACTCCCACTCAGTCACAGCTGCTACCTTACTTGGATCAACTGCAACTCCTTCTGCTGAAACAATATGTCCAAGAAATCCCACTTTGTTCAACCAAAACTCACATTTGCTGAATTTAGCATACAACTTGTGTTCCCTAAGTTTCTCCATGATCAAACGCAAATGTTTCTCATGCTCATCTTCATCTTTAGAGTATATCAATATATCATCAATGAATACCACTACGAATTTATCCAAGTACTCCATGAATACCTTGTTCATCATAGTCATAAAATATGCTTGGAGCATTTGTTAGTCCAAATGGCATAACTGTATACTCATATAAACCATACCTAGTGGTGAACGCAGTCTTAGGTATATCCTGCTCTCGAATCTTCAATTGGAAATAACCCGATCGAAGATCGATCTTAGAGAACACCTTTTGCTCCTTTCAACTGGTCAAACAAATCATTGATATTGGGCAGCGGGTACTTATTCTTAATTGTCACCTCATTGAGAGAGCGAAAATCCATAACTAGTCTCTTAGTAGAATCCTTCTTCTCCACAAATAAAACAGGCGCTCCCCAAGATGATGAACTAGGCCGAATAAAACCCTTTGCGGTTGCTCCCTAAGTTGTTTCTTAAGTTCCTTTAATTCCTCTACATCCATCTTATACGGCCTCTTAGCTATAGGTCCAGTTCCAGGCATTAATTCAATGAGAAACTCAACATCTCTATCAGGTGGCATTCCTGGTAACTCCTCTGGAAACACATCCAGATAATCTCTCACTATGCGCACATCCTCTATGCTAACCCCCTTAAGAGAATTGATGTTGGATCCCTTAAGCTCAAATGTGGACTTAAATCGAATGCGCTACTTCTCCGGGGTTGTAAGCATTATTGCCCTATTAGCACAATCTATGACACCTTCATATTCCATCATCCAATTCATGCCCAATATTATATCTAAGCCTTGTGACTCCAAAACAATCAGGCTAGTGGGGAAACTATGTGCTCCAATCTCTAAGGTTAAATGGGGACACCCATAGGTCGCGATCATCTCTCCCCCTGGTGAGTTTATTTTAATAGGCCTGTTTATGGTGCTAGCAGGTATCTTATTTCTATCCACAAATACCCTCGATATGAATGAATGTGATGCTCCAGTATCAAATAGTACGAGTGCTGAAAAATTATTGAGCAGAAACGTACCAATCACAGCGTCTGGCTCCTCATAGACTTCCTCCACGTTGACATGGTTGACATGTCCCTTCTGAAACGGAGTTGGCTTCGCATTCACATCCTTCTTCTCCGGGCAATCATTAGCATAGTGCCCGGTCTTCCTGCATTTGAAGCACTCCACTTGGCTGATATCCCTGCCGGTGAAGTTGTTGGAACGGTTTCGGCCATTGCTATCTCCATTGTTGTGGCCATTACCTCTTCCAGAGTTGTGGTGAAGACGCTTCTGACCATTATGGTGGTGGCCACTTCCTCCTTTGTGCTGATGTCCAGAATTTCCATTACCATCATGGAATGTGCGGGTCCTCTGATGCGGCGCTGAGTTGTTGTGGTTATTGTTATGCTTCCTCTTGCGGTTCTCAGCCTGCTTCTGCTTTCCCTCAAGAATTGTTGCTTTGTCCAACGATGTACGAAAATCAGGAATATGCACAATGGACAATTGAACAAGCAAGATCATCATGCAACCCATCCGAGAATCTCTCCTTCCTCTTTGCATCGGTATCCACATCTTCCGGTGCATAGCGCGCCAAGTTGCTGAACTCCTCTATGTACTCGGCCACGGTGCGGTGATTCTCGGCGCAGGTTTCGGAACTCCCTTCTCTTCAAGGTCATAACTCCGGTTGAAACATGAGCTGTGCGAAACCCTTCTTGAAACATTTCCCAGGTGATACCAGCAATGGGGTGAGTTATCTGATAATTATCCCACCATGATGCAGCTGGTCCTTCAAGCAAGTGAGCAGCAAACCTCACCTTCTCAGCTTCAGTACATCCGACTGTCACTAGATCTTTGTCCACAGCCCGCGACCGATCCAATGCTATCATTGGCTCGAGTGCGATAGAAAACTTGGCAGGCCTCAACCTCGGGAACCTTGTGAGCATATCTACCCCCGGAGGGGGATTATTGTTGTTGTTGTGGTGGTTGTTGTTGTTCTGGTTCTGGTTCGCTATGAACTGATTCATTGTCTGCATGAGCCGTGCTCGTGCGTTGATCGGCGAGTTGCACATCAGGGTTGGGGTTGTTGTTCCCAGTGTTATTGCCACCGGTCCGTGCACGTCGAGGAGGCATCTGTTGGTTAAGCAAAGGTAAGTATAGATAGATAGAAACTAAAGAAAATACTACCCATACTAATACACAAACATCACAGAACCAAAAAAATTATAGCAATTGACAAAACAACAAACAAGCACCGTTCAAAAAAAAAATGGCAGATTCTGTCCAGATTTCGTCTGCTGTAGAAACGGAATTTTCTGGGCATCCAAAACAGGTCGGAATCGAACGCCAATTTTTGTGCATGTACTACAGGAAATTCCGCATTTTTACAAAAAAAAAATTCAGATTTTTCTGACGTTCCAGGAATTTATGAAAAATCGTGCAGTAAAAAGTATCAGCAGAAAAACTGCAGCTCGCACAGACAACAACTTTTGGTAAAACGAATTTAATACTGATTTATAAACCTCGCGAAAATTCCACACAATCATAGTTCAGAGAAAAGCAAATCCTAAACATAAACTTGCCATACCACATGTTTTGATATGACATAGATCTAATGCGATATCGATTTCCTAACGAAGACTAAGTTGGTGGGCAGTCCTAATTAGAACTTGAAGCGCTTGATGTAGTCCGTGCTCTTCTGGCACCGGCGCTTCTTTGGGCGAGCATCCATGGCTGGTGGTTCATCCTGTTGAGGATCTTCATCATCGTTTGAGACTTAGATGATCACTTCCTCAGGGTCATCTTCCTCTTCCTCATCATCTTCAGCATTTGCACCACCTTTGATTCTATCACCCTCCTCCTCATCACCATGTCCATATTTTCGAAGAAGTAATCCCACAGAGGTTTGACTTGTTAACTAAAGTGGTAATGAACATCTAATATTTTGAATAGAGGAGAGTGAGAAAAAGGATAGATATAGAATTACGAGAAATGAAGAGAAATAAGATATAAGACAACTTAAATAGGTTTTCAGTTCCTATGGTCATCCTAATCTACTCCATTTTCTAAGGTCACGAACCTACAGGCAACACAATGCTCTGATACCATCTGAAGCGACACAACCTTACATACAGGTTGAATCTCTGTGCTTTCTGTGCTAGTCCCTTAGATCAATCGCTAGCACACACAGTTCGATGAATAACCAGAATAGCAAATGCGTCAATTATTACAACATATGATCCATGGTATAATTATTACAAAGTGCATAGCTCAAGGCTAGCTGAAAATAACATAGTTCAAGCAGTAAATAAATAAACGAAGAGCTCCATCACGCCACAGGCGAACATGTTGGGTGTAAGCTCGCAACCTACGGTATTCCTTACTCGTCCTCAGAATAACCTGCAACATAAAAACGTTGCAGCCCCGAAGGGTCATTACACTTGGAATGGAAATGGCAAGATGTCATATAGTGGCTTTTCTGGCGCCTATAACTACATGATATTTGGCAGGTGGGGTTCATATTTGCGTAAAGCCAGTTTTATTTTCCCTACTCTCAAAACATTTCTTAAAACATAGTATTTTAATAAGACTAATTACTACCCATAAACCACCTGGTGCATTAATTTCAGAAATTCGACCGACGAGAACATCCAACGGCTTCAAGCTCTAATTGCTCAAAGATGTCCGTAACCGGGGACACGGCTAAGTACTTAGATTGACACTCTCGAGAGGCTGTACACATTCCCCACATGACCTAGTCTGTTCTTCTTCCATGATGCGCATTTTGCTCAAATGGACAGATGTCGACTAGGACAAGATCTTTCAGAAGCAATACCTCAACCACAATGGACGCGCTCCGTCCTACCAACACCTACCACCCTCTGTACATTGGGTCGAGTTCTCGCAACCTACTCAATCTAGCCAGAGCCCATATAGCATGTGGTTGTACTGGAAGCTACTAAAACAAGAAAACCAGGCTAATCTCTTTGTTCCTGGGTGGCCAACCTCAAGTGTGATGCACACGGTGCTGCCATAGAAATGACCCCGGTGCAACCACTCAACATAAACCAAGCATTACCACTTACCACCCGGGGTGTATTAATTTTACATGGTTGTTTTCATTAAGAGAATAAAACATTTATCTCTCGCAACCTCTCCACTTTGATAATATCCCAGGGCCAGCAATTTGAAAACAGTATGCACATAAAACAACTACCAATGCATAGAAAACAGTAGGATATTGAGTTTGTGACACTTGCCTTGGTCGGTGTTCAGACAGTCGTCGCAATCACACTCGTTGCAATCCGGGCAATCTAACGCAAACAATTCACAATCAAACACCAAACAACACAAATAGGTAAAACACATAATGAAATTATGCATGCATGCTCTGGAAAGAATTTGATATCAAACATTTTTTTATAAACAATTACTTTATGCAATAAAGATTTCAAATAGCCATTTAACCATGAACAAAATATATATGTATAAAATAGTTTCTAATATCTCTTACAGGCATACTGGTGGATAGGCAATTTAAGTATCTGCAATTTGGCGTTGGATTCATATTAAAATAGTTTACAGAATTTAAAATATACTAAAAAGACTATATACACGATTTTAAATTGCAAAAATCGCAAGTTTTGTAACAGTACAAACTAACAGTACCAAATATTCTTCTCATTTTTCTGAATCCAACGATATATTATTTGTCCAATTCCGAGTTACGAAACTTTAATAATGAATTTTACAATATTAAACATTTCGCGGTTTATTAATAATTTTATCCGAAAAGCTGTCAGGAAAAGTTTCTCGGATGGAGAAACTTTCTACACGAAGGTTACAGAGAATTCAATTACGAACTCAATGCAAAAGGAATCATCTAAAACGGAGGTAAAGATTATTTGTTCTGAATTTTCAAAGTTTTAGATCAGCTAGCACATATGTACTGATCGATCGAGTTTGGGTTGGGCGGGTTCAGTTAATTGAGCTACAGGGACCCTTAGTTCTACATCACACGGTTTAACATGGATCTGCTAAAATCTGATTCAATGTTGACTGTATGTGAGGTACACAGAGGAAGACATTGCATACCACGTCGGGGACAAAGTAGACTATAGCAGCGGCGAGAGTTCGTACGGCGACGGCGTTCCGACAGTCTTCTGGGGCGGCGAGTTGATGAACGAGACGCGGCTGGGCGTGGCTGTTAGGGTGGTGTGCTAGGAGGTGTTTGGGTCTTCCTCGAACAGTGATGACGGACGGTTGAAGCGTCTCGAGCAGCGACGAACTCCGGCGATGTTTTCTTCGCGTCCTAGTGCCCTGCAGATCGAGGAAATGAGAGGAGGCGACGTGGTTGAGTAAAGGGAATAACATGGGGTGAAAGAGGGGGGCTCAGGGCGACGGGAAACCTCCGGTTCTGAGCTCCAATGGCGGCGGCGGCGTCGAACTCCGGCGAGAAATTCGCGCAGCCTGGCGGCGCAAAAATTGGGGATTTCGGGGAGCAAAAACGGAGGAGGTTTGGGGGTATTTATAGGTCGAAAATTCCGTGGCAAACGCCAACAAAATCATTGAGATTTTTGCGTAATGGTTCTCCGTTTCCTTCTCGTACAGGAGCTGGAGTTTTGCTGAAGGTTGAAGATGTACTGTGGGACCCACGGTTAGGGAAAAGAAAAGAAAGTACGAGATAGAAAAGTAGCCTGTGGCGTGGGTTGCTGGCCTCGTGCGGGTTGGCTGGCCGTTTGGCCCGTGTCGCTCCGTGCCGGCCGGCCGATTAGTTCGTTTTATTTTTTTTCTTTCTCTTTTTTGATTTTATTACTGATTTAGCTACAGGTTACAAAACTGACGCAAATAAAAATATAAAAATTTGTAAATACTCTCAGTACTGTATCCGGATATAATGGGCACAGCCCCAATCCAGTAAAGTACTTGGATAAATATAGTATGCATATAGATATTAATCAACATGGAGCGATACTAGCAGTATAAAACTTTTATGCAAGGTACAAGTAAAACCTTTTCTAAAACTGAAAATTTGACATGCTGATGTGATGCAATGTATGAATTTGAAAATGCACAGTTTTTAGGATGTTACATCGGCCTTTGAGTTGCACTGTAGATCCTCCTTCGATGCCTCCATTCCTAAGCAGGGGATTTAAGAGTGGGATGAGTACGAGCGTACTCAACAAGTTCATTATAGGAAAGAGGTGTTTAATGCACTAGCTACGGCATTAGACCAGAAAGTCTAATACCAATGCAGGTTTTCATAATCATTTCTTCAAGAGGTTGCTTTTATTCGGAAGAACTATGTCCGTCGGCCTTCACCGGTTTACTAGAACTTCATGGAGCTCCTTTCCGGCCGCGTTCGCAGCTTCCATATCCCGGAACAGGGAGTGACAGGTCACGATTCATTACACTCGCAGAGGTGTGTTGCTTTACCCATAAGAGATCTTAACCTTGGTGCCAACCGAGCCGCGAGCTCGTCCACACTTCCTTTGGTGTGAGGCCCGGTATAAGGTCATAGCCAATCATGTTCCTCCGCTACCTCGCACACCCACCCTTTGTTGCATACCCCGACCCTGGGTCCTCGTCGGTCCTCTTATACCAATTAAGGATGGACCCCGACCACAACAACAGTTTGGGACTCGTTAACCAAACTCCTTCGCCGTAGGCCGCAACCCATCATAGACCACTTACCGTGGGGAATTAGAATGGGATCCCCACCCCACCGCTTGCCCAACCTGGGTCAAGTGTCTACGGTAAGCGCATCCGTTGATGTACGAGAGGTGGAAACACTTTTGACTACTCCGTCCCACTCCGGATCTTATGGTTAACACGGGTATTACGGCACAAGAATCATCGGCGACATTTGTTGTTTAATCCTAGATGGATATTAACCCTTGCAATGGAACCTCCACCATATCAACACAATCCATGGTTCCATTGCCCACCACATAGTCATATTCATAGTTATGAAAGTAGTGGTTTTGGTTTTTATGCAATAGTGATAACCATAATACTTTGCAAGTAATTTGATAGAAATACTCAAATGACATGAGCAAGTGATGAACTTGCCTTTCTTGACTGCAAGATTATGCAGGCAAGGTCTTCGTTACGCAATAACTCCAAATTCTGAAATTGCATCATCGTCCGGTAAGGACGATGTTTAAAAGATTGGCAAGGATGCAATAATGCATAAGAATGAGATGCAATCGTTCTAAGCGTGACCTAACCCCAATGATTTAGGATCAGTGGGTTGTAATGATTGGTTTAGGGTGTGTTGCACTTTTAGAGTGATTCACATGCAAGGTTCTTATTCAGGTGTGATTACTTGGTGTTATCAACAGGCAGACAATGAAGAATAATAATCAATTGAGCACACAAAGAATGATAATTGGCATAATGTTATCAAGTAAAGAACAGTGGTCAGTTTTAGTACTAGATGGCATGGTTAAGGATTAATTATCATATACTTAAAAGAATAACTTTTGAAAAACATGTTCTTTAATAAAGAACAAGTATGATAATTAGGTTGGTGGAGTTCTATGGTTTTCTATGGTTCTATTTGGTTACTGGAGTAGGTAGTAGATGGATCACAACCTAGTTGGATTCATCAACACTTAGAGCTTGTAAGGTTGAGTACACCTGGAATTCTAAGCAATTGTTCATACAAGGTTGTTATCAAGATTGGTTCATCTTGTTGGTGATAGCTGGCTAGGGTTTATAGGTCCTTATAAGCAGGGTTTGATGGCTACTCCCTATTTACTTCAAAAGAATAACTTTTGAAGAACATACTTCTTAAGTAATAAGAAGTATTACAATTAAGGTTGAGGTTGTCTTGTATTATACATTGGATCTCTAAGTAGAGAATGGTTGGTTCCTAAATAGGATGGTTCGTAAGTATCTCACACTAGTAGGGTTTAGTGTGTATGGGATATGATGTCAATATTAGCATGGTTGCTAATGGAGTTCATCACAATGGTGTGATGCTATATAGGTATGAGTAAGGTTGATACTTTTGATGATAGGAATTTAGGGTTTAGACTTAGGTGTTCCTATTTGATCGTCTAGGTTTGAGGGGATGAACACATGGAATGCTAAAGTCTTAGTGATAGGCTCCTATATTTTATGTGGACCTAGATATGCACTTATTGGCTAATTATGGAGCTAGGTATGAATACAATGTCTCTTGATCACATGTATTAACCTAGGGTTTAGGTTTAGAAGCAAATTAGGGTTCACACATAAAATAATGGAGCTAGGGTTCCTAATGGAATTAAGGTTTCACAATTACTATTTAGTTCTTAGGTTAATAACTTCATTATAAGGTTGAAGTTATTAATCTCTTTATAATAAACATAAGGTTTGATTTAGCATTTTATTATTTTTCAAGAATTAATAATTAAGGTAATTATTATTTAGGGATTAAATCCTTCTAATAAGGATTTAATGAGTTATTAATAAAGGAAAATTAGTTTTATTGTTTCCTTTATTTACTTACTAGTTTTTATTTATTTTAGAACTTTTTCTTAATTTCTGAATTTTAGTTGCATTTGGAATTAAAAGAAAAGACTTAATTAATAGGTATTTAAATAATTAAATTTTTTCTTACAAATAAAAATTTCATTTTATATTTTTATTGGATAGATTTCATTTTTAGGGTCATTATGATATCTCATTTGGATTTTTCTGACTTATGATGGATTTTCTAAATTATTTCAAAGTTTCAGACATTTTCTGTAATTTGAAATTAACTTTAACACTAAACACACCCGGCTAAAACTACCCAAGGACGCTGACATGTGGGCCGGTGCCACGTTGGCTGCCACGGTGGCGTCGATGTGGCAACTATGTGCCTCACCGGCGGCCGGTGGTGGTCGATGCCGGCGATGGAGGGTTCCGCGGGCGCGTGCGTGTGCTCAATCGAAAGAGGACGACTAGGCGAACCTAATAGTGGTGGCGCCGCTCCCTAATGGTCACCGGAGCGTGCTCGCCGGCGAGGTACCGGCAGCGGCGGACACGGTTGATCGACGCGGCGGCACTACGGGACGCGATCGAACGAGCTAGGCATGCTATGGGACGCGAGAAGCTTACCGGGGTCACGACGCGCGTGACGGCGAGGCAAGGGGATGACCGGTTCGCCGGAATCGCCGGCTCCCGTCGTCGGAGAAGACGAGGTCGACGGCGGCGCTACTCGGATGATTGGGGTCGATTCCTCTTGCATACGAGCAAGTCGAGGACGGCGATCACGATGGTATCCACGGCGAGGTCCGGGGATGCTGCGAACGGCGGCGATGCTCGGGTCCGTGCGGCTAGGGTTTCGGCATTTTGGGGAAATCGAGCAGAGGAGGAAGAAAGCGAGTTAGGGTTCGTCCTTGTGCTTTTATATGGTGCTAGGGCGCGCCTCGTCACGACGCCGAGCTCTGGGAGGTTGCCAGCGAGAGGGAGAAGGCGGTCACGGCGTCGCGGCTGGCCTCCACGCGCGAGGAAGGGGATGAGGACGAGCTCCTCCCAGATCTTTTTAGGCGAAGGGGTAAGTGGGCTGGGCCAGGCCGTGGTTTGGGCCGTGCTGATGGACTGCTGGTGGGCTGCTCGGCCAGGTAAGGTTCATTTCTCTTTTCTTTTATTTCATTTTCTGTTTTGTATATTTTTTTTTATTTTCCATTTCTCTTTTCAATTCTGTTTTATAATTCAGATTTGAATGCTTTTCTATTTTGCAGGTATTTGATAATTTGAATTTCATTAGGACTAAATAAAGGATCATTGTAACACTGAATTGTTTTTGAATGAGCATTTAATATATGTGAACCTTTATTGCAAATTTTAATTAAGCATGATTTATGCTCTCATTTTAATATCCATTTATCTTGTGAATCAAATCTGTTTGGAAATATTGGAGTTGATATTTTTAACTTAAAGTATTTCGAGAGGTTGTATCAGGACTTGACTTCCATTTGGGGAATTGGTCACTTGCACATGATTTTATGTGAGCTCAAATGTATTAGGGTTTTATAGTTTCTATCATAACCCCCCTTATTAAGGTTAATACTATCATTATATTTGAAAGTATCTCAGTAGGTATTGTTTCCATCATAGTTTATCTTGTTATAAAGGTAATTGGTTGATCACACCACACATGGTTTAATTATCAAGTATGTTCTATGTTTTAATTGTGATCACCTAAGTGATGCACAAACTAAGATTGAGATGTAGTTTAGGGTCTTACTTGTGATCATCAATTAATTCACAAGTTAGGTTGTGATATGGGCATTGATTCTTTTTATAGTTAACTTTGGTTATATGGATAAATGGTTTCTCACCATATAAGGTGTAGAGTTTAACTCTAAAGGTTTTCTTGTTTTCTTTAATTGAGGAATAAGTGAAATGTAGATAGGATTCTACTTTTGATCACCAAGTGATTCACAAGTTAGGATTGAGATATAATTTAGGTTTGCTTACTCATGATTTTTCTATCATTTCATGTGGTGAATGATATTTATTTATCATATAGGATTTAACTTATGGCTTATTCTTCTATTTCTCCAAAGTATAGTCATGGCACTATCATGAGCAATTTGTTCTCAATGGCTTGTACTCCCAATTCTTAGAGTATATGATCATTACCCAATGGTGATGATCATGCATGGTATGGGTTTCCTTAAGTATCACTAAAAGTATTCAGATATGGTTATTCCAATTACCCCTCTCACTTCACAAGGTCTTGGATTATAATCTATAATTCTACTTAAGGAGTGATGATGTGATTAACTAAATATGTGGTTTGCCTAAGAATTCTACCTTGCTAGCTTCTGTAGCTTGTTCTTCAGGAAATCTGATAAACCTGCATCTTGTGGCATGCCTCCACCTCCTAGCTGCTTCATCTTGATCCTTACTATTTTATGGAGTGGCTCAATGTGTTGGTCTTCTTGCATCAATGTGCAAGATGATGAAATGGATGAAGTGTGAGGCTCCTTTTATAGGCTTGGGCATGCCCTAATATCATGACACATAGGTGGGTGACTCTTGTTTTACTTTGATGAATAAGGTGCTTGGTTGTCATGCTCTCATCCATAGCAATCCTTTAAGCATGAGGTGGCATTGCTTAGGATTCAAGGTATGTAGATATTTTCATCCTATGTGGCATGGGTATTATCCTCTCATGTGATTTATTTTTGGATAGCCAAGTGGCTTTTGTTACTAAATATCTTGTGAATGGTTTTATGCTTGTAGGTGAGTCACTATATCATATGTGATTGTATTTATATTATATTTGGGATCAGAATGTCAAAGACAAGGATTATACCCCAATCTTGAATGGTGATTGTTGATTTCACCAAGGCATGATCATATGAGTTTCAAAGTACTCATATTTTATTTTATTCAAATAGTTGGAACTATAATTTGTAATGTAAACGAATTTAGTTTTGTGATATTCCACATATTTACTAAGTTATGATTGAATCAGAAGATGTGGCTTTTATGCACTTAGGTCCTTGGGTTTTGCTATATTTGGTATTTAGTTTTAAAGTGAATTCAATTGTACCTCAAGGTAGTTGCTTAACTTTTAAGTGTTAATAATTTAGAGTGTGCTTCTTATCTCTTTAATGGTTATATACCTCTCCCATCTCTAGGGTTTAATGATAAGCTTTTGTTGGTGTTAAGTTCAAGAGTTTAGTTCAAGAAATACCATGAGGTTCATGGTAGGAACATGGATTTGTTTAAGACATGGAAAAGGATAAGTCAAGAATAGTTTCTCCAATTATTGTTACTTGATTTCCAATTAAATTGATATTCATATGTTATGGCAAGGAATACCATGTTGTGATCTTTAATAAGATCAAGTAGTTGATCCTTGATTAAAGGGTTGTTGTGTTAGTTTTAATTCCATTTGATCTAACCCCTTAGATCAAATCATCTCTACCCAAAACAAGGGTTTAGCAAAGTCACAATGAGGTTTATAGCGCTTGACTTGATGAGCTACTTCAATTCCACCAAGGTCAAGTGAAACTTCAGTTACTGTGACTGTTTTACTTTAAAGCGCGAAAATTCCCCAGATTTTCTATGCATGAATGCAATGCACACATCTGTTTCCTCTATTTTTGTAACCCCATTACCTGGGATATTACAAGCTTGCACGCATATGAATGGTTCATAAGAACCACATACCACGGTACGAGTAAAGAGTACTTGTCATGAGACGAGGTTGAACGAGGTATAGAGATACCGATGATCAAACCTCGGACAAGTAAAATATCGCGTGACAAAGGGAATCGGTATCGTATGTGAATGGTTCAGTCGATCACTAAAGTCATCGTTGAATATGTGGGAGCCATTATGGATCTCCAGATCCCGCTATTGGTTATTGGTTGGAGAGAAGTCTCAACCATGTCTACATAGTTCGCGAACCGTAGGGTGACACACTTAAGGTTTGATGTCGTTTAAGTAGATATGGAAATATGGAATGGAGTTCGAAGTTTTGTTCGGAGTCTCGGATGGGATCCAAGACATCACGAGGAGGTCCGGAATGGTCCGGAGAATAAGATTCATATATAGGAAATCATTTTCTAGGTTTGAAAATGATCCGGTATTTTTCCTGGAAGGTTCTAGAAGAGTCCGGAAGAAATTAGCATGGAAGGTGGAGTCCCAGAGGGACTCCACCCACCTTGTCCGGCCAGCCTAAGGGAGGAGGAGCCCCAAGTGGACTCCTCCCCATGGTGGCCGGCCACCCCACCAAGGAAAGGGGGGAGTCCCACTCCCCCTAGGTTTGGTCACATGGAAGGTTTATGTTGGGGTCTTATTCGGAGACTTTGACCTAAACCTTGGGGCTTCCACCTATATATAGAGGGGAGGAGAGGGGCTGGCCGGTCACATCAATACCACCATGGCCGCACCCCCTCAAGGCTGCCCTAGCCGGCGCCCCCTCTCCTAAACCCTAGCGGTTCCCTCCTACCTCTCTCTCCCACATAGCTTAGGCGAAGCTCGTCGAAGATCTCCACCACCACCGCCACCACGCCGTCGTGCTGCCGGGATTCCGAGGAGGATCTACTACTTCCGCTGCCCGCTGGAACGGGGAGAAGGACGTCGTCTTCATCAACATCGAACGTGTGACCAAGTACGGAGGTGCTGCCCGATTGTGGCACCGTCAAGATCTTCTACACGCTTTTGAAAGCAGCAAGTGATTGTCTACCGCAGCAACGAGAGCCTCCTCTTGTAGGCTTTGGAAATCTTCAAGGGTTAGTCTCGTTCATCCCCTCGTTGCTCCCATCTTCTAGATTGCATCTTGGCTTGGATTGCGTTCTCGTGGTAGGAAATTTTTTGTTTTCTATGCTACGAATCCTTACAGTTGTTAGATGTGTTTGGAAACGTCATCCATAAAACATACTTCAACTTGTCGCCTTGTGGTGATATCAGTATCACGCCTGCTCCAGCCCCCTCCAATCTCTTGGACCCGTCGAAGTTCATAGTCCAGGTTCTCGATAAATCCGGGGGTCCCGTATACTGTAACTCCACCCACTCTGCAATAAAATCTGGTAATATTTGCGACTTTATTGCCTTTCTTTTTTTGTATGTGATGTCCCGAGGGGAAAGCTCTATTCCCGAAAGGGAGACACGACCCGTAGCCTCTGGATTGTTTAATATATTGGATAAAGGCACCTCATTAACCACTATTATCGGATGCGCCAAAAAATAGTGTCGCAGTTTTGTTGCTGTTGTAAACACTCCATATGCTAGCTTCTGGTACTGCGGGTACCGTTGTTTGGAAGGCGCTAAAACTTCGCTGACGAAATATACCGGCCGTTGCACTCCATGGAGTTTTCCTTCTTCTTCTCTTTCAACCACAAGCACTGTGCTAACCACCTGAGGCGCTGCTACGATATATAACAGGAGAGGTTCCTTTTCCTTGGGCACCACCAAGATTGGTGGTGTCGAGATTGTGCGCTTGAGATCCTCGAAAGCTCTGTCCGCTTCCTCGTTCCATTGAAACTTCTCTCCTTGCTTGATCAACGGGTAGAACGGCAATGCCTTTTCTCCTAGCCTGGCGACGAATCTGCTCAAAGTTTCGACTCGCCCAGTCAACTGTTGTATTTCTTTCAACTTTGGCTTCATCATCGTTACGATGGCTTGGATTTTCTCTGGATTGGCCTCGATCCCTCTTGCTGAAACTAGGACCCGAGAAGTTCTCTCACGGGAACACCAAAGGAGCACTTTGTCGGGTTCAACTTAAGGCAGAACTTGTCAAGGTTGTCGAAAGTTTCCTTCAGATCCTCGATCAAAGTTGACCCCTTTTTTGTTGTTATGACGACATCGTCAATATATACTTGTACGTTTTTACCAATCTGTGTTGCAAGACACTTCTGCATCATCCGCTGATATGTTGCTCCCGCGTTTTTCAGACCAAAAGGCATTGTTCTATAGCAGAACACGCCATAAGGTGTTATAAAAGCTGTTTTGACCTCGTCATCCTCTTTTAGTCTGATCTGGTTATAACCAGAATATGCATCCAAGAAGGAAAGACGTTCACATCCTGCCGTGGAATCGATAATTTGATCGATCCTCGGGAGGGGAAAGTGATCCTTTGGACAATGTTTATTGAGACACGTGAAGTCGACGCACATGCGAAGGACTTTTGTGTTTTTCTTCGGGACCAGTACTAGGTTAGCTACCCATGTGGCCTCCGTATGCAGTTCTTTGATGAAGCCAGTTGATGACCCACAAGTATAGGGGATCGCAACAGTCTTCGAGGGAAGTATTACCCAATTTATTGATTCGACACAAGGGGAGACAAAGAATACTTGAAAGCCTTAACAGCGGAGTTGTCAATTCAGTCGCACCTGGAAACGAGACTTGCTCGCAAGAGTTTATCGATAGTAACAGTTTTATAGTAGTA
>NC_061508.1:143183918-143427185 GCF_022539505.1 Lolium rigidum | reverse complement strand
TCATGGTTTCGTGATGATGAACATTGGATGTTATTAATAACAAGATTATGTCATTGATGAATGATGTGATGGACACACACCCAAATAAGCGTAGCATAAGATCACGTCATTAAGTTCAATTTGCTACAAGCTTCCGATACATAGTTACCTAGTGCTTCGACCATGATATCATGTAAATCACTTATACGGGAAGGGTACTTTGATTACATCAAACGCCACTGCGTAAATGGGTGGTTATAAAGGTGGGATTAAGTATTCAGAAAGTATGAGTTGTGGCATATGGATCAAGAGTGGGATTTGTCCATCCCGATGACAGATAGATATACTCGAGCCTCCTCTCGTGGAATGTCGTCTCGATTAGCTTGCAAGCATGTGAATGGTTCACAAGAGATGATTTGCCACGGTACGAGTAAAGAGTACTTGTCTGGAGACGAGGTTGAACAAGGTATGGAGATACCGATGATCAAACCTCTGATAAGTAAAATATCACGAGACAAAGGGAATCGTATCGTATGTAAATGGTTCAATCGATCACTAAGTTATCGTTGAATATGTGGGAGCCATTATGGATCTCCGCGATCCCGCTATTGGTTATTGGTCGGAGAGAAGTCTCAACCATGACCGCATAGTTCACGAACCGTAGGGTGACACACTTAAGGCTTGATGTCGTTTTGAGTAGATATGGAATATGGAATGGAGTTCGAATTTTGTTTGGACTCTCGAGACGGGATCCGTGACATCACGAGGAGGTCCGGAATGGTCCGGAGAATAAGATATATATATAGGAAGTCACTTTCCAAGTTTGGAAATGATCCGATGCATTTATGGAAGGCGCTAGAATGTTCTAGAACCTTCCGGAAGAAATCACTATGGAAGGCACCTCCTAATCATTTGTTGTTCAATTCAACTATAGATATATAGGTTATGTAGAAACTTAGGTGGCCTGCCCATCCTCTAAATCCATGTGGTGTGTATTGCATATGTCATTGTTCCCACACAAGTGTTGGAGACGACCCATCGTTGATCCTTGTGCACCTTGTCGAGATGCCAGAGGAGACTGCATTGTGCCCACCAGCCACCACAAGGATGTGATTTCAGGTAGAGTCATGTAATAAATTGTAAGGTTGATAGTGACATACCATCACGAGTGACTTTACACATAAAAATGTTTGACAAGATTATTAAGCGAACCTATATATAAATTATTTGATATCAAATTACCTTGCCCACTAGCTAGTAGTTACCTACTTTGTACTTATGAAGTTACCCAACTGTTTCATAGTATAGTTATCACCACGGCATAATTTAGTTATCATTCTCTCTATGCAAAAGTACCGCTGCGAAAATATGGGTGTCATCAACCAGTTGTGCTATTATGCAATGAATCACTTGTCTTTGTTGAAAGGAGGAGCGATTCTTTGATCCAGTACAGCCGCGCATAACGGCAAAATCGATTAAGGGTAACAAATATGAGCATCTTGTAACTTCAGTAGAACAAAAAAGAAAAATACAAAAGATACAAGTTTTCATTCATTGAATAATTCAATAAGTTTCTAAAAAGCCGATAAGGAAGGAGTGATTTTTTTTACAAGTGCAACGTGAAAGTATGTGGAAAACAAGCTAAGTTCAGAGAGTTCTAATCCAATTTGACAAAATTTCAGATAAAAAACCGACACGTATTAGAGTTGCTCGCCACGAGATCTGATTCCTTGGCTCCTAATCCGGTGGAGTTTTTATTTTAGGATGTACATATTTGCTTTGCTTATGGTTGAAGTCCCTTAAATTCGCCAGAGTGCTAGCAAATGCCACAATGTACCACGCGGCATAAATCAACGGCCACGATTGGATGGCCTTCTGACAAAACAACCTCATTTGCTAACTCCTTTGCTGGTAGTTCTCCGTTCCCGACTCTTCCCTTCGTTCCCCCTCTCCCCTCCCAGATCCTTCGCCCCGACGGTCGCCGGAGCACCGCCATGGCTCTCAGCCTCCGCAAGAAGCAGCTCGGTAAGCTCGAATCCATCCCGTCTTTCTCCTCCCTGTCGATCTCTATGTGTTTCTGTAACAACTCTAGTTTCTGATCCAGATTTGATCACGCGGATGCTTCACCTGAACCAGCAGCAGTCGTCGCCGGACGGCGGCGGCGAGGGGGAGGAGGAGGCCTACAAGATCCTGGTGATGGACGGCCCCTGCATCTCGCTCCTCTCCCCGGTGCTCCGCGTTGGTGACCTCCGCAAGCACGGCGTTACCCTCCACCTCAACATCGACAAGGCGCGGCAGCAGGTCCCCGACGCGCCCGCGGTCTACCTCGTCCGCCCCACGCCCGCCAACGCCGACCGCATCGCCGCCGACGCTGCCGCGGGGCTCTACGCCTCGTTTCACATCAACTTCTCCACGTCCGTTCCCCGGCCCGTCCTCGAGCGCCTCGCATCCGCCACCGCCGCGTCGCGCTCGGCGCACCGCGTGGCGCGTGTCGCGGACCAGTACCTTGACTTCATCTGCCTCGAGGACGGCCTCTTCTCGCTCGCCCAGCCGCGCGCCTACGTCTCCCTCAACGACCCTGCCGCCGCCGATGCGGACATCACTGCAGTCGTCGACGCCATTGCGCTCGGCCTGTTCTGTGTTGCCTCCACGCTGGGCACCGTGCCCATTATCAGGTGCGCCCGGGGCGGGCCCGCTGAGATGGTTGCTGCTGCTCTGGATGCCCGTCTCCGGGATCACCTCCTAGCCAAGCCAAATCTTTTCACGGAGGCCGCATCCAGCGCTGCCTCATCGTTCCAGCGCCCGGTCCTATGCCTGTTTGACAGGAATTTTGAGTTGTCGGTGGGGATACAACACGATTGGAGCTACCGCCCGTTGGTCCATGACGTGCTCAGCTTGAAGCTCAACAAGTTGAAGCTGCCAACGGAGAAGTATGATTTGGATGACTCTGACCCATTTTGGGTGGCAAACAGCTGGTTGGAATTTCCCGAAGTGGCCAAGGAAATTGAAGCGCAGCTCGCCAAGTACAAGCAGGATGTAGATGAGGTGAACCAGCGCACGGGTGGTGGTAGGGATGGGGTTGAGTTTGATGGAACAGATCTTATTGGCAACACCAAGCACCTGATGAATGCGGTCAACTCGCTCCCAGAGCTAACAGATCGGAAGAAGATGATCGATAAACACACAAACATCGCAACTGCATTGCTTGCGCGGATCAAGGAGAGGTCTCTGGATGGATACTATCGGTGCGAGAATGATATGCTTGAGAATGGAACTGTGGATCGGACCATGCTGCTCAGCCTCCTCAGTGGCAAGGGCACCAAGGAGGATAAGCTCCGGCTGGCTGTTACCTACCTGCTGTCATTTGAGGCGCCACCGTCATCTGAACTTGAGCAGGTTGAGGCCGCGCTGCGGGAGTCAGACGTAGATATGTCTGCATTCCTGTATGTGAAGAGGATAAAGTCGTTGAACACACAGTTTGCTGCTGCATCAAGCACAGCAAGCAGGAGCAACATTGTTGATTGGGCGGAGAAGCTTTACGGGCAGTCCATTAGTGCTGTGACGAATTACTTATCAGATGGGAGGCAGCTGGCTCTGACTAGGACAGTTGAAGCCCTCATGGAAGGGAAACCAAACCCAGAGGTCGACAACTACATATTGTTCGATCCACGGGCCCCTAGATCTGGAACTGCTGGGCAGTTTAGAGGACCCTTCAGAGAAGCAATTGTTTTCATGATTGGTGGTGGAAATTACATTGAGTACAGGAGCTTAATCGAGCTAGGGCAGCGCTCACAGCCTTCCAAGCATGTCATATATGGAGCAACAGAGATTCTCAACGGGGTGGAATTTATTCAGCAACTCGCGGAATTGGGACAGAAAGCAGGATTGGGTAGTGGTGGCAGCAACCTACCATCACAGTAAATATGCTCTTCGCAGACATTATGATGTTATAAGATGTGATTCGTGCTTTATAGATTACAGTAAATAGTCTCTCGCCAGACACTGATGCCAAGGTGATCCAGGTTGCATAGACTAATGGTATCGAATTTCCTAAACTCAGGTTTATGGCACTGCTTTGAATGAGTTATCAATTCAGATTTTTTTGCGAGCTCAGCTGTTCCAGAAGTCCAATATGTTGAAATGTCCATGTATGCTCAGTTCATTTTGTTTCCTTTTTAACCCCTTTCAAGAAATGTTAGTGGAATCTTGTTTGGTGAACACCCCAAAAAATCAGTTCATGGAATCTCACAACAGCTCTGATTCATTTTGATAAGTTGATTTTGTTAGCGTTTGCGATGAATATTAGTCAAATGGTTATGAATGGCCATGCTGGTGTACATTTCCCTATGCTGGTGTACATTTCCCTCTGGCCTCTCTTCTCCGGTTTGTGGAACCCGCCTCCCCCCCTCCATGTCGTTGTCTTGTTCTTACTTCTCCTTCCCCCCTTTTGGATTTCTAATCCAACTAATGTTAAATGTTCTGATCCATGTGTTTATGGAAGTGAAGGAAGCATTTATATGCCCCGATTCATTTCGTTGTCAGCAAATAGAATCATTTCAATTTGTTAATTCGCATGCTCCATGCTGCAAGAATCCAAGAACTAAAAGCAAATGCATAAGTTAATTATATATGGTCTTGCTTCACTGGAAAACTTCTTGTGTTTGCATGTCAGTGAGGTAGAAATACGTTTCTTCACAAATGCTAGTTTTATATTTTATTTTTTTCAAAAACTTCATCTTTTGTACTTGCAGAAAAAATGGATCATTGTTGTCTCATTAGTTTCTAAACAGCTGCCACGAGGCTTGTAACCAATATTCTACCTTTTCAAGCAAAGCTCCTTTGCGTCTTCTCAAAAAAAAAAAAAATACTATCATTGGGTTGTCCTCATAAATATTGGTTGTTGTATTCAGTTCCCTGTATTGTCTTAATTGTGTTCAGCTTGAAGCTACAAATTGTGTAGTGTTGCTTCGCCCTTGCTACTTTGTGGAAGGACTGGATACTCATGGTTCAGGACTCCACACAAAGGCTTGGGTAGAGCTCTACAGTTCTTTTATCTCAATTGGGAAGTAAAAATACCTGGTAATCTGGTATAGAATCCCTGCTTTTAAGAGCACAAAGACTTATTGCCTGTTTCAACTTTGAAGAATTTTTCCATGGTGATTATTCCTTGTTACTCGTTATCCATGGTGAGATACAATTCCTTTTTTTACAAGTTTGATGTGTTTTTTAGCAAATGAGGCTATGAACTTCTACTCCATTGTGACTTATTGATACATTTGCCATTTCACCCATTTAATTGACCATTCAACAATATATTAACAAGACTAGTATGTGTAGGGAGTGTAAGCTAGGACTACCTTTGCTGTCATTTATACATGACAATGTATTAATGAATCTTGGCTGAACAAACATTAGTGTATTTTTATATTAATGATGCTCTCCTATGTTCTTTTTTTTGTTGTTGAGAAAACGCAAAAAGCCTTTGCGTTTCATTTCATTGAAAAGGTTTATTTCACCAGGGAAATGACAAGGATTTTTATATTGATGATGCTCTGTTACTTTCTTCCCCACCCGTGAAACCTGCAGTACTATTTAATCCCTTGTTTCCTGGCATGGGGGGTTTCCAGCTGCTGCAATTCTGTTTTGTGTGTTGTCTTCAGGTTAGAGCAGTTGTGCGAGAAGAACTTGTGCGCGAGTTAAGCCATTTGTGTGTTCCTTACATGGGAATATTGCATTAGTTGTTTTGATGTCAGTGATTAATTATCTGACCCCATGGAGAACTAACATGAGTCTTGTAGGTAGTCGCACCACTCCAATTTATTGTCTACATATTGAATAAATTGTTCCTATAGAAAAGCTTATTTAGTTATCACATGTAATCCCTATCTTTCAAACATGTAGTGGTGCTTTTGCCTTGGGAAGAAATGTTGTATTATTTTAGCAATAATTCATTGTTATATACCTTAGTCGTGGAGCATATCTGACTAATTTTCTTTTGATCGTTGGCATGGTACTAATTTTGATACTTCCTTGGCATGAACCAAAAGAGGAAGAGGAATAATGGAACAAGGTCACGGACATGTGTGCCCATAAATTTATCATGCTCAAGACCTGGCATTCGTTTTGTAAGATGGTTAAACCTCAGCCGCTCATGGTAAATAACTTCGCTTCTGTAATGTCTCCTTCCTATTTATGTTTGCCTAGCCTTTTGCTTTTTAAGCTTATAGGGTTAACTATTTTCTTCATGAACAACCTCGAGGAGTAGCAGTTTAATGATGGGTTAATTGGATCTATGCCACTACAACTTTCGCGAGCTGGAGAAATGCCATTACAAAAACACATGTTGGAAATATGCCACTACAACTCTCTCATACCTCTACCTATGCCATTTTGTCCAATACCAAGTTGTACACTGCCCTTATACACCCATATATACCTTTATATGAACATTCTATTTAACTGATCACCTATGCCACTACAACTCTCTCATACCCCTACCTGTGCCATTTTGTAATGGCATTTCTCAAACCTGCTAAAGTTGTAGTGGCATAGATCCAATTAACCCAATGATTGAGTAGCTTAGAAGGACACCCATGAACTCACTCATGTCAGCCGAGAATAGGCAACCGATGCCTTCTGCAGTTCTGTAACTCTGTTAGATGGTTATTTCAGTTTCTCTGACTGCACAGAGAATAGAGATACTTACTAGGTTTTAAGCACTCATATGTTCTGGTTAATTGTTGCACATCTGGTCACTATGACTCTGTAGTATTCATCGATGGTTATCTTTAATTGATTCTTTTTTTTGCAAAAATGCTTAGAGTAGTCATCCTTTTTCATGCACATACACTTATCATTTAGTTCTCCACATGGTCCATGCATCATAAATTCAGATACCAATTCATATCCTGATGGATCAGCAACTGGATCTGGAATCTCAGCAGAAATGGAAGAATCAATAACATATGCATTCGTCTGTAGATTATCTCCATGCAGCTTCATGCATGCGTACAAGCATGTGAAATTCAATCAGTTCTGAAGAAAGAATTGCTCTTTATGGCCTTCTGTGGCGATGAATTCCTCTTTGAGCTTGTCTGGCAGCCGAGAATAGGCGACCGATCTGGAATTTCAGCAGAAATGGAAGAATCAATAACATCTGTATTCCCCTGTAAATTATCTCCATGTAGCTTCATGCATGCGTACAAGCATGTGAAATTCAATCAGTTCCGAAGAAAGAAATGCTCTTTAGGGCCTTTTGTGGCGATGAAATTCCTCTTTGAGCTCATTTGGCATTTCATCCAGGAATTGCGGAATTCAATTAATTCCATTGTCCAATGGGTTTGGCTGTCATAGAATTGGAACTGGTAATTCAATTTTCAATGCCACCGACGGTACATTAACTCCTGGAATCTCTCTTCCTCCTTGATACCATCGTCTCCTTCCTGGTTCCTTGACAGGGACTCCTTCCTCAACTCCCCCCCCCCCCCCCCCCACCCGACGCGGTATCACGCCTGCCAGACCAAGAGCAAGGATATAGGGAGCAGACCAAGGTGGAGGTTGTTGGGGGAAGCACCCAGGGTGACTCTCCTCCGCCTCGTCAAGGCAGAGGAGGCGGCAGCGCATGATCTGGTGGTGTGCGGTGGCGGTGTTTTGGATTTATGGTGTGCAAGTCAAATTAGAGAGAGAGAGAGAGAGCTACTTTGTAGCTGATTCCAACCTACTTGCTAGCTGATGCTGATGAACTGTTGTTTAGAGAGAAAAAATTATTGTGTAATTTTCCTGACTTTTTCCTTGTGTTGTATATTAGATAAAAAAGAAAAGAATAGATCAAATAAAAACATATCAAAGATTTCATCTTTATGGAATCTGGAACAAAAGGAACATGATGCACTATCCAAGGACATCGAACTAAAGTATATATAGATCAAAAAACATGAAATAGATCAAAATTGTACCTTTTCTCTCTAATTTTCTGTACATCTGTACTGTATACATATGGGAAAATTCCTCAAAGATTGGCTCATCTTCAACAGGCCAGATGTTAATCATAGGTGTAGACCGACTGGAGTATATATGAGCTAAGAATGTCCAGGAGAGAAACCCTGATCTGGAGCTGGGCATGTTCAGGCGATAGAAGAAACGATCCACTGGAAGGGATCACCATTTTATGCCCAACCATTACAGAAATGTTTTCCTGATGTTTTTGTGTCCCTGGTAACTACATTTTGCTTTCATTATGTTTCTTTACGCAATCTTGTTACTAGTTAGTCATTATAATTGATTCTCAAACATGATGATCTTTCTTGTTGGTGAAGTTTTAATTAAGCAAAACTTAACCCCACTAATTTGCTCCTCTTTATTTTGCTTCCGTGGCCAGTCAAATCAACTATATGCTCGAAAAGTGGCGCATAGAACATGGTTTTTGAGTCGCCGAGCTAGTCGAATCGCCAGCCCTCTGACTCAGTTGCCATAAGTCGATGAATATTTGTGAGTTGCCCTGATTTTGAGAAAACGACTTGGCGATCAGTCAGCGACTATACACCAACTCAAAAACCTTGGAATAGAAGTATATACCTATTCGCCAGCTCCTATACCGTCTGTGAGATCAGTAGAACAAGAAGGAAAACTCACAGATCGTAGATAGCGAGCCATGATTGAAAATTTTAGCCAGGGTGCTATTGTATGGAGCCTGTGTGCTTATCACATTTCTTCTGAGTGAAGCCAGAAGAGCAGAAACGTGGAGAACTAGAGGAACAAAGAAACTCCCAAGGTATCAGCACCATCCACCACTCCATCCTCCCTTTGGCTGCTCTGTTCTTATAACAGCCCAGTAATCTCAATCTGCGTTGGCAGACAAGACGAATCTTGTGACCGTGCACAAGACAAGCTAGTGGTCTGTTAATTACAAATTTTAACGACAAAATTTGATTAATTTGATCTGATCATGCATCATCGCTGGCATGCTTAAGCTTCTCAAACATCTGGTATATGATCTGAATATGATAATGTGATGCATTGATA
Source organism: Lolium rigidum (assembly GCF_022539505.1). Taxonomy (NCBI): domain Eukaryota; kingdom Viridiplantae; phylum Streptophyta; class Magnoliopsida; order Poales; family Poaceae; genus Lolium; species Lolium rigidum. The sequence continues at coordinate 143,418,185 of NC_061508.1, read as the reverse complement.
TTCCAAGAGAAGCCATGTGCTTTAGAGACTCTTCAACTGAGCTTGTCGATGTGCCATTGCATGCATTAATATTGTTTGATACGGTTAAAACTTCTTGGATGAATAAATTGTTTGATGGAAATACATGAATCTATAGTTGGATTGGATTATGGAATTGGTTTTTCTTGTTCATGCTTTCAGTCTGAGGGCTGCCCATGGGCCCGGCCGGAATGGGCTTTGATCAGAATTGGCAGTCCAACATGTCAATGCGATCGCAGTTCATTAGCCAAAATGTGCCCGAAGGGTAGATTCCGCCCAAAACACAAGATGTAAAAGATGACAAGTTGGAGTTGCGGAGGATGAAGAAACAGAGGTCGCAAACCGAGCGCCGCTGCAGAGCTTGTGGTCCAGGTCGCTCCAGCGCCCCTCATGCTTCCGCTGTCTGCTATTTCTCCACAAGGTAGCTCTCTACTCCCTGACCTTCATATAAGTTGCGCAAATTCGCAATTGTGATCTCTATACTAGACACTTCTCCACTTCTGTTATATGTTCAGCGCACAGTTTTTATTTATTTTTGTTTAGCAAATAAAACATCCCTTGGCGTTAGTATATCGAGAATGATATGTAAACAAGAGAAATTTTGTGCAACTCCATCTTGATAATTTTTTTCTGATAATCTAAAGAAAGGGAAATTTTTTTAGAGGTGCATGGTTGTGGCTTTTTTGGGCCTCTGGATGCATAATATTGTACATTGTGACATGCTTGAATGTTACAGATGAAGATTGTAGAAACTCATTTTATTTAAACAAGTTGCCCATGCATTTTGAAACTAGAAATATTCAACTGCAGTGCCAGACTGCACATCCATGTGCTGGAGGCGGTGGTGGTGGTGGGAAATCTTGGTAATTAAATTGATTTATTCTGCTATGAACAGGCTTAGCCCTTGTGACTTCGACCTGTCATGTTTAATGTACGCCCAACATGATCCGCGAACCAAGGATACTGCAATAAATATATATACTTAGATCAGAAATCACATCTTGAAGCATGAAATGGGCAAATGGATCAAAACATTGTTTTTTCTCTCTATAATTTCCTGTACATCTGTATTCTATACATAATTACATATTGGGAAAACTGTACCATGATCAGCTAGTCCTCAAAAAGGCGGATGCCAATCACAGGCAGTCAAGAGTGGTGTGGAAGTATCTATGAGCTAAGAATGTTCAGGAGAGAAACCCTGATGTGGACTAATTTCCTGAACAAATGTCCTGCAGCATTCTCAAGATCTCCAATACTGCACTCTAACTCCTGCAATAGATCCTCCTCACAAACAACTGCCTTCTTCTTGTGAAATACTTTGGAGACAAGAGACTGTTTAGGCATATCGATTTCCTTCGACAAGAGATGGACTGAGGACTCCAGCAGAGATACGGATATCTCCCTAGCCTTGGTAAATAGCATGACCATACTGCAACCCGCAGAAGTAGCCTTCTTCGTGGTCTTCTTGAAAAGTTTCTTGGCCTTCTTCGCCAAACGAGTATAAGATTGGATGTTGGCTTGAACAGCTGCATCATCTCCTTTTCTTAGAGCCGCTTGCAGCTCTTGGATGATGGCCTTCATCTCTACGAAGATCTCTTGCATGATGCTGCAGAGATCCAACAGCTCAAGAGAGCTATCCATCTCTCCATTCAACATCTTCCCAACTTGGTTGCTTGGCAGGCCAATAATCTCTTCAACACCATTGTAGATGTCTCCAAGCCTCCTCAGACCATCACACATCGTGCCGATGGTGGTGGAGGAAGAGATGCTTGCCGCTAGGCTCAGCAGCTCTTGCTCGACTTCGGCCTCGTTGGCCTGAGGCCTTGAAGGCAAACTTATCGATCTTAGGTGGAAAGCCATTTCTGATCTTGAAGGTTTTCTCTGTATTGTACTTGAAGAGAGGAGGAGGTGGAGGAGGAGGGACTTCTGGTTTGATGTGTCTACCATTCTGCTGAGGTCTATATATACAGAAGATGTGTATAAGCGGTAGCATTTGATTGGTAGACAGAAAGAATATGGCCATTATATCTCCCAGATGCTGTCTGCTGTGCTTGAGATCTGGCAGATGCATAGATGATTCCAACATCAAAGTCGTCTCATGTTTAGTACATTTTTTAGTGTGTCCGCTGTCCTCGAGTTGAGCCAGCATATTATCATGTTCCGCTATTGTCAGCAAGAACCAGCAGTGCAGTGTAGTCGGATGGGGGATCTTGGCATAATTGAATGGATGCACGCTCATTCTAGTATTTAATGAATTGGTAACCCAACATTTAGCTATTGACATATGTGTTATTCTGGCTACTGCCCATCCTCAATTCGCAATTGTAATCTCTATACTAGACACTTCTCCACTTCTGTTATATGTTCAGCACACAGCTCTTCTTTTTGTTTGGCAAATGAAACATCCCTTGGCGTTAGTGTATCGAGAACGATATGTAAACAAGAGAAATTTTGTGCGACTCCATCTTGATAATTTTTTTCTGATAATCTAAAGAAAGGGAATTTTTTTTAGAGGTGCATGGTTGAGGCTTTTTTGGGCCTCGACATGCTTGAGTGTTACGTATGAAGATTGTAGAAACTCATTTTATTTAAACAAGTTGCACATGCATTCTGAAACTAGAAATATTCAACTGCAGTGCCAGACTGCACATCAATGTGCTGGAGGTGGTGGTGGTGAGGAATCTTGGAACAGGCTTAGCCCTTGTGACTTCGACCTGTCATGTTTAATGTGCACCCAACATGATCCACGAACCAAGGATACTGCAATAAGTATATATACTTAGATCACAAAGCACATCTTGAAGCATGAAATGGGCAAATGGATCAAAACTTTGTTTTTTCTCTATAATTTCCTGTACATCTGTATTCTATACATAATTACATATTGGGAAAACTGTACCAAGATCAGCTAGTCCTCAAAAAGGCGGATGCCAATCACAGGCTGTTGAGAGTGGTGTGGAAGTATCTATGAGCTAAGAATGTTCAGGAGAGAAACCCTGATGTGGACTAATTTCCTGAACAAATGTCCTGCAGCATTCTCAAGATCTCCAATACTGCACTCTAACTCCTGCAATAGATCCTCCTGGCAAACAACTGCCTTCTTCTTGTGAAATACTTTGGAGACAAGAGACTGTTTAGGCATATCGATTTCCTTCGACAAGAGATGGACTGAGGACTCCAGCAGAGATACGGATATCTCCCTAGCCTTGGTAAATAGCATGACCATACTGCAACCCGCAGAAGTAGCCTTCTTCGTGGTCTTCTTGAAAAGTTTCTTGGCCTTCTTTGCTAAACGAGTATAAGATAGGATGTTGGCTTGAACAGCTGCATCATCTCCTTTTCTTAGAGCCGCTTGCAGCTCTTGGATGATGGCCTTCATCTCTACGAAGATCTCTTGCATGATGCTGCAGAGATCCAACAGCTCAAGAGAGCTATCCATCTCTCCATTCAACATCTTCCCAACTTGGTTGCTTGGCAGACCAATAATCTCTTCAACACCGTTGTAGATGTCTCCAAGCCTCCTCAGACCATCACACATCGTGCCGATGGTGGTGGAGGGAGAGATGCTTGCCTCTAGGCTCAGCAGCTCTTGCTCGACTTCGGCCTCGTTGGCCTGAGGCCTTGAAGGCAAACTTATCGATCTTAGGTGGAAAGCCATTTCTGATCTTGAAGGTTTTCTCTGTATTGTACTTGAAGAGAGGAGCAGGAAAGAGGGACTTTTGGTTTGATGTGTCTACGGTCTACCATTCCGCTCAGGCTTATTTATACAGAAGAAGCATACATTCAGGAGTATTTGATTGTTGGACACGAAGAATCATGCCATTTCATTTCCCAGATGCTGTCTGCTATAGATGGAGATCTGGCAGAAGCATAGCGATTACAACAACAAAGTCGTCTGATGTTTAGTTCATTTTGTTAGTCTGTTTGCTGTCCTAGATACGAGCCAACGTATTATCGTCAGAAAATGGCAGCAAGAACCAGTTGTATATTGGTGAAATTGTTGATCATGATGGCTAACCTGGCATTTTGCTGTGAGGTGTCACTCTGACTAGTATCCTGTTATCAATACTATAGGATATGGTCTCTAATGAATTGAATCCTCGTGCTTTTGAGCTGGCATGTTTTGGAGATGGAAGACGAGGTCAACCAGACAAGGATCATTGGCTTGCCATTGGTTCAAGATTGTATCCCCCACTTTTTCAGATTGAGCCCCCTACCGTGTGAAAAGCATCACTATTTTATGCCCAACCATTACGGAAATGATCTCTTAATGTTTTTGTCTCCCTGATCACTGCATTTTTCATTATGTTTCTTTACGCAATCTTGTTACTAGTTAGTCATACTAATTGATTTTCAAACATGATGATCTTTCTTGTTGGTGAAGTTTTAATTAAGCACAACTTAATCCCACTAAATTTCTCTCTTTTCTTTATTTTGCTTCTGTGGCCATTCAAATCAACTGTATGCTCGAAAAGTGGTGCATAGAACAAGGTTTTTGATTCGCCGAGCCTAGTCGAATCGCCGGCCCTCCGGCTCGGCGATTAGTTGCCATAAGTCGCGTGTTGCCCTGATTTTGAGAAAACGACCTGGTGATTAGTTGCTGACTATACAACGACTCAAAAACCTTGGAATAGAAGTATATACCTCCCGGTCGAGAAAACACCAAGAGAAATATTCCGCCTATGATGACGCATGCATCCGTAGGCAATGGAACTATCATAAAAGTAGGAAACAAAGTATTCTCACCTCTGGGCATTTTAACTTCTCTGTACACAAATTTGTTTGAATGATCGAGCAATTCCTTTGAAAGGTGGTCTCCAATCACATAGACTCATAGAAGTGTGTCTAGAAGCTGAGAGTATCGTTCACAAGAAAAAAGCAGCTGAGACTATACAAAAGGGAAACACCAGTGCTGCATCAATTTTCTTAACATACTCCCTGCTGCTCTCCTGATGAATAATATCCAACTCCAATCAGTACGCAGCTGTTTCAGCTTGTATACAATTGCTTATCATCGCAAGTTTATTTGACAGAAGTTGCATGGCTCAAGTAGCGAGATAGTCATCTTCCACCCTCTTGTAAGTAATCTGGTCATCTTAGTTAGTACTCATTCTAAACAGAAAATTATTGGCTCACTTCTTTCATATATTCTTGTGCCTTCTTCACTGAGTGGATGCAGGAAAGACAGTTTCCTGGCTCGAACGAACAGTTAACAGTGATCTTCAACCCGCTATTTTCTCGTGTCGGACTGTAGAGTTCTAGCAACAAGAAACCATTCAAGATCTGCAGCTGTTCGCCAGCTCCTATACCATCTGTGAGATCAGTAGAACAAGAAGGAAAACTCACAGACTGTAGATGGCGAGCCATGATTAAAAATCGAAGCCAGTATGCTATTGTATGGAGCCTGCGTGCTTATCACATTTCTTCTGTATGGAGCCAGAAGAGCAGAAACGTCGAGAACTAGAGGAACAAAGGAACTCCCAAGGTATCAGCACCATCCACCATTCCATCCTCCCTTTGGCTGCTCTGTTCTTATAACAGCCCAGTAATCTCAATCTGCGTTGGCAGACAAGAAGAATCTTGTGATCGTGCACAAGACAAGCTAGTGGTCTGTTAATTACAAATTTTCTTCTGCAGACGTGTCTAGAGTATCATCGACAAAATTTGATTAATTTGATCTGATCATGCATCATCGCTGGCATGCTTAAGCTTCCCAAACATCTGGTATATGATCTGAATATGATAATGTGATGCGTTGATATTCCAAGAGAAGCCATGTGCTTTTGAGATACTTCAACTGAGCTTGTCGATGTGCCATTGCATGCACTAATATTGAAATTTAATACGGTTGAAACTTTTTGGATGAATAAATTGTTTGATGGAAATACATGAATCTATAGTTGGATTGGATTATGGAATTGGTTTTTCTTGTTCTTGCTTTCAGTCTGAGGGCTGCCCGTGGGCCAGGCCAGAATGGGCTTTGATCAGAATTGGCAGTCCAACATGTCAATGCGATCGCAGTTCATTGGCCAAAATGTGCCCGAAGGGTAGACTCCGCCCAAAACACAAGATGTAAAAGATGACAAATTGGAGTTGCGGAAGATGAAGAAACAGAGGTTGCAAACCGAGCGCCGCTGCAGAGCTTGTGGTCCAGGTCGCTCCAGCGCCCCTCATGCTTCCGCTGTCTGCTATTTCTCCACAAGGTAGCTCTCTACTCCCTGACCTTCATATAAGTTGCGCAAATTCGCAATTGTGATCTCTATACTAGACACTTCTCCACTTCTGTTATATGTTCAGCGCACAGTTTTTATTATTTTTGTTTAGCAAATAAAACATCCCTTGGCGTTAGTATATCGAGAATGATATGTAAACGAGAGAAATTTTGTGCAACTCCATCTTGATAAAAAAATTCTGATAATCTAAAGAAAGGGTAATTTTTTTAGAGGTGCATGGTTGTGGCTTTTTTGGGCCTCTGGATGCATAATATTGTACATTGTGACATGCTTGAATGTTACAGATGAAGATTGTAGAAACTCATTTTATTTAAACAAGTTTCCCATGCATTTTGAAACTAGAAATATTCAACTGCAGTGCTGCATCTGCACATCCATGTGCTGGAGGCGGTGGTGGTGGTGGGGAATCTTGGTAATTAAATTGATTTATTCTCCTATGAACAGGCTTAGCCATTGTGACTTCGACCTGTCATGTTTAATGTACACCCAACATGATCCGCGAACCAAGGATACTGCAATAAGTATATATACTTAGATCAGAAATCACATCTTGAAGCATGAAATGGGCAAATGGATCAAAACTTTGTTTTTTCTCTCTATAATTTCCTGTACATCTGTATTCTATACATAATTGGGAAAACTGTACCAAGATCAGCTAGTCCTCAAAAAGGCGGATGCCAATCACAGGCTGTCAAGAGTGGTGTGGAAGTATCTATGAGCTAAGAATGTTCAGGAGAGAAACCCTGATGTGGACTAATTTCCTGAACAAATGTCCTGCAGCATTCTCAAGATCTCCAATACTGCACTCTAACTCCTGCAATAGATCCTCCTCGCAAACAACTGCCTTCTTCTTGTGAAATACTTTGGAGACAAGAGACTGTTTAGGCATATCGATTTCCTTCGACAAGAGATGGACTGAGGACTCCAGTAGAGATACGGATATCTCCCTAGCCTTGGTAAATAGCATGACCATACTGCAACCTGCAGAAGTAGCCTTCTTCGTGGTCTTCTTGAAAAGTTTCTTGGCCTTCTTCGCCAAACGAGTATAAGATTGGATGTTGGCTTGAACAGCTGCATCATCTCCTTTTCTTAGAGCCGCTTGCAGCTCTTGGATGATGGCCTTCATCTCTACGAAGATCTCTTGCATGATGCTGCAGAGATCCAACAGCTCAAGAGAGCTATCCATCTCTCCATTCAACATCTTCCCAACTTGGTTGCTTGGCAGGCCAATAATCTCTTCAACACCGTTGTAGATGTTTCCAAGCCTCCTCAGACCATCACACATCGTGCCGATGGTGGTGGAGGGAGAGATGCTTGCCTCTAGGCTCAGCAGCTCTTGCTCGACTTCGGCCTCGTTGGCCTGAGGCCTTGAAGGCAAACTTATCGATCTTAGGTGGAAAGCCATTTCTGATCTTGAAGGTTTTCTCTGTATTGTACTTGAAGAGAGGAGCAGGAAAGAGGGACTTTTGGTTTGATGTGTCTACGGTCTACCATTCCGCTCAGGCTTATTTATACAGAAGAAGCATACATTCAAGAGTATTTGATTGTTGGACACGAAGAATCATGCCATTTCATTTCCCAGATGCTGTCTGCTATAGATGGAGATCTGGCAGAAGCATAGCGATTACAACAACAAAGTCGTCTGATGTTTAGTTCATTTTGTTAGTCTGTTTGCTGTCCTAGAGACGAGCCAACATATTATCGTCAGAAAATGGCAGCAAGAACCAGTTGTATATTGGTGAAATTGTTGATCATGATGGCTAACCTGGCATTTTGCTGTGAGGTGTCACTCTGACTAGTATCCTGTTATCAATACTATAGGATATGGTCTCTAATGAATTGAATCCTCGTGCTTTTGAGCTGGCATGTTTTGGAGATGGAAGACAAGGTCAACTAGACAAGGATCATTGGCTTGCCATTGGTTCAAAATTGTATCCCCCACTTTTTCAGATTGAGCCCCCTACCGTGTGAAAAGCATCACTATTTTATGCCCAACCATTACGGAAATGATCTCTTAATGTTTTTGTCTCCCTAATCACTGCATTTTTCATTATGTTTCTTTACGCAATCTTGTTACTAGTTAGTCATACTACTTGATTCTCAAACATGATGATCTTTCTTGTTGGTGAAGTTTTAATTAAGCAAAACTTAATCCCACTAAATTTCTCTCTTTTCTTTATTTTGCTTCTGTGGCCATTCAAATCAACTGTATGCTTGAAAAGTGGTGCATAGAACAAGGTTTTTGATTCGCCGAGCCTAGTCGAATCGCCAGCCCTACGTCTCGGCGATTAGTCGCCATAAGTCGCGTGTTGCCCTGATTTTGAGAAAACGACCTGGTGATTAGTCGGTGACTATACAACGACTCAAAAACCTTGGAATAGAAGTATATACCTCCCAGTCGAGAAAACACCAAGAGAAATATTCCGCCTATGATGACGCATGCATCCGTAGGCAATGGAACTATCATAAAAGTAGGAAACAAAGTATTCTCACCTCTGGGCATTTTAACTTCTCTGTACACAAATTAGTTTGAATGATCGAGCAATTCCTTTGAAAGGTGGACTCCAATCACATAGACTCCTGAACGATCGCGAGTTGAAGGAGATCTACCTGCATGGTCGATGGTACACATGGTCGAACGAGCGTGAAACCCCCACGCTTGTTCGGCTTGAGCGGGTGTTTTTCACGTTGGCTTGGGAGGAGCTCCACAGTAGCTGCAGCTTGCGCAGCTTGGCGACGGTTATGGCAGACCATTGCCCCCTCCTCCTTGACTGTACCACATAGTCGGCGGGGCGGAAGAGGTTCCAGTTCGAACATTTCTGGCTGCGGCTTGATGGGTTCGAAGAGGTGGTCCGGAGCGCCCGGGATGTGGTCCAGGGAGACACTGACCCCTTCCGGCGGCTCACCGCTAAGTTGAAACTCACTGCGCACCGTCTTATGAGCTGGAGCGACAAAAAGGTTGGATGCATCAAACTGCAGCTTATGATAGCGCGGGAGGTGGTGCTGAGGTTGGACACCGCCATGGAATCCCGACTGCTCACCCCCGATGAGCGTCGACTCCGGGCGCACCTCAAGCAAGCTTACCTAGGGCTGGCCTCACTCGAGCGGACGATGGCTCGCCAGCGGGCAAAGATAGCATGGCTAAGGGAGGGGGACGCCAACACGGCCTTCTTCCACCAGCATGCGGCCTACAGGCGCCAGAAGAACGTGATTCATAGTTTGAGGGTGGATAACGCTGTTCTCTCCAACCACGCGGCCATGGCTGAAGCTACCTTCGCGCACTTTGAGGGCCTGCTGGGCACTTCGGTGGCGAGGGCGCACTCGCTGGATTTGGATTTCTTGGGCACCACACCAGAGGACCTATCCGAGCTCGAGGTAGCGTTCACGGAGGAGGAGGTGTGGGAAGTAATCAGACACCTGCCACCAGGCAAGGCGCCCGGCCCGGCCCCGATGGGTTCACGGCTGAGTTCCTCTAGAAATGTTGGGTCGGCTGAGTTCCTCCAGAAATGTTGGGGGGTGGTCAAGGCTGAATTCATGGCGGCTTTTGACAAGCTTTATACGATGTGTGGGCGCGGACTCCAAGGCCTTAACCAGTCCCTGCTGGTCCTGCTGCCCAAGCGCCCGGACGCCATGGCGCTAGGCGACTACAGGCCGATAAGTCTGATTCATATCTTTGCCAAGCTGGTGGCGAAAAATTTGGCCACTAGGCTGGCACCTCGGATGGAGTCGCTGGTGGATCGCAACCAATGCGCCTCATTCGCAAAAGGTGCATCCACGACAACTTCATGTTGGTACAGCAGACAACTCGTTTCCTACATAGAGGGAAGGAGCCGAGGGTGATGCTGAAGCTGGACATTGCTCGGGCTTTCGACTCAGTATCCTGGGGCTTCCTCATGGAGGTTCTCCAGAAGTTAGGGTTTGGGCCGAGGTTCCGAGAGATTGTCTCTCTGCTACTGGCCACGGCCAGTACCCGGGTGATGCTCAATGGCGAGCCAGGCCCCCCGATCTGGCATCGGAGGGGACTGTCGCCATCGTTGTTTGTCCTAGTGATGAACTCGCTCAACAAGGTGCTCGCCAAGGCAGCCGAGCTGGGTATGCTGCGACGGTTGGTGCGACGGGACCTGGTGACCTCGGTGTCGCTATATGCGGATGATGTGGTGATCTTCTGTCACCCGGATGAGGCAGAGTTGAGTGCGGTCCGCGGGATCCTGGAGCTTTTTGGGCAAGCTTCCGGCCTACGCACCAACTTCGCTAAGTGCTCGGTGTCTCCTATTGCTTGCTCGGATGAGGTAGCTGTGGCTGCGGCGGGGCACATGGAGTGCCAGCTAGCGCCTTTTCCGGTGAAGTACCTGGGCATTCCCCTGTCTATTAGGCGGTTGTCGGCCGAGACTTTCCAGCCGCTTTTGGACAGGCTAGCTGACAAATTGCCGACATGGCGGGCATCCATGATGCCGCAAGCTGGACGTTTGACGCTGATCCGAGCGGTGCTCGCGGCAATCCCGCTGCACCAGCTAATGGTACTGGCCCTGAACAAAAAGACCCTAAAACAGATCAACAAGATCCTCGCGAGGGTTCCTCTAGGTGGGCCGGGCAGAGGCCAATGGAGGTCACTGCCACGTGAACTGGGCAAGGGTGTGCCGGCCGCTTAACCTAGGGGGGTTGGGGATCCCCGACCTTGCACGGATGGCCATAAGCCTTAGGGTGCGTTGGCTATGGAGGATGCACACGGACCCCCAACGGCCATGACGCGGGCTGGACATGCAGTTCTCGAAGGTAGAGCTGGACATCTTCGCGGCCTCCACCTTGATGATTGTGGGTAATGGGGAGTCCGCGCTCTTCTGGGAGGACCGGTGGCTGGACGGCAGGTCCATCAAGGAGATGGCGCCAGAGGTGTTCGCGCTAGTTCCTAAACGGCGTAGGAAGGTGCGTACGGTACGTCAGGCACTGGTAGACCACACTTGGATCCCCAACATAGCTGGAGCACCGAGTCCCCTAGCACTATGGCAATATGTGCAACTATGGGTCAGACTGAGGGATGTCCAGCTTTTGGGGGAGCAAGACACGATGTCCTGGTTGTGGACGACGGACGGCCGCAGACACCTCCCATTCTTGCTATGAGGCCCTCTTCGTAGGGGATCACCTCAGCATCATGGGAGCTGAACTGGAGATCCTGGGCGCCTCCTAGGGTGAAATTATTTTTATGGCTGGCCTGTCTGGACAAGTGTTGGACGGGTGAGAGGTTGGCGCGTCGTGGTCTACCACATGCGCCCAGGTGCCCGCTGTGTGACCAATCCGAGGAGACTATGGCGCATCTACTCACCGGATGCTCATTCTCCAGGACGATCTGGTTCGAGGTCCTCTCATGGATCCGATCTACCTCTGGGCCTCCGGATTCAGAGGGGGATTTCGTGGAGTGGTGGTCGCAGGCGGTGTGGACCGCTCCCCGCCAGTTGCGCAAAGGTACATCGTCGGTAATCATGCTCACGGCGTGGTGGATCTGAAAACACCGGAATGCTGTGATCTTTGACAACGCACAACCCTCGGTGCCTTCCCTGCTCAACGATATCAAGACCAAGGCGCAACAGTGGGTGAGCGCGGGGCCCGGGGTGTCCGCCAGATCATCCCCTAGACTAGGTCTCCTTTCTTGGGTCGAGTTTCAGTGCGGGGTGTTGTACATATAACCTTTTTCCTATCTATCAATGCATCGAAACGCAAGTCTTTTGCGTTTTCACGAAAAAAAAAAGAAGTGTATCTAGAAGCTGAGAGTATCCTTCACAAGAAAAAAGCAGCTGAGACTATACAAAAGGGAAACACCAGTGCTGTATCAATTTTCTTAACATACTCCCTGCTACTCTCCTGATGAATAATATCCAACTCCAATCAGTACGCAGCTGCTTCAGCTTGTTTGCTTATCATCGCAAGTTTATTTGACAGAAGTTGCATGGCTCAAGTAGCGAGATAGTCATCTTCCACCCTCTTGTAAGTAATCTGGTCATCTTAGTTAGTACTCATTCTAAACAGAAAAGTACTGGTTCACTTCTTTCATATATTCTTGTGCCTTCTTCACCGAGTGGATGCAGGAAAGACAGTTTCCTGGCTCGAACGAACAGTTAACAGTGACCTTCAACCCGCTATTTTCTCGTGTCGGACTGTAGAGTTCTAGCAACAAGAAACCATTCGAGATCTGCAGCTGTTCGCCAGCTCCTATACCGTATGTGAGATCAGTAGAACAAGAAGGAAAACTCACAGACTGTAGATGGCGAGCCATGATTGAAATCGAAGCCAGTGTGCTATTTTATAGAGCCTGTGTGCTTATCACATTTCTTCTGTATGGAGCCAGAAGAGCAGAAACGTCGAGAACTAGAGGAACAAAGAAACTCCCAAGGTATCAGCACCATCCACCATTCCATCCTCCCTTTGGCTGCTCTGTTCTTATAACAGCCCAGTAATCTCAATCTGCGTTGGCAGACAAGAAGAATCTTGTGATCGTGCACAAGACAAGCTAGTGGTCTGTTAATTACAAATTTTCTTCTGCAGACGTGTCTAGAGTATCATCGACAAAATTTGATTAATTTGATCTGATCATGCATCATCGCTGGCATGCTTAAGCTTCCCAAACATCTGGTATATGATCTGAATATGATAATGTGATGCGTTGATGTTCCAAGAGAAGCCATGTGCTTTGGAGATTCTTCAACTGAGCTTGTCGATGTGCCATTGCATGCACTAATATTGAAATTTAATACGGTTAAAACTTCGTGGATGAATAAATTGTTTGATGGAAATACATGAATCTATAGTTGGATTGGATTATGGAATTGGTTTTTCTTGTTCATGCTTTCGGTCCGAGGGCTGCCCATGGGCCAGGCCAGAATGGGCTTTGATCAGAATTGGCAGTCCAACATGTCAATGCGATCGCAGTTCATTGGCCAAAATGTGCCCGAAGGGTAGACTCTGCCCAAAACACAAGATGTAAAAGATGACAAATTGGAGTTGCGGAAGATGAAGAAACAGAGGTTGCAAACCGAGCGCCGCTGCAGAGCTTGTGGTCCAGGTCGCTCCAGCGCCCCTCATGCTTCCGCTGTCTGCTATTTCTCCACAAGGTAGCTCTCTACTCCCCGACCTTCATATAAGTTGCGCAAATTCGCAATTGTGATCTCTATACTAGACACTTCTCCACTTCGTTATATGTTCAGCGCACAGCTTTTATTTATTTTTGTTTAGCAAATAAAACATCCCTTGGCGTTAGTATATCGAGAATGATATGTAAACAAGAGAAATTTTGTGCAACTCCATCTTGATAATTTTTTTCTGATAATCTAAAGAAAGGGCAATTTTTTTAGAGGTGCATGGTTGTGGCTTTTTTGGGCCTCTCGGATGCATAATATTGTACATTGTGACATGCTTGAATGTTACAGATGAAGATTGTAGAAACTCATTTTATTTAAACAAGTTGCCCATGCATTTTGAAACTAGAAATATTCAACTGCAGTGCCAGACTGCACATCCATGTGCTGGAGGCGGTGGTGGTGGTGGGGAATCTTGGTAATTAAATTGATTTATTCTCGCTTCGAACAGAGCTTAGCCCTTGTGACTTCGACCTGTCATGTTTAATGTACGCCCAACATGATCCGCGAACCAAGGATACCGTAATAAGTATATATACTTAGATCGGAAATCACATCTTGAAGCATGAAATGTGCAAATGGATCAAAACTTTGTTTTTTCTCTCTATAATTTCCTGTACATCTGTATTCTATACATAATTACATATTGGGAAAACTGTACCAAGATCAGCTAGTCCTCAAAAAGGCGGATGCCAATCACAGTCGTCAAGAGTGGTGTGGAAGTATCTATGAGCTAAGAATGTTCGGGAGAGAAACCCTGATGTGGACTAATTTCCTGAACAAATGTCCTGCAGCATTCTCAAGATCTCCAATACTGCACTCTAACTCCTGCAATAGATCCTCCCGGCAAACAACCGCCTTCTTCTTGTGAAATACTTTGGAGACAAGAGACTGTTTAGGCATATCGATTTCCTTCGACAAGAGATGGATCGAGGACTCCAGCAGAGATACGGATATCTCCCTAGCCTTAATAAATAGCATGACCATACTCGCAACCCGCGAAGTAGCCTTCTTCGTGGTCTTCTTGAAAAGTTTCTTGGCCTTCTTCGCCAAACGAGTATAAGATTGGATGTTGGCTTGAACAACTGCATCATCTCCTTTTCTTAGAGCCGCTTGCAGCTCTTGGATGATGGCCTTCATCTCTACGAAGATCTCTTGCATGATGCTTGCGGAGATCCAACAGACTCAAGAGAGCTATCCATCTCTCCATTCAACATCTTCCCAACTTGGTTGCTTGGCAGGCCAATAATCTCTTCAACACCGTTGTAGATGTCCCCAAGCCTCCTCGTGACCATCACACATCGTGCCGATGGTGGTGGAGGAAGAGATGCTTGCCTCTAGGCTCAGCAGCTCTTGCTCGACTTCGGCCTCGTTGGCTCGAGGCCTTGAAGGCAAACTTATCGATCTTAGGTGGAAAGCCATTTCTGATCTTGAAGGTTTTCTCTCGTATTGTACTTGAAGAGAGGAGGAGGTGGAGGAGGAGGGACTTCGGGTTTGATGTGTCTACCATTCTGCCGAGGTCTATATATACGGAAGATGTGTATAAGCGGTAGCATTTGATTGGTAGACAGAAAGAATATGGCCATTATATCTCCCGGATGCTGTCTGTCTGTGCTTGAGATCCGGCAGATGCATAGATGATTCCAACATCAAAGTCGTCTCATGTTTAGTACATTTTTTAGTGTGTCCGCTGTCCTTGAGTTGAGCCAAGCATATTATCATGTTCCGCTATTGTCGAGCAAGAACCAGCAGTGCAGGTGTAGTCGGATGGGGGATCTTGGCATAATTGAATGGATGCACGCTCATTCTAGTATTTAATGAATTGGTAACCCAACATTTAGCTATTGACATATGTGTTATTCTAGCTACTGCCCATCCTCAATTCGCAATTGTAATCTCTATACTAGACACTTCTCCACTATCGTTATATGTTCAGCGCACGGCTCTTCTTTTTGTTTGGCAAATGAAACATCCCTTGGCGTTAGTGTATCGAGAACGATATGTAAACAAGAGAAATTTTGTGCGACTCCATCTTGATAATTTTTTTCCGATAATCTAAAGAAAGGGAATTTTTTTAGAGGTGCATGGTTGAGGCTTTTTGGGCCTCGACATGCTTGAGTGTTACGTATGAAGATTGTAGAAACTCATTTTATTTAAACAAGTTGCACATGCATTCCGAAACTAGAAATATTCAACTGCGAGTGCTGGATCGCACATCAATGTGCTTGGAGGTGGTGGTGGTGAGGAATCTTGGAACAGGCTTAGCCCTTGTGACTTCGACCTGTCATGTTTAATGTACACCCAACATGATCCACGAACCAAGGATACTCGCAATAAGTATATATACTTAGATCACAAAGCACATCTTGAAGCATGAAATGGGCAAATGGATCAAAACTTTGTTTTTTCTCTATAATTTCCTGTACATCCGTATTCTATACATAATTACATATTGGGAAAACTGTACCAAGATCAGCTAGTCCTCAAAAAGGCGAGATGCCAATCACGAGTCGTTGAGAGTGGTGTGGAAGTATCTATGAGCTAAGAATGTTCGGGAGAGAAACCCCGATGTGGACTAATTTCCCGAACAAATGTCCTGCAAGCATTCTCAAGATCTCCAATACCGCACTCTAACTCCCGCAATAGATCCTCCTCGCAAACAACTGCCTTCTTCTTGTGAAATACTTTGGAGACAAGAGACTGTTTAGGCATATCGATTTCCTTCGACAAGAGATGGACTGAGGACTCCAGCAGAGATACGGATATCTCCCTAGCCTTGGTAAATAGCATGACCATACTGCAACCCGCAGAAGTAGCCTTCTTCGTGGTCTTGAAAAGTTTCTTGGCCTTCTTCGCCAAACGAGTATAAGATAGGATGTTGGCTTGAACATCTGCATCATCTCCTTTTCTTAGAGCCGCTTGCAGCTCTTGGATGATGGCCTTCATCTCTACGAAGATCTCTTGCATGATGCTGCAGAGATCCAACAGCTCAAGAGAGCTATCCATCTCTCCATTCAACATCTTTCCAACTTGGTTGCTTGGCAGGCCAATAATCTCTTCAACACCGTTGTAGATGTCTCCAAGCCTCCTCAGACCATCACACATCGTGCCGATGGTGGTGGAGGGAGAGATGCTTGCCTCTAGGCTCAGCAGCTCTTGCTCGACTTCGGCCTCGTTGGCTCGAGGCCTTGAAGGCAAACTTATCGATCTTAGGTGGAAAGCCATTTCTGATCTTGAAGGTTTTCTCTGTATTGTACTTGAAGAGAGGAGCAGGAAAGAGGGACTTTTGATTTGATGTGTCTACCATTCTGCTGAGGTCTATATATACAGAAGATGTGTATAAGCGGTAGCATTTGATTGGTAGACAGAAAGAATATGGCCATTATATCTCCCAGATGCTGTCTGCTGTGCTTGAGATCTGGCAGATGCATAGATGATTCCAACATCAAAGTTGTCTCATGTTTAGTGCATTTTTTAGTGTGTCCGCTGTCCTCGAGTTGAGCCAGCCTATTATCATGTTCCGCTATTGTCAGCAAGAACCAGCAGTGCAGTGTAGTCGGATGGGGGATCTTGGCATAATTGAATGGATGCACGCTCATTCTAGTATTTAATGAATTGGTAACCCAACATTTAGCTATTGACATATGTGTTATTCTGGCTACTGCCCATCCTCAATTCGCAATTGTGATCTCTATACTAGACACTTCTCCACTTCTGTTATATGTTCAGCGCTCAGCTCTTCTTTTTGTTTGGCAAATAAAACATCCCTTGGCGTTAGTGTATCGAGAACGATATGTAAACAAGATAAATTTTGTGCGACTCCATAAATTTTTTCTGATAATCTAAAGAAAGGGAAATTTTTTTAGAGGTGCATGGTTGAGGCTTTTTTGGGCCTCGACATGCTTGAGTGTTACGTATGAAGATTGTAGACACTCATTTTATTTAAACAAGTTGCACATGCATTCTGAAACTAGAAATATTCAACTGCAGTGCCAGACTGCACATCAATGTGCTGGAGGTGGTGGTGGTGGTGGTGGGGAATCTTGGTCATTAAAATGATTTATTCTGCTATGAACAGGCTTAGCCCTTGTGACTTCGACCTGTCATGTTTAATGTACACCCAACATGATCCACGAACCAAGGATACTGCAATAAGTATATATACTTAGATCACAAAGCACATCTTGAAGCATGAAATGGGCAAATGGATCAAAACTTTGTTTTTTCTCTATAATTTCCTGTACATCTGTATTCTATACATAATTACATATTGGGAAAACTTTACCAAGATCAGCTAGTCCTCAAAAAAGCGGATGCCAATCACAGGCTGTCAAGAGTGGTGTGGAAGTATCTATGAGCTAAGAATGTTCAGGAGAGAAACCCTGATGTGGACTAATTTCCTGAACAAATGTCCTGCAGCATTCTCAAGATCTCCAATACTGCACTCTAACTCCTGCAATAGATCCTCCTGGCAAACAACTGCCTTCTTCTTGTGAAATACTTTGGAGACAAGAGACTGTTTAGGCATATCGATTTCCTTCGACAGGAGATGGATTGAGGACTCCAGCAGAGATACCGATATCTCCCTAGCCTTGGTAAATAGCATGACCATCCTGCAACCCGCAGAAGTAGCCTTCTTCGTGGTCTTCTTGAAAAGTTTCTTGGCCTTCTTCGCCAAACGAGTATAAGATTGGATGTTGGCTTGAACAGCTGCATCATCTCCTTTTCTTAGAGCCGCTTGCAGCTCTTGGATGATGGCCTTTATCTCTACGAAGATCTCTTGCATGATGCTGCAGAGATCCAACAGCTCAAGAGAGCTATCCATCTCTCCATTCAACATCTTCCCAACTTGGTTGCTTGGCAGGCCAATAATCTCTTCAACACCGTTGTAGATGTCTCCAAGCCTCCTCAGACCATCACACATCGTGCCGATGGTGGTGGAGGAAGAGATGCTTGCCTCTAGGCTCAGCAGCTCTTGCTCGACTTCGGCCTCGTTGGCCTGAGGCCTTGAAGGCAAACTTCTCGATCTTAGGTGGAAAGCCATTTCTGATCTTGAAGGTTTTCTC
Organism: Lolium rigidum; assembly: GCF_022539505.1. Classification (NCBI taxonomy): domain Eukaryota; kingdom Viridiplantae; phylum Streptophyta; class Magnoliopsida; order Poales; family Poaceae; genus Lolium; species Lolium rigidum. The sequence continues at coordinate 143,399,738 of NC_061508.1, read as the reverse complement.
TGTATTGTACTTGAAGAGAGGAGGAGGTGGAGGAGGTGGGACTTCTGGTTTGATGTGTCTACCATTCTGCTGAGGTCTATATATACAGAAGATGTGTATAAGCGGTAGCATTTGATTGGTAGACAGAAAGAATATGGCCATTATATCTCCCAGATGCTGTCTGCTGTTCTTGAGATCTGGCAGATGCATAGATGATTCCAACATCAAAGTCCTCTCATGTTTATTACATTTTTAGCGTGTCCGCTGTCCTCGAGTTGAGCCTGCACATTATCATGTTCCGCAATTGTCAGCAAGAACCAGTGCAGTGTAGTCGGATGGGGGATCTTGGCATAATTGCATGGATGCACGCTCATTCCAGTATTTAATGCATTGCTAACCCAACATTTAGCTATTGACATATGTGTTATTCTGGCTACTGCCCATCCTCAATTTAATCCTGCTATGCTGCTTAAAAAAAATCAGGCTATTGCTTCTGTTGCTAATCAACTGAACTATATGATAAAAAGGTGCAGAACAATATCATCTCCAGATTGGGGGAAATAATAAATGAATAATTAGGAGATCTTTCCGTCGAAAGTAATTGGGACAACTATGATGATGCATTCGCCTATAAACAATTAATCAAGTCGGCATCATGGGAAGTACCAATTTTCTTGTTTTCCTTGATATGCATTTGCACTTATCTGTACACTGAGGGGCTTCTTTTAAAGATGAATTCCAATCTAAAATTCCAGAGATGTGAATCTATAGGCTAAGTTTACTTGGAAAAAATCATATTTTCTGGAAGAACTAGTTAACAGATCCTATGCTCTCAATGTGTGCAGTTTCTACACTGTACTGTAGATACAGCTGTTCTTTTCTATAATTTCATGGTGATTGGGGACCTGTTCCCTACACCAGTCATCACAATTTGCTTGGACACAAGGTGCATACAGTTTTGTTTGAAGCATTGACACGGTTATCTCCCTCACTCCGGTAAGTATTTTGACCAGTCTGTAGTGCTCCTTGTCATCAATTATCTATCTTCTCAACTTGCTTCAGATGCTCTTGCATAATGCATGTTTGTTTGAACCAAGTGCAGCTGTTCACCATTCATCATTCAACTCACTGCTCTCTTGCATGCTACTTCAGTGATCAAAGCAACAATGCAGAGCAGTAGTACCTACCTATGTGGAGACCGCGGGAGGCTAGCCTAGTTGCTGAACAACCCCATGGTCTCATCAATGCAGATGTAATCAGGCCATCTTAGATTGCATTGATGGTCGCCGAAAGTGAAGATGCAGTCATGTTTAGCTCTGCGTCTGTTCTTCGATCCTGATTTTGTCGGCCATAAGCTAGACATGCTTAGGAATGGAAACTAGTCGGTACTTGCAACTGCTATCTTTTCTCTGGATGGAGTTTGAAGAGAAGATGTGGTGACGAGTGAGAGAACCAGAGAAACTTCCATGCAGGTTCCTCTTTACTTATGACAAATAAAGAATCTGCGACAATAAGAATCTTGTGAATCGGCACAAGACAAGTTGATGCCATTTTCTTTCTGCAGGTGTCTCAAGTATTGGCGGCAAAATTTGATTCCGCTCGTGCAGCATTGCTGGCTGGGCTGGTAGGTGTCTGAAACATTTGGTATCTCAGCTGAATTTTATATTCTGATGCATGACAAGATCTCGAGAGAAGCCATGTGCTGTGAAGAATTGTATTTGGTACATACGTGCATCCAGTTGAGTAAATTTGTAAAATCGAAAAAGAAGCAAACAGAGAAAGAAAGGCAGTGATGATCGAAGTACACGCAAAAAAAGAAAAAAAAAAGAGAAAGAAAGGCAGTGATGATCGAAGTATCGGTGCGGTGAGGCAATTGCTCCTGAACATTTGGGATTGACCCTGGCATCCAGTCCAGCCCGCTCCCGCTCTCCGTTCTTTCTCCACAAGGTCACTCTCTGGCCTCTGACGTTACTTAATTTGTCTACATTGTATTGTATTACCAGCTTTCTCGGTTGCTGGTTTTGTTCAGGGCACAGCTATTGTAGTAGCATATAAACCCACTTGTTGGGAGGAGGCGTTTTGGCTCATAGGAGCAAATGCTCCCATTATACAAAATAATTAAAAAATAATTTTAAAAATGGCAAAAAATTATGACATAATTTTTTTGGTGTACATCATGACATTCTATGTTAGCGCACAAGTTTTCGCGTTGAAACAACATTTTATGTGGCGTGTACAAAAAAGACAAAAAATGTCCTGTACGTAGTCATGTTATAGCATCAAAATTTGTCTTTTTTACAGGAGCCACAAATTTTTTTAGTTTTTTTTTGAAAACTTGTGTACGAACATAAAATGTGTAGATGTACATGTAAAATTTTATTTTAGAATTTTTTGACACTTCGAAATGTTGATTCACATAATGGGAGCAAATGCTCCTATGAGCCAAAGTGAATATCCCCACTTGTTGGTCTTAGTCTCTTTTGCACCTGAGCATGTTTTGCGCTAGTAGATATAGCTCAAATTAGTGTTGGCACTTTGTTATCCCTAAGAGCACGCAGAAATTGAGATGGTTTTGGTTGTATCTTGACTTTGCAAAACATTTACATCAACAATAACAACATCATAAATCCATGTGACAGCCAAACATGAAATTTGGAGTTGGTATTTAGATTCAATAAAATGTGCTGGAGATTTGTACCAAATGAAATGAAATCATGGGACCAAAGGAGCTCTTTGAGGCCCGACCCCGTTTCCTCCTCTTGCCTCCGCGTGGCGACGGGGGGAGACCCTAGATAGCCGCCGCCGCTAGCCCCCCACCCCTCCTTCCTCCTCCCGCCGCCACCATGGGGCGCGGCGGGCTCTGCCTGGTCGTTGTCGGCGGCGGCGGGGCCTGCTCGTCCCCTGGCGTGGTGGATCGGCGCGGGAAGGATCCTCCCCAGGTTGGGTGTGGTGCGCTCGCCGGGCACCATGACGTGTTGGCTACTCGATGCGCCGCGGCGTGAGGGGCGCGCCGGGCGTCGTGAGCGGCGGCGCGCCTAGGGCATCAGCGGTGCGACAGACGGTGAACTGGGTGCCGGTCTGGGCGGCATCCTGGTGATGGTGGTGGTGGGTGCTGGGGGGGCGACCTGAATAATGATGACGGTCCTCGGGTCTCTCTTATGCGAAGATGAAGACCTACCTGAGGCATGTTCGTCTTGATCTGGCTGGAGTGATGAGTTTCAGAAAGCTCAATGGAATAGTGCATCTTTTGCCTAGAGATTGCTGGATCGAGTGGTATTCGGTCGTGCACATCCATGATTTTATTTCGACTATTTGGTTTTGGAGGGAGCGACGCGAAGCTCTGTTCTATGTTGCCATCAGATGACATTCTGGTACATGGTGAAATCAGAGGCGGAATATCATGAAGGCCAGATTGGAGGACCGGAGGTTCGAGTCTCTGTACTGTTGAGTGACTTGCTTGGTGTTCTGAGTTTCGCTGTAGCAATATGTAAGGGGGCATGGTAGCACATGTGAAATTCAGAGTCTTACCTTTCAGGGTGAAAATTTCAGGTCTAACCTTAACTAGTTGTGCATGACAATAGCCTTGTTGAAGGCATTGTTTTGAGAGCGAGGACTATCTTCAGGATGAAAACCTAAGATCTTTTGATTGGGCGACGATGACGCTTGTACACTGTTTCCTTCTTGGAGGCGTCACTTTTTGGAGAGTCTGGAGTCCAGGTGTTGTCATGGTGGTGGATATATTGTTGCTGCTACGGCTGGAACATCATAGCGAGACTTTTTGTTTCTTAGTTTTCTTTTTCATTTTTTGGATGGGTGCATCCGTACTACCATTAGGATATTGCGTAGTTGCAGAGGCTAGGTGTAATTAGTATCTTCTTGATATTAATATATTTCCTTTATCGAAAAAAGGATCTCTTTGAATTTTCTTTTTTTCTGATAAAGAGAATACATTAATATTATGTTAATATCATGAAGATACTAATTACCTAGCCTATGCAATCCAGTATCCTAGCGGCAATACGGATGCACGCAGCCAAACAAAGAAAGAATAATTACATAAAAGAAAAATCTCGCTAGTGACTTGTTCTTTACAACAGCGGATCAACCACAACCAAGACAACACAAGAAATTTATCATCTCCAAAAGCGATGCTGTATTTTTTTTAAAGTGTTGTATATTAATCAGATAATAAAGTTTTGGTTACAATCGTTCAAGGCCGCTTTCGACACGCAGGTCGGCACCGCACCTTGTAAAACCCCATCACACAACACACTACGGCTAAATTGACATAAACCATGCGCTACAATATTGCAAGATCTGTTAACTTTGGATAGGACAACTCGTCGATCTGTAAGTTTCATCCTTTTGAAGTCCTTTGCAATAAAACATAGCTTAGACCTGATCCTGCTGTCATCCTCCAATGACTCAATAACAGCAGCACAATCAGTTTTTATAATGAGGTTCAAAGAACTATTAGCATCACCCAGTTTTAAACCTTCTAGACATGCAATAGCTTCTCCCATTTCAGCACATTGACAATTTTGTATGACTCCCCAAGCGGACAGAATAGTATCTCCGAGATGATTTCGAATGATCGACCCCCATCTACCCAAAGCGACGCTCTAAGAAAGGAGCAATGGACAAACGTCATCATCATTCTGATCCATGACTATAGATTTTTACCCCGGAGAAAATCCTCACTCACAAAATAATGTCTTCAACAAGTTTATTGCTAGGTAAAACTAATTAAGATCAGACCTTGACTTTTCACCCTGCAAGTTTAGACACCGAATTCCTCCCGTGTTGTCACCTTCACTTGTCAATGTTGCCGCTCCAAGGCGCAAATCATCAAGCCAAAATCTCGTCACCACCAAGACTTAAATCTCCATTGCTAGTATCTAGTTCTCGGCTTCCATATCATTCTCCATGTCTAACTTCACACTGAAACTAAAACATGTACGGCAATGGTAATAGACTAGAGAGCTCTGCAATTCATCCTCTAAAACCAAATGGTAAAAAAATACGGTTACACGCGATCGAAACCAATCTGATATGGCAAGACGAAGCTATCTTTTTTTTGAACAAGTGAAGGGGTCTAGAAGGACCCTGATATATTCAGCACAGAGGTGGCAGGTACATTTTGCAGAAAGGCCCAAGCATCACTCGCTGTACAGAAGCAGGAATTTGAACATAGGGCCTTCCAAATTGTAAAAAATACCCTACAAAGAAAGCTAAAAAGTGAAAGGACGAGATGTCGCCTAGAGGGGGGGGGTGAATAGGCGTTTAAAAAACTCTTGCGGATTTGTCTTGTAAGAATGGAGAATTAAATTAACATTTAGTTTACAAGCACAAACCCTAAATATGCTAAGCTCAAGTAAGTGTAACAATAACAACTAGAGCTAAGCAAGATAGGCACAAGATATATGTAGCACAAGTGATAGCAAGATATATGTACTTCAAGCACGATGGCTATCACAAGGAAAGAGAGCTCGGGTATAGAAATAACCGAGGCACGCGGAGACGAGGGTGTATTCCCGTGTTCCCTCCCTTTGCAAGAAGGTACGTCACGTTTGGAGGAGTGGAGGTCCCACGAAGGATTCCCTGCGCCACGAAGGCTCACCCTATTCTCCGAGCCACACCCAGGAAAGATAATGGCCCTTTCCTTATGGTTAGTTTTTCCTCCGCTCCGGAGATGGCAAGCTCACAACCAAGCTCCACGGAGGAGAAGCCCGAGCCTCTTCACAATCTTCCTTGAAGAGATCACCGAAGCACCAACCGCCAAGCCAACTAGGAGGTCAACCTCCAAGAGTAACAAGCTCACGGTCTCTCACTCGAACTAATCGTGGTGGAGAGCTCAACACTATGCAATGATGCAAAGCAAGAACACTGGAGGTGTTCAAGTCCTTCACACTCAAATCCCACCCAAGCAACAAATGCTAGTATGAGATTGGAGAGGAAGAACAATGGGGAAAGTCAACAAAAGACTCCAAGATCTAGATCAACGGGTTCCCCTCACTTAGAGGATAAATTGATTGGTGGAGATTGTAGATCTAGATCTCCTCTCTCAAATCCTCAAGAATGGGCAAGAATCATGGGAGGAATCAAGAGGGGAAGGTAGTTCTTCGAATAGCAACAATGGAGGTGAAGAAAGGGGAAGACCTACTTCAACTCAAGGTGGAAGAAGGCTATTTATAGTAGGGGAGAGAAAATAACCGTTGGGGGAAAAACAACACTTAAAATCGCGCAGAAAAACAGCCCAGCCGGCGGCCCAGCCGGCCGACCGGGGCTGAGGCCGGACAGGCCGGTCCATGGTCCGGCCGAGCCGGAGCCCAGACCGGATGGAGGCTGCAGGCCGCGCCCGCAGTGCGTGGGCGACGCAGAGACGAGCGGGCCAGGGAGGCGCCCGGTTGGGCCGGCGCGTGTGCCGGGCGGCCCGGTCGTGGACCGACCCAGCAGTCGGTCTTGGGCCAAAAGGCCACTGGACGCGGCGCAGGCACCAGCGCCAGACCCGGCGCGTACCGGGTGGGCCGGTGGCTGGTCCGGTCAGGCCGGCCGGTCGACTGGCCACTCCTCTTTTTTTTTCTTTTTAATCTTTTCTCATTTTTCTTTAATAACAGATGCTCCCGAACTCCGAATTGAGTGAAACTAATTTTGTTTGAAAGATAACAACAAATGCTATCCTATAGAAAGTGAAAACACAAGAATCTGTAGGAGGGGATTTTATCATGAATATAAAAGGTAGAACCTTATATCATGAATAACCGGTAAAATCACCCAACCTTGAAAATGCCATAGAAGAGTTATACGAACTCTGTTTTTGATGAACTTGGGATTGTTGTAAAGCTAGCAACAAGTTCAAGAACCTCACACAGAGAAACACCAAGAAGCACTGGACGCGGCCCGGAAGGCACCAGTGCCAGACCCGGCGCGGACCGGGTAGGCCGGTGGCTGTTCCGGTCAGGCCGGCCGGTCGACTGGCCACTCCCCTCTTTTTTTTCTTTTTAATCTTTTCTCCTTTTTCTTTAATTGGGCCAAAAGGCCACTGGACGCGGCCCGGCAGGCACCAGTGCCAGACCCGGCGCGGACCGGGTGGGCCGGTGGCTGGTCCGGTCAGGCCGGCCGGTCGACTGGCCACTCCTCTTTTTTTTTCTTTTTAATCTTTTCTCCTTTTTCTTTAATAACAGATGCTCCCGAACTCCGAATTGAGTGAAACTAATTTTGTTTGAAAGATAACAACAAATGCTATCCTATAGAAAGTGAAAACACAAGAATCTGTAGGAGGGATTTTATCATGAATATAAAAGGTAGAACCTTATATCATGAATAACCGGTAAAATCACCCAACCTTGAAAATACCATAGAAGAGTTATACGAACTCTGTTTTTGATGAACTTGGGCTTGTTGTAAAGCTGGCAATAAGCTCAAGAACCTCACACAGAGAAACACCAAGAAGCAATAGGGATATGAAAAGTTTGCAAAGGATTGAGCTCCCTAAGACGATGCGATCAAGTTATCCAACCGAAAGCCCCTCTTAATAGTGCGGCTATCTATCTTATAATCCGGTCTCCCATCAACCACCTTGAGACCGGTAAAAGGAAAACCTATCAAGGCTATACCTTTGTCTTGCGCATCCCGCTTGATCTTGATGATAACTCTTCAAGCTTTACTCAAGCCGGAGTGCCTCACTTGATCATCGTTGCTAAGTGAAGACTCACAAATGCTCCCTCATACACCATGATGGGAAAGCTCCATTGATGCACATCTTCACATGTCCATTATCACCAAATGGACGGCAAGCTTCAAGCATGTGATTATACCTGGCCATGGGCAGCCCGGCCCGGCCTGAAATTCTCGGGCCAAGCCCGACCCGACCATGTCTCTGGGCCGGGCCTGGGCCTGATTTTGTGGCCCGATGCTTTGGCCGGGCCGGGCCTGGGCCATCGTTTTACGCATTTTACTGAAGTGGCCCGGCTCGAGGCCCGACGGGCTTTCTCCTCCATGGGCCGAGCTTGGGCCACTTTTTTCGGCCCAACGGTCGGGCCGGGCCGATCTTGGTCCGGGATTTTTTGCATCGGGCTTTGGTCGGCCCGGCCCGAGAAATGCACAGCTATACATGTGATCCACTTGAGATGCTCATCTTGAACTTGCCCAACTCAACCTTGTATCTTCTCATACTCTATCATAATATCTTGAGGTGTATAAAGAATTCTTCACTTGGAATCAAGCTCTCGAGATCTTGATCATTCATTGCTTATCACATAAGATAGAGCATGGCTAATATTGAGTTCCACATAAGAACTCCTTCTTCATTTCTTCTTCTTGATGATATCACATATAGATCTTCAAATCGATGATCTTGATGCCAATACACAAGGTGTATCTTTATCTTCATGGCATCCATACTTGAATCCAACACATGGAATACAAGTAGAACCTATGGAATATTCCTTCATATAAAATCAATGAAAACATTAGTCCATAGGGGTTGTCATTAATTACGAAAACCGCACATAGGGACAATATACCCTTACAATCTCCCCCATTTTGGTAATTGATGACAACCACAATAAGAGGGTTTATATAATGAATATTAGAGACAAGTACGCAACTTATCCGAGAATAAGTTGTATACAAGAGCTTGTATTTGATATGGTCAAGTAACACAAAGCTACTATCCCATATCAAAATCAACTCTACTCACACAACTACAACTAATGCAAGGGATGTGAGTAGAACCAATATATATAGAGCAAAATCCCCCACAATATATGCACGTGTGACGAACATGAATTCATTGCATAAATTGTCAAGATTAACCCTTGGGACAATTTCCACCATATATATACAACCATGCAAGACATATAAATATGGAATGCATGAGAGGCAAAACACTTAAGCACAAACCAAACTTAAGTATAAAACCATTCCCTTAAACCCTCTAAACTTCTCCCCCATTGGCATCAAGTGCCGAAATGGGAGAAAAATTTCGAAAGCCAATATAATGTGAGTTCCTCCCCAAGGTGTGCACTTCTCATAATTTGAGTGGAATCAAATGCACATATCCAATGACGAATACTTGAAGGAAGTCAAACTATATTGAGGATCAAAGATTGCATAAAGATAACATGGTGAAGAAAGCTTCAACAAATAAAGCAAGCAATCGAAGAACCAATTGGACAAACAAAGATATCATGTTAAGAGAGATATAGTGCTTTAAATAAAATAAGGAAGCTCCCCAAGGTTCGTGCATAATTTATAGTGTTTGCATTTGAATACAATATGCACAAACATGGAATCCTTACTCCCTCTATATCATTTAGAACACAACCAAGATAAAGATAATATGCTTATCAAGAATAACTTGAGTCCAACAATTACGAGATATGAGTGCATGAAGAAGGAAAAATAAACCAAGAACTCATAAATCTTCTTTACCAACACCACTAAGAAACAAAAGGATAAAAGATGGTCGGCAAAGAACAAGGATATCAAGGTGATGGATTAACGCTCTTATGTATATAATTTTCTAAAGTGGACAAAGTGATCTATAAAGAAACATGCACACACAAAAGGTTAACAAAATAAATAAGAAAAGATATCCAAGATGAAGTCATAAAATATACCAAAGGATGTTTGCTTAAGAAGCATATATAGCCTATGGCTCCAATTTGCATTTATGGTATATGAATGAGCTTCAACCAAGAAAATCTCAAAAACATCACAACTAACAATAAGGGAAGTAAAGCTAGTTGAAATGTTTTGAGAGAGGCAACAAGTATCACAAATAGGGATTTATTTCGCAATTTTATCAAAATTACACATAAGAGTTCTTTGAGGAATTGATATGCAATACACTGCTAGAGGGCATATTTGGGTAGGTGAATCATAAACATGATTTTTATATATTCCCAACATATGCATCTTCTCAAATTACTCAAATGTACAATAAGAAGTTTTATTTAAAAGGATTTTTCAATAACCGCAATAATTTCAAAATAAAGAACTTCATGCCAAGATGCAACCTACAAGAGGTTGGATGCTATATGAGTATGCATGAATAAGATACTTGTTACCGAGATAGCAATGGCCTGATGTAGTAGATAAGAGTTCATCGATCATCCTAGCTTGTGTCCAACTCTCTTATGGTGACAACACCTTCCTTATAGATGAGACAGCCTCCATTGCATCTCCAATGTACCTAAAACAACATTCAAGTACATCTTGGCCCCCAAACTCATTGGGTCCAACATGGTTAGACTAACCACAATACATAGGACACACTCCATATAAATATATGCATATTTATAGGTGAAATTTGAATTTCATGCACATCTTAGCCTTTTAGGATTCGATGGAGTATACCCTATAAAATGGATCAAAGAAAGCAAGCATGCTACAAGTATAAACAAATTACATATAAGCATGCACAAAAAATTTTAAAGACCCAAGAAAGATATACTTTGGACAAAACACCAAATGAATTGAATAAGGCATAAGGGTGTGACCAAACAAATTTGTTGTCCAAATTATATCAAAGACGCAAATCACAAAAGATTTGTTCACAAAGTTCAACAAATGAGCTAAGAAGAAACCATTGAGCATGAAGGATGAAATAGAGCAAACATGCTCAAAGATTTATCTCATTCAAGCAAATAAAACATGTAAGAAGGAATGAGATAGAAAACTCCCAAAAGAGCAAGGTTCGAACAAATAAACCAAACCATCTACACTTTTCACAATGACACAATGTACCGTAAGGAAAAGGTTTGTCTTCCAAAATGAATACTTGATATGAATCAAAATAATTTATCAAAAGATTTTTCAAAGGAACAAGGAAGACACATGGGAGCAACACACATTTCTTGGAAATAAAATAAGTCAATAAGAAGCAATCCAAGGTGAAGATGATCCATAAATTCAACCACATACAAGGTTATCAATTTTCAAAGACAATGAGAATATTGGAATTAACTTCCGGTGGTATATTTCAAGGATAGTAAGGATCAACTTCACAATAAGAGGCATAGGATAAGTATATAGAATTAAGCACTATGCACTGATGAAGATTCTTGATAGCTTCAACTAGTCAAACAATCACGCACGGCAATGATTAGAATAACTTGAAGCAAACGGTGTCCCTAATAAGATATAGATATATGTATTTGAGGGGAAAACCGTACCAAGAATTTCTTACTCAAACAAGAATCCATACGATGAGAAAATAAAAGCTTTTTAATAGAAGTGGAGCTTGTTTGAGCAAACATGCCACCTAGGAACAAGATAATTAAGAGTATTGATACGTCTCCGACGTATCGATAATTTCTTATGTTCCATGCCACATTATTGATGATATCTACATGTTTTATGCATACTTTATGTCATATTTATGCGTTTTCCGGAACTAACCTATTGACGAGATGCCGAAGGGCCGATTCTTGTTTTCTCGCTGTTTTTGGTTCCAGAAATCCTAGTAAGGAAATATTCTCGGAATCGGACGAAATCAACGCCCAGGCATCCTATTTTTCCACGAAGCTTCCAGAACACCCGAGAGCCGCCGGAGGAGGGCCTCGTGGGCCCCGGACGACAGGGTGGCGCGGCCCGAGGCCTTGGCCGCGCCCCTAGTGTGTCGTCGCCTCGTCGACCCTCCGACTCCGCCTCTTCGCCTATAAAAAGGTCCCTGACCTAAAAACCTCGACACGTTCGACGAAAAAGCCACGGTACGAGAAACCTTCCAGAGCCGCCGCCATCGCGAAGCCAAGATCTGGGGGACAGGAGTCTCTGTTCCGGCACGCCGCCGGGACGGGGAAGTGCCCCCGGAAGGCTTCTCCATCAACACCACCGCCATCTTCATCAACGCTCCTGTCTCCCATGAGGAGGGAGTAGTTCTCCATCGAGGCTCGGGGCTGTACCAGTAGCTATGTGGTTCATCTCTCTCCTATGTACTTCAATACAATAATCTCATGAGCTGCCTTACATGATTGAGATTCATATGATGATTCTTGTAATCTAGATGTCATTATGCTAGTCAAGTGGGTTTTACTTATGTGATCTCCGGAGACTCCTTGTCCCACGTGTGTAAAGGTGACGAGTGTGTGCACCGTGTGGGTCTCTTAGGCTATATTTCACGAATACTTATTCACTGTTATGAATGGCATAGTGAAGTGCTTATTTATATCTCTTTATGATTGCAATGTGTTTTGTATCACAATTTATCCGTGTGCTACTCTAGTGATGTTATTAAAGTAGTTTATTCCTCCTGCACGGTGTAATGGTGACAGTGTGTGCATCGTGTAGTACTTGGCGTAGGCTATGATTGTGATCTCTTGTAGATTATGAAGTTAACTATTGCTATGATAGTATTGATGTGATCTATTCCTCCTTTCGTAGTGTGAAGGTGACAGTGTGCATGCTATGTTAGTACTTGGTTTGGTTATGTTGATCTTTCATGCACTCTAAGGTTATTTAAACATGAACATTGAATATTGTGGAGCTTGTTAACTCCGGCATTGAGGGTTCGTGTAATCCTACACAGTTAGTGGTGTTCATCATCCAACAATAGGGTGTAGAGTCTAGCATCTATCTATTTATTCTGTTATGTGATCAATGTTGAGAGTGTCCACTAGTGAAAGTATGATCCCTAGGCCTTGTTCCTAAATACTGCTACCGCTGCTTGTTTCTTGTTTTATTGCATCTGTATTTCCTGCAATATTACCACCATCAACCACACGCCAGCAAGCACTTTTCTGGCGCCGTTACTACTGCTCATATTCATTCATACCACTTGTATTTCACTATCTCTTCGCCGAACTAGTGCATCTATTAGGTCTGTGTTGTGGTCAGAAACCCACCGGCGGGCAGCGACGGGCAACACCGTAGAGCCGGGAGGCTCCCAGGACTGCGGCTGGCCCCGGTCCCTCCGAGCGACGGCCCGCAAAGCCTCGGCACGCACGTCCGATGCTGATGCAAGGGCGTGCCACCTGACCTATACCTGGTCAGGAAGGTGTTGGATGTGCCTCGCTTAGTTTCCTGCATGGCATACACGTAAACATTAAATACGAGCCTCGATCGGCTCTCGGGTTGTCTCGTGAATCGGCTCAAGGAGCCGATCCACCCATGATGCGTACGAGGTGTACGATCAGATGGTGGTCCTGCTTGATCAAAATAAAGCTAAAACGACCTACTACGATTTAGGGTTTTCACCGCATAATCGGAACATCCTACTCGTGATTGAGCCTGGCGGCCACGCACGGTGATCGTAAACCGACCCTAGACAAGGCCTAAAAACCAACACGAAGTTGATCCTCGGAACATCTTGTCTAGGGCTAGCAAACTACACCCTACGCGCCACTGGATCCTTCAACCCGTTTGTAAGGCCTAACCATGCAGATCTTAAACTAATCCTTGAAGAACAAGGAGCAATCATAACGGATCGGATCTACTAAACAATGATCAAGCGGGGTGCCGCCCTTACACCCAAGATAGGTGTAAGGACGGCTAGATATCTAAGGGTCGCACGACGATAGCATATGATACGATGAACAATGCTAACCCTAAAACATCTATGATAACTACGTTGCTCGCCATCAAAAAGGCTTCAGCACGAGCAACGCATGAACGACGAATAAACGTGTGCTGCCTAGATCGCAAGATGCGATCTAGGCAGCATGGTGCTTACCCGGAAGAAACCCTCGAGACAAGGGAGTTGGCGATGCGCCTAGATTGGTTTGTGGTGAACGTGATTGTTTTCTATTTCATAAATCCTAGATACATATTTATAGTCCGTAGACTTTCTAACGTGGGAATAATCCCAACCGGGCACGAGCCCAAACTCCATCTAACCGACACGTATCCTACTATGTTACAGATACACGGGCAAACTAGCCCAAACTTGGTATATAAGGCCGATTCATGTATTTCTTCCATGTATATTCTTCAATCGCGGCCCACCTCTGATCCGGTCAAATTCTGGTGATAACACATGCCCCACTGGTTTTGGAAATGACATTTCCAAAATCACTCCGCTTTTTCTTCGTTGGGTCATGTCGTAGCAGCGCAGAACCGCTACAGTATCCTTCATCACGATGCCTTGCCCTCTTGACTTTTATGCGCGATTCGACAATTCTGTGGCACCATTTCCTCGGAAATTGTTGTAGCATTAACTCTCCCCAATATCCCATTATTTAACCGCGTCGAGCAGTTCGCCCCTTCACCCTCCTGCTCCGTACTAGCCATCGGCAAAAAACCCCGATTCCTCCGTAGCCATGTCTTCTTCCTCCTCCTCCTCTTCTGCCTCCTCAAACCTCTCCTATGTATCATCTCCCTTCCGTGAGCCGACGCCAGAGTGGGGCTCGTTGGCGGCGCACGACATCCTCGCCCCAACGACGTGGGACAAGGAGGAACATGATTCCTCCATCTGGTCCGAGGATGACAAATCCTTGACCGACGGAGAGGACGACCTTCAATTCCTCATCGATGGGGAGGAGGAGGCGGAGAGTGAGGACGACCGCTTCTCCTGGGACGACTTCACCTCCTCCGAGGAAGAGGCGGAGGAGGACGACGACGACTCCCTCGAAGGTTATCCACCGGCGAAGCACCTCCGCGCCTGGTGGGACGACGACAGCGATGACGACGATGAGGAAGACGAGGCTCCCGTAGAAGGCTACGGGAGCAGCGATGAGGAGCCCATCAGCAGCTGCGCCGGCGGCAGCGACGGCGACGACGAGGGCAGTAACGGCCCTTAGATTAGGGACTAGTAGTAGTAGTCAGCTTTTGTTCTTTCTTCCCCGAGCAATCGGCTCTTTCTTTGTAAGAAATCCCACTATTAATGAAGAGAATATTCCCCAATTAATATTGCTTTCTTGTCAACTTTGCCGATCGTCGAACGAAGTCGCTGTACAGAGAGCCGATGGCAGGGCATCGGCTTGTATTATAAACGCGATTTGAGGCCAAGCCGTTGCCTATCCACACGGTCCAACAGGTCTAGCTCACGTCCAAACCATCCTCCAATCTTAAACGTGCAGATTGAACTCCTCAGCAACACTAGGAGATTCATCCCAAATATCATGATTTCTGGTTTGAAACCGATCTGTTAACAAGCTTAATTGAGCTTGTTCCTCTAGAGTCGATGGCAATGCATCAGCTTTTATTATTCTGAAGTCGATGCCCGTGCATCGGCTGTACGCATACTGTTGTCTCCACATGTTTTCTCAAGTCGATGTCTGTGCATCGGCTGTGATTTTTTTATTTTTTTTATTTTGACTGGCCGATTTAAAATCGGCCTCCATATCTCACTGCCCATCATCCCACATGCTTGGGAAATACTTCTTGAGATGTTGGCCATTGACGGCCACTGGGAACTTCACACCATCCAACTGTTCAAGCATGTAGGCATTGCCCTTCAGAGCCTGGATGACTTTGTAAGGACCGTGCCAATTAGGAGACCATTTGCCATATGCTTTATCCCTGGTTCCTAGTGGCAACACGGCTTCCCATACTAGATCACCAACTTGAAACTCCTTTGGTCTCACCTTCTTATTGTACGCCCGAGCTACCCTGGCTTTGTTCTCTTTAATCTTCTCCAACGACCAAAGTCTAAGTTCTGTTGCATCCTCAATAGTGTCACTCATCAGGGTTGCATACTCTTCAGGCGTCAGATCATTCTGAAACGTGACACGTCTCGATCCAGCCGTAATTTCCCAAGGTAATACGGCTTCCTGCCCATAGACAAGCTGGTACGGCGAAGTCTTTATAGCTCCATGGCATGACATGCGATAGGCCCACAAAGCTTCTGACAACGTCTCATGCCACACCCTAGGGTTCTCGTCAATCTTCCTCTTAATCAGCTTGATCAGGCTTTGGTTGGATGCTTCGGCTTGCCCGTTGGCTTGAGCATAGTATGGAGATGATCGGATTAGCTTAATCCCCATGTCATCGCAGAACTCTCTGAATTCTTTAGAGACAAAGACCGAACCTCCATCGGTCGTGATGGTTTGGGGAATCCCGAACCTATGAATGACATGTTCTTTGACAAATTGGATAACATCTTCCGATTTTACCTTCTTCATGGGAACGGCCTCCACCCATTTGGTGAAATAATCTGTAATGGCCAGAATCCACTCGTGGTTCTTGCTCGATGGAGGATGGATTTTGCCGATCATATCCATACCCCAACCTCGAAATGGCCAAGGTTTGATGATGGGGTTCATCGCTGATGCGGGTACCATCTGGATTTTTCCAAACATCCGACACGCTTGGCATCCCTTGTAGTACTTGAAGCAGTCCTCCAGCATGGTAGGCCAATAAAACCCTGATCGCCTAATTAACCACTTCATCTTATGGGCCGATTGGTGAGTTCCACAGGCGCCTTCATGCACCTCATGTAAGAGCCGATTAGACTCAGTTGGTCCTAGGCATTTGAGTAGTAACCCTTCCAATGTCCTGTAGAACATGTCATCTCCTATAATGACATATTTCATAGCCTTGTACCTTATCCTTTTAGGTGCCCCCCGAGCCGAATCCTTCAAATAATTGAAGATATCGGCTCTCCAATCATCCTGTTCCGAGAACTGCACTCGAACTTCTGACCCGTCCGGTATGTCCTTGTATCCCGACGCCATCTCGTGCGAGATCATTGGCGTCGGTATTCCGAGACCTTGGGACCCAATTGAAATTGATGTACCGAAAATGTGTCATCAGCTCACGACACTCCACCCAATATGGAAAAAGTGACTCACTCTCGCACTTGTATTCGTCCGTGAGTTGAGAGATCACCAACTTCGAGTCTCCAAAAAGCTCCACTGCCTCTGCCCCGGCTTCCAAAAGAAACTCCATTCCCTTGCGCACTGCCTCATACTCAGCAACATTGTTGGTGCAAGGGATAGATAGCCTGATGGCAAAAGAATATGTTGCCCCCCCGAGGCGACACGAGCAGAATGCCGATGCCACAACCATCGTCACAAGCCGATCCATCGAACAACATAGCCCACGCACGTACAGATAGTGCTGCTATATTAGTATTAATCCGTTCAGCTATAAGATCGGCCAACGCTTGTCCCTTGACTCGCTTTCGCAGGCGATACCGAAGATCGAACTCCGTCAACGCAAACATCCACTTACCAAGCCGGCCTTTCAAAACAGAGGGCCGACAGCATGTGCTTGACAACGTCTGACTTGCATATGACGATGATCTCTGCCGTCAAAAGGATGTGATGAAGCTTGGTGCAGGTGAAGAACAGGCAAAGGCAAAGCTTCTCGACCTCAGGATACCTTGTCTCCGCGTTCAACATCCTTCTGCTGAGGTAGAAAACGACCTTTTCAACACCCTCATAGAGTTGCACCACCACCGAAGCGATGGACGTGTCAGCCTATCGATAAGTAGATATAGAACGGCATGTCTTGTTGGGGTGGAACTAGCACGAGCGGCGTTGTCGGATACCGCTTAATCTCGTCAAACGCCTGCTGCTCGTTCCGCCTCCGGTGGAACTCGTCATCAGATTTAATCTTCACCAGCGCCATGAATGGCTCGATTCGTCCTGACAGGTTAGAGATGAATCGTCGGACGAAGTTGATCTTGCCGATCAGACGTTGGAGCTCTTTCTTCGTGGTGGGCGGCTGCATGGTACGCACTGCCTCCCGACTTTTCGAGCCGATCTCAATTCCCCGTTCATGAACCAGAAAACCCGAGAACCGACCGGCCGTCACACCAAAGGCACACTTCTTTGGATTCATTCTCAGTCCGAACTTCCGAGTTCGGTCTAGGATGCGTCGCAAATCATCCAAGTGTCCCTCCATGGAGACAGACTTGACTACCACGTCATCGATGTAGATTTCCACCAACTTGCCGATCAGATCGTGAAATATATAATTCATGGCTCTTTGGTACGTTGCACCAGCATTCTTCAACCCAAAGGTCATGACTACATATTCAAAGCCTACTGCCCCTGGTACTCTGAATGCGGTCTTGTGTATATCTTCTGGAGCCATGAAAATTTGGTTATAGCCGGCGTTGCCATCCATGAAGCTCAACACCTTATGGCCAGCAGCTGCATTGATCAACGTTTCTGCCACAGGCATCGGATATTCATCTTTTGGAGTGGCTCTGTTGAGATCTCGGAAATCGATGGCCACACGCCATCGGCCGTCCTTCTTCTCTACGGGAACGATACTCGGAGATCCATTCAGCATATCTGCATGGCCTGATGAACCCGGCAGCCAACATCTTCTCGATCTCTTTCTTGACCTCTTCCAGAATTTCGGCCTTCATCTGACGTGCCCGTTGTTGGAATGGCCGAAATCCTTTCTTAAGGGGGATTCGATGCTCGATGATGCTCCTGTCTAGCCCAGGCATCTCTGTGTAATCCCATGCAAAGCAATCTGGGTATTCTTTTAACAGAGCTATCATCTGATCCCTAAGATGTGGATCTAACTTCTTGCTGATAAAAGTTGGTCGCGGCTTATCCCCAGGACCGATGTCGACTTCTTCTAGCTCATCAGCCGATGTAAACCCATACCCTAGCTTTCCGTCACCTGTGAGGTCGACACCAAATACGGGGAGAACGTGTGGTAAGGGTAATACGGGCCGATCGCTGGAATCGGCCTTCATCTTGATTGTAACCAGGACTTTTTGGAAGTGTTGGGGCCGATCGCGTGGAACGGCTTCCTCCTTGTCTTCGCTGTGAGAGCAGCTGCCCTCGCCTCTGTCCTTACCAGGGTGGTGCCCGAGTCCTACCATGTTGATGTTGACCGTGAATCTTGGCTGGCACCTCCCAAGGTACGTGCGCTCCACCATGTCAACGGCGTATGCCGGTGAATTCGGCACTTCTGGTGCTGCCAATGCGAACGGCAGCGGTGGACGGGATTGGAGTGGCATCTCTCCTCGGTGAGTCCCCAGAGTTGGTCCTGACGGAGAATACTGATGGCTCATGATTTCCTGGATCACGCGCAGAGCGACACGCTCCAAAGTGTTCACCAGGCTCTCAGAATGGCGGTGCAGCGAATGAGCCACCATGAAGTTAATCTCCTGACGCAGCGACCTGGTGCGTTCTTCTGACGGGGTGGACAGGTCCACTCCATCGAGCGCGCCTTCAGGTGAGAACCCTTTCCACCTGATGCCATGTGAGCGGGTTCGTGAAAAGAGCCGATGAGGTCGGCTTCGAGGACTGCTTTGATCTCGTCATGCTTCTTCTTGAGCTCGTCGGTCAGATCCTCGTACTTGATCGGAGTGCCTTCCGCCATCTCAGATGTAGATGGCGATGCGGTTGATGTCGAAGATTGTCCCACCGGGCGTGCCAGAATGTGTTGCGGTCAGAAACCCACCGGCGGGCAGCGACGGGCAACACCGTAGAGCCGGGAGGCTCCCAGGACTGCGGCTGGCCCCGGTCCCTCCGAGCGACGGCCCGCAAAGCCTCGGCACGCACGTCCGATGTTGATGCAAGGGCGTGCCACCTGACCTATACCTGGTCAGGAAGGTTTTGGATGTGCCTCGCTTAGTTTCCTGCATGGCATACACGTAAACATTAAATACGAGCCTCGATCGGCTCTCAGGTTGTCCTGTGAATTGGCTCAAGGAGCCGATCCACCCATGATGCGTACGAGGTGTACGATCAGATGGTGGTCCTGCTTGATCAAAATAAAGCTAAAACGACCTACTACGATTTAGGGTTTTCACCGCATAATCGGAACATCCTACTCGTGATTGAGCCTGGCGGCCACGCACGGTGATCGTAAACCGACCCTAGACAAGGCCTAAAAACCAACACGAAGTTGATCCTCGGAACATCCTGTCTAGGGCTAGCAAACTACACCCTACGCACCACTGGATCCTTCAACCCGTTTGTAAGGCCTAACCATGCAGATCTTAAACTAATCCTTGAAGAACAAGGAGCAATCATAACGGATCGGATCTACTAAACAATGATCAAGCGGGGTGCCGCCCTTACACCCAAGATAGGTGTAAGGACGGCTAGATATCTAAGGGTCGCACGACGATAGCATATGATACGATGAACAATGCTAACCCTAAAACATCTATGATAACTACGTTGCTCGCCATCAAAAAGGCTTCAGCACGAGCAACGCATGAACGACGAATAAACGTGTGCTGCCTAGATCGCAAGAGCGATCTAGGCAGCATGGTGCTTACCCGGAAGAAACCCTCGAGACAAGGGAGTTGGCGATGCGCCTAGATTGGTTTGTGGTGAACGTGATTGTTGTCTATTTCATAAACCCTAGATACATATTTATAGTCCGTAGACTTTCTAACGTGGGAATAATCCCAACCGAGCACGAGCCCAAACTCCATCTAACCGACACGTATCCTACTATGTTACAGATACACGGGCAAACTAGCCCAAACTTGGTATATAAGGCCGATTCATGTATTTCTTCCATGTATATTCTTCAATCGCGGCCCACCTCTGATCCGGTCAAATTCTGGTGATAACAGTCTGTTGGGGACACAAGAGACTTCTTGCTTTGTGGTTGCAGGGTTGCATGAGAGGGATATCTTTGACCTCTTCCTCCCTGAGTTCGATAAACCTTGGGTGATCCACTTAAGGGAAACTTGCTCGCCGTTCTACAAACCTCTGCTCTTGGAGGCCCAACACTGTCTACAAGAATAGAAACACCCGTAGACATCAAGCTATTTTCTGGCGCCGTTGCCGGGGAGGAAAGGTAAAAGTCACTCATACTCCGGTCTCAGGTAAAGTACTTTTCTGTTGCCGTTGTGTGTGTGCTCGAAGCTATTTCCTTTAGATCCTGCAATTGCATCTTTTTGTTTCTTGTTTACACTAGTTAGGCATAATGGAAAACAACAAAAATATGAGAGATCTTTATGAACTTTATCTTGAATTAGGACATGATGTGTTTGAAGAGAGAATTAAAAAACCCATGGAACTTTATATGCATGCTAATGGGAATGTTATTAATATGAATGCTTTGAACACCATTGTTGCTAATGCTATGGAAAATTCTAAGCTTGGGGAGGTCGGTTTTGATGAAAATGATCTCTTTAGCCCTCCGGGTATTGAGGAGAAAGTTTATGTTAATTATGATATGCCTCCTATTTATGATGATTATAACGATAGTGGTCTTTTGGTGCCGCCTACTATGGAGAGTAATATTTATGATGATAATACTATGCCTCCTACACTTGATGAGAATAATAATAATGATAGCTACTTTGTTGAATTTTCTCCCACTACAACTAATAAAATTGATTATGCTTATGTGGAGAGTAATAATTTTATGCATGAGACTCATGATAAGAATGCTTTATGTGATAGTTATATTGTTGAGTTTGCTCATGATGCCACTGAAATTTTTTATGAGAGAGGAAAATATGGTTGTAGAAATTTTCATGTTACTAAAACACCTCTCTATGTGCTAAAATTTTTGAAGCTACACTTTTTCAATCTTCCTATGCTTGTTACTTTTTTCTTCATGAACTTGTTTATTTACAAAACTCCTATGCATAGGAAGCATGTTAGACTTAAATTTGTTTTTAATTTGCCTCTTGATGCTCTCTTTTGCTTTAACTACTATTTCTTGCGAGTGCATCATTAAAACTGCTGAGCCCATCTTAATGGTTATAAAGAAAGAACTTCTTGGGAGATAACCCATGTGTTTATTTTACTACAGTAATTTTGTTTTTTATTTTGAGTCTTGGAAGTTGTTACTACTGTAGCAACCTCTCCTTATCTTAGTTTTATTGCATTGTTGTGCCAAGTGAAGTCTTTGATAATAAGGTTCATACTAGATTTGGATTACTCGCGTGAAACAGATTTCTTGCTCGTAACGAATCTGGGCCTAATTCTCTGTAGGTAACTCAGAAAATTATGCCAATTTACGTGAGTGATCCTCCGATATGTACGCAACTTTCATTCAATTTGAGCATTTTCATTTGAGCAAGTCTGGTGCCTCAATAAAATTCGTCTTTACGGACTGTTCTGTTTTGACAGATTCTGCCTTTTATTTCGCATTGCCTCTTTCGCTGTGTTGGATGGATTTCTTTGTTCCATTAACTTCCAGTAGCTTTGTGCAATGTCCAGAAGTGTTAAGAATGATTGTGTCACCTCTGAACATGTGAATTTTTGATTATGCACTAACCCTCTAATGAGTTGTTTTGAGTTTGGTGTGGAGGAAGTTTTCAAGGGTCAAGAGAGGAGGATGATATACTATGATCAAGAAGAGTGAAAGCTCTAAGCTTGGGGATGCCCCGGTGGTTCACCCCTGCATATTTTAAGAAGACTCAAGCGTCTAAGCTTGGGTATGCCCAAGGCATCCCCTTCTTCATCGACAAATTTATCAGGTTCCTCCCTTGAAACTATATTTTTATTCGGTCACATCTTATGTACTTTACTTGGAGCGTCTTTGTGCTTTTATTTTTGTTTTTGTTTTGTTATTTTCATTCTCTGAATAAATACATGCTTGTGTGGGAGAGAGACACGCTCCGCTGGTTCATATGAACACATGTGTTCTTAGCTTTTAATGTTCATGGCGAAGGTTGAAACTGCTTCGTTAATTATTATATGGTTGGAAACGGAAAATGCTACATGTAGTAATTGGTAAAATGTCTTGGATAATGTGATACTTGGCAATTGTTGTGCTCATGTTTAAGCTCTTGCATCATATACTTTGCACCCATTAATGAAGAAATACATAGAGCTTGCTAAAATTTGGTTTGCATAATTTGTCTCTCTAAGGTCTAGATAATTTCTAGTATTGAGTTTGAACAACAAGGAAGACGGTGTAGAGTCTTATAATGTTTACAATATGTCTTTTATGTGAGTTTTACTGCACCGGTTCATCCTTGTGTTTGTTTCAAATAACCTTGCTAGCCTAAACCTTGTATCGGGAGGGAATACTTCTCATGCATCCAAAATCCTTGAGCCAACCACTATGCCATTTGTGTCCACCATACCTACCTACTACATGGTATTTCTCCGCCATTCCAAAGTAAATTGCTTGAGTGCTACCTTTAAATCAATTCAAAATTTATCACCTCTGATTTGTGTCAATGTTTTATAGCTCATGAGGAAGTATGTGGTGTTTATCTTTCATTCTTGTTGGGCAACTTTCACCAATGGACTAGTGGCTTCATCCGCTTATCCAATAATTTGCAAAAAGAGCTGGCAATGGGATTCCCAGTCCCAAATTAATTAACCTAAATAGACACTCCTCCATGGTATGTGATTGTTGGACGGCACCCGGATTCGGTTAGCCATGGCTTGAGAAAGCTAAGGTGGGGAGGAGTGTCATCATAATAAAACTAAAATAAAAAGGCACTCCTTCATGGTATGAGATTGTTGGCAGGCACCCGAGGATTCGGTTAGCCATGGTTTGTGAAAGAAAGGTTGGAAGGAGTGCCACCCAAAAATAAAAATAATTCATGGGAGCCGCTCTTTGAAGGTTTGTCTGGCAAGGGGGTTAGAGTGCCCACTACCATTCGTTGACAACAACAAACACCTCTCAAAATTTTAATTTTATGCTCTCTTTATGTTTTCCAAACCTAAGCTCTAGCACAAATATAGCAATCAATGCTTCCCTCTGCGAAGGGCCTTTCTTTTACTTTTATGTTGAGTCGGTTCACCTATCTCTCTCCATCTCAAGAACCAAACACTTGTGTGAACTGTGCATTGATTCCTACATACTTGCATATTGCACTTGTTATATTACTTTACATTGATAATATCCATGAGATATACATGTTACAAGTTGAAAGCAACCGCTGAAACTTAATCTTCCTTTGTGTTGCTTCAATACCTTTACTTTAATTTATTGCTTTATGAGTTAACTCTTATGCAAGACTTATTGATGCTTGTCTTTAAGTACTATTCATGAAAAGTCTTTGCTTTATGATTCAGTTGTTTACTCATGTCATTACCATTGTTTTGATCGCTGCATTCATTACATATGCTTACAATAGTATGATCAAGGTTATGATGGCATGTCACTCCGTAAATGATCTTTGTTATCGTTTACTCGCTCGGGACGAGCGAGAACTAAGCTTGGGGATGCCGATACGTCTCCGACGTATCGATAATTTCTTATGTTCCATGCCACATTATTGATGATATCTACATGTTTTATGCATACTTTATGTCATATTTATGCGTTTTCCGGAACTAACCTATTGACGAGATGCCGAAGGGCCGATTCTGTTGTTCTCGCTGTTTTTGGTTCCGGAAATCCTAGTAAGGAAATATTCTCGGAATCGGACGAAATCAACGCCCAGCATCCTATTTTTCCACGAAGCTTCCAGAACACCCGAGAGCCGCCAGAGGAGGGCCCTGTGGCCCCAGACGACAGGGTGGCGCGGCCCAGGCCTTGGCCGCGCCCCCCTAGTGTGTCGTCGCCTCGTCGACCCTCCGACTCCGCCTCTTCGCCTATAAAAAGGTCCCTGACCTAAAAACCTCGACACGTTCGACGAAAAAGCCACGGTACGAGAAACCTTCCAGAGCCGCCGCCATCGCGAAGCCAAGATCTGGGGGACAGGAGTCTCTGTTCCGGCACGCCGCCAGGACGGGGAAGTGCCCCCGGAAGGCTTCTCCATCAACACCACCGCCATCTTCATCAACGCTGCTGTCTCCCATGAGGAGGAGTAGTTCTCCATCGAGGCTCGGGGCTGTACCGGTAGCTATGTGGTTCATCTCTCTCCTATGTACTTCAATACAATAATCTCATGAGCTGCCTTACATGATTGAGATTCATATGATGATTCTTGTAATCTAGATGTCATTATGCTAGTCAAGTGGGTTTTACTTATGTGATCTCCGGAGACTCCTTGTCCCACGTGTGTAAAGGTGACGGTGTGTGCACCGTGTGGGTCTCTTAGGCTATATTTCACAGAATACTTATTCACTGTTATGAATGGCATAGTGAAGTGCTTATTTATATCTCTTTATGATTGCAATGTGTTTTGTATCACAATTTATCCGTGTGCTACTCTAGTGATGTTATTAAAGTAGTTTATTCCTCCCGCACGGTGTAATGGTGACGAGTGTGTGCATTGTGTAGTACTTGGCGTAGGCTATGATTGTGATCTCTTGTAGATTATGAAGTTAACTATTGCTATGATAGTATTGATGTGATCTATTCCTCCTTTCGTAGTGTGAAGGTGACGAGTGTGCATGCTATGTTAGTACTTGGTTTGGTTATGTTGATCTGTCATGCACTCTAAGGTTATTTAAACATGAACATTGAATATTGTGGAGCTTGTTAACTCCGGCATTGAGGGTTCGTGTAATCCTACACGGTTAGTGGTGTTCATCATCCAACAATAGGGTGTAGAGTCTAGCATCTATCTATTTATTCTGTTATGTGATCAATGTTGAGAGTGTCCACTAGTGAAAGTATGATCCCTAGGCCTTGTTCCTAAATACTGCTACCGAAGCTTGTTTACTGTTTTATTGCATCTGTATTTCCTGCAATATTACCACCATCAACCACACGCCAGCAAGCACTTTTCTGGCGCCGTTACTACTGCTCATATTCATTCATACCACTTGTATTTCACTATCTCTTCGCCGAACTAGTGCATCTATTAGGTGTGTTGGGGACACAAGAGACTTCTTGCTTTGTGGTTGCAGGGTTGCATGAGAGGGATATCTTTGACCTCTTCCTCCCTGAGTTCGATAAACCTTGGGTGATCCACTTAAGGGAAACTTGCTGCTGTTCTACAAACCTCTGCTCTTGGAGGCCCAACACTGTCTACAAGAATAGAAACACCCGTAGACATCAAGTATCAACTCTAGGTGGCATATCCTCATATGTTCACATTTTCTAGGCTTGTGATATGTACAAAACATATTACTCCCCAATAATGTGATAAATCATTTCTTCTAATCAAGAGGCAATGAAAATCGACTAGAGATGATTAATGGATATTTAGAATTTGAATTTCTCATGAGTATGACACACCACATAGTAACTAGATAATCTTGCAATATCAATACTAAGTGGTGGTACCCATGTACACACATTTTAAAGGAAGAGAGATGCACAAGACATATCACTCCCCCAAAATGGGATGTTCCATTAATCACTCAAAGAGAGCCAAATAAGATATCATCAAGATGCATTGGGCTCAAAACAATACACAAGTATATCATGAGTCAAACAAACATACTTGAATACACAAGATAGGCAAGTAAGACTCAACACATACAAACACATATTTGATACAAAACCAAACATGCAAAGGGGCAAGTAACTTACAATTAATATGATGAGTTGAAGTATAAGTTACCGCAAAGAGGAACATTGGATATAAGATATAGATGATAATCCATACAACTTGGCTTGGTCAAAGTATAATATATGAAGATCCCTTAATTCTTCATGAAGTAGCCAAGTCTCCAATGCCCTCCACATGCACCTATTGTTCAAGTTTGAGCTTGTTGGTCCCCAACCAAGTTGGGTCCTAAGAGGTTAGTCACAATAGGCTTGGCAACCCAAATGGTTCTTTTCTTGAAACCACTTTGAGTTCCAACAAACTTGGCAAACACATTGCCATCCTTATCCTTACCAAGAGAATAATCATCATCAACAATGATAGGGTTGGATAAGGTACCACTTAAACATGAAGAAGAAAAGTGCCCCTTCTCACGGCATAAGTAGCAAGTGTTCCCCTTTCTCTTCTTTATTGATTTCTTCTCTTGGGAACTTTATCTTGATTCTTCTTGGGAAGTGGCCTATTTTCAACTTGAGGTTGAGCATGAGCTCGACCTTGACCTTGTGGCCATTTCCCTTGTTGTTTCTCACTCAAGTGCTTCTTCTTCTTCAATGGGCATGATCTAACATGATGCCCTTCAACCTTGCACTTGAAGCAAACCAACTTGGCCGGATCCTTGACTTTGTCTTGGCCCTTCTTCTTGTTGCTCATGCCTTTGGACTTGTTCTTGTTATTGGAGTTGAATCCAAGTCCACTCTTGTCATTGGGGGATTGTTGCACACTTAGCATCTTGTCAAGTGCGGATTTCCCTTCATGACGCTTTTCCAAGTCTTTCTTCAAAGAAAGGACTTGGGCCTCGAGCTCTTTGATTTCCTCTACATGGTTAGTAGAAATACAAGTACTAGAGGAGGTAGAAGCTTCATTGTTAGAGCAACAAGGCAAGGCAAGTAATCCAACACAAGGTGTATCACTAGTTTGACTAGATGGATTACAAGGACTAGCACATGGAAATATAGCATTTGTAGTAGAGGTTGTGCTAACGTCCACATGAGGCTCACAAGATGTTACCTTAGTGATACTTGCCTCATGAGCTAACTTTAGCCCATCATAGGAAATTAGAAGATCATCATGAGAGCCCGAGAGCTTTTTATGACTTTCTTCCAATTCCCTATAATTGCTAGTTAGCAAATCAAGTTGAGCCCTTAGCTCAACATTCTCCTTTAAGATAGATGCTTCACAAGAAGTAGAGTTAGTAGCACAAGCATCAACAATAGATTTTTCATTTTCAAGCTCATAGGATTCAAGTTTTTGTGTAAGCATAAAGTTAGTATGCTTCTCATCTTTTAGCTCTTGCTTGAGGACATTGAATCTCATTCTCCCATTTTCAACATGGGACTCCAACTCCACTATGGTTTCCTTGTATTTATTCAGGGTTTCCATAGAGTGTTCGAGATTAGCACGAGCTTCTTTATTACCATGAAGAGAATCATATACCATCCCCATATCATGCAACAAGGTATTATATTCTTCATCATTATCATCATCATCATCACTCTCATCGTTAGAGGAAGTGTTAGGTGTCAAAGTAGGAGATACCTTTGATCCACTTGCCATAAGGCACATGTGTATACCGGAGGATGAAGATGAAGATATTCTTGAATCCCCATTTGAAATCGTGTCTTGATCCATAGAGTGTTCGGTTTCCTCTATATTGTTAGTCAACAAACAACTAGAGGAGATAGAAGCATTTTGATTATGGAAACAAGACAAGGCAAGCATATCATCATGAGATCTATGTAAGCAATTTCACATGATATGCAAGGACTATCAACACAAGCATGTAGATTATTTTTAGTGCTATATGTGTTCAAGTCCAACAAGGAAACATTGCAATGAGATAGAGATAAAGAATCATCACTATTGATCATAATATCAATATTGCAATTTTCCTCACCACTCACCATATCATTACCTTGTGTCTTGCAACACGTTGGTGAAGTGGAAGAAGATGATATATCATCACGGCCGGAGGTGGAAGCAACTTGGAGCTCTTCATGATGTGAAGGGAAAGAGAGCTCCTCGGAGACACCACCGACCAAATGAGAAATGGATCCACAAAACATTTCCTTAAGCTTGGTCCACATCTCATGAGACGACTTTCGCTTTATATACATCAAGAACCTACGAAAATCTGGTCTCAAGGAGAATAAAATCTCATTAGATACTTGAGCTTCAAGATGTAAGTTTTTCTCATCCTCTAAAGATAGATTTTGAGGATCCATCGGAGGAGAAAAACCTACATCTAGAAAGTGCTCTATATTTGGACACAAGGTCCGAAGATTACAAAGAAAGCAATTTCTCCACAAAAGATAATTTGTGCCATCAAAGATAATTGTGTCATTGTGCACTATATTACTAGCCGACATCTTTACTCTCAAGGCGGTGAAGCCTTAAACAAGGAGAGACCTTGCTCTGATACCAATTGAAAGGACGAGATGTCGCCTAGAGGGGGGTGAATCGGCGTTTAAAAAACTCTTGCGGATTTGTCTTGTAAGAATGTGGAATTAAACTAACGTTTAGTTAATAAGCACAAACCCTAAATATGCTAAGCTCAACTAAGTGTAACAATAACAACTAGAGCTAAGCAAGATAGGCACAAGATATATGTAGCACAAGTGATAACAAGATATATGTACTTCAAGCACGATGGCTATCACGAGGAAAGAGAGCTCGGGCATAGAAATAACCGAGGCACGCGGAGACGAGGATGTATTCCCGTGTTCCCTCCCTTTGCAAGAAGGTACGTCACGTTTGGAGGAGTGGAGGTCCCACGAAGGATTCCCCGCGCCACGAAGGCTCACCCTATTCTCCGAGCCACACCCACGAAGGATAATGGCCCTTTCCTTATGGTTAGCTTTTCCTCCGCTCCGGAGATGGCAAGCTCCACAACCACTTCACAAGCTCCTCGAAGGAGAAGCCCGGGCCTCTTCACAATCATCCTTGAAGAGATCACCGGAGCAACAACCGCCAAGCCAACTAGGAGGTCTCCCTCCAAGAGTAACAAGCTCATGGTCTCTCACTTGAACTAATCGTGGTGGAGATCTCAACACTATGCAATGATGCAAAGCAAGAACACTAGAGGTGTTCAAGTCCTTCACACTCAAATCCCACCCAAGCAACAAATGCTAGGATGAGATTGGAGAGGAAGACCAATGGGGAAAGTCAATAAAAGACTCCAAGATCTAGATCAAAAGGGTTCCCCTCACTTAGAGGAGAAATTGATTGGTGGGGATTGTAGATCTAGATCTCCTCTCTCAAATCCTCAAGAATGGGCAAGAATCATGGGAGGAATCAAGAGGGGAAGGTAGTTCTTCGAATAGCAACAATGGAGGTGAAGAAAGGGGAAGAACTACTTCAGCTCAAGGTGGAAGAAGGATATTTATAGTAGGGAGAGAAAATAACCGTTGGGGAAAAAACATCACTTAAAATCGCGCAGAAAAACAGCCCAGCCGGCGGCCCAGCTGGCCGACCGGTGCTGAGGCCGGACAGGTCGGTCCATGGTCCGGCCGAGCCGGAGCCCAGACCGGATGGAGGCTGCAGGCCGCACCTGCAACGCGTGGGCGACGCAGAGACGAGCGGGCCAGGGAGGCGCCCGGTCGGGCCGGGGCGTGTGTCGGGCGGCCCGGTCGTGGACCGACCCAGCAGCCGGTCTTGGGTCAAAAGGCCACTGGATGCGGCCCGGCAGGCACCAGTGCCAGACCCGGCGCAGATCGGGTGGGCCGGTGGCTGGTCCGGTCAGGCCGGCCGGTCGACTGGCCACTCCCCTCTTTTTTTTTTCTTTTTAATCTTTTCTCCTTTTTCTGTAATAACAGATGCTCCCGAACTCCGAATTGAGTGAAACTAATTTTGTTTGAAAGATAACAACAAATGCTATCCTATAGAAAGTGAAAACACAAGAATAGAATCTGTAGGAGGGGATTTTATCATGAATATAAAAGGTAGAACCTTATATCATGAATAACCGGTAAAATGATCCAACCTTGAAAATGCCATAGAAGATTTATACGAACTCTGTTTTTGATGAACTTGGGCTTGTTGTAAAGCTAGCAACAAGATCAAGAACCTCACACAGAGAAACACCAAGAAGCAATAGGGATATGCAAAGTATGCAAAGTATTGAGCTCCCTAAGACGATGCGATCAAGTTACCCAATCGAAAGCCCCTCTTAATAGTGCGGCTATCTATCCTATAATCCGGTCTCCCATCAACCACCTTGAGACCGGTAAAAGGAAAACCTATCAAGGCCATACCTTTGCCTTGCGCATCCCGCTTGATCTTGATGATAAATCTTCAAGCTTTACTCAAGCCGGAGTGCCTCACTTGATCATCTTTGCTAAGTGAAGACTCACAAATGCTCCCCCATACACCATGATGGGAAAGCTCCATTGATGCACATCTTCACATGTCCATTATCACCAAATGGACGGCAAGCTTCAAGCATGTGATCCACTTGAGATGCTCATCTTGAACTTTCCCAACTCAACCTTGTATCTTCTCATACTCTATCATAATATCTTGAGGTGTATAAAGAATTCTTCACTTGGAATCAAGCTCTCAAGATCTTGATCATTCATTGCTTATCACATAAGATAGAGCATGGCTAATATTGATTTCCACATAAGAACTCCTTCTTCATTTCTTCTTCTTGATGATATCACATATAGATCTTCAAATCGATGATCTTGATGCCAATACACAAGGTGTATCTTTATCTTCATGGCATCCATACTTGAATCCAACACATGGAATACAAGTAGAACCTATGGAATATTCCTTCATATAAACTCAATGAAAACATTAGTCCATAGGGGTTGTCATTAATTACCAAAACCACACGTAGGGACAATATACCCTTACAAAAAGCGATCAAGACCATAGGTGTCTCCGCCACCGGTCACCGGCGTCCTCAAGGCATCGCCGCCAAGGATCCAGAGCAGTATGCTCGACAACTCCATTTCCGACGAAGAGTCGAAGCCATAGTTCACCGGGGACGCACCACTTGATGAAGAGGAGGCGTCGAGCTCCAGCAGCCGACTCGAAGAAAGCCTCTGCTGTGGAGGTTTAAGATTCGCCTCCTTGCCGGCAGAAGATCGCAGAAGCCATGATGGCTCGTGCATGGTTGAGCCCGAAGACATAGCACCCCGTAGGCAACATCATGCCCCGTTCGGAGATCGCCGCACCATCTCCTCCTCTCGCAACGCCTCCATGGCAAGACAGAGATGGAGAAAGGTTGCAGGTCAACCCCATCCGACAGCACACCCGGACTAACCTGGGTCTCGTCGGAGCAAAGAGCAGCCAGCTGCATCCCAACTCCCCCTCGCCGCCAAGGCCGGCCAAGAGAAGGGCAGCAATCAGGCTCACCAAGATTCCTCTATTCTCCTCCTCGCCGCCACGGCCGGCCGGGAGAACATCCTCTTCTTGGCCTCGAATCCACCAACACAGATCCGCCGCCAAATTATTGGAGAAGGTGGCTCTACTCCTCCTCCAACTCTGCTCCACCCATAGGAGCCTAAGAAGTAGCAGCAACAGCCCTACAAGGCCATGGATCTGGCGGCGATCCAGGCCACCACCTCCACTACAGGGCATACGCCCAGAACTTGGCATAGAGCCAAAAACCACAAAGAAACTAAGAGATCTAACCCTAAACTACTCCGCGCCCATCCAAGACTAACACTGGCCAGCTATTCCGGCGGAGCGGTGCTCGGAGGCCCGTCAACGGTTGGAAGCCCTCAAAGGTCCTGAGTGAGAGCTGAGGAGGGGAAAAGTGAGCGCTCCTGCCAAACTTTAGACGAAGCTATCTTTGAATTTTATTATAAGACGAAGCTGTTTGTGAGAGATATGCTTATGCAGGTGGACACGCATGGTGCACGACATCAACAATTCGGGCATCTACCTCTATTGTGTCATGTCTAATCTAAGGGCATCTCCAGGGGGCCAACCCAAATGGTTTTGGGCTATTCGAAACGGTCCATGCGGACAAACGGACAGGTCGTGCATGCTCCAGCAGGGTGATCTAAACGAACCAACTCGCGCGGCCTAACCTATCCATTCCCCAAATTTGGGACGTCGATGCGTCGAGCCAGACAATTCGCGCGTCCTCCCTTGTCCTCCCTAGAATACCATGTTCCCTCCCGCCAGTGGCGCACACATTCCCTCCGAAAACCCTTCCACGGAAATTCGTCCGACGTGAAAGCCAGGATTCTGCCGCCACGCCTGCCATGGCCACTGTCGGGAAGAAGTAGGCGAAACCGAAGAAGGCCGCCAAGGATATGACGGCGGAGGAGCGCATAGTCGAGTCTGACAAGCACGCAGGCCGGAGAGAAGTCGCCATAGCTCAAGCGGCCGCCGCCAAGCTGGAAGAAGAGCGACTCAAGGCGAACGAACGCATCATCGCTGAGCGTCAGCACGCCAATGACGAGCTGCTCGATCGGAAAGCTGCCCATCCGGCCGTCATGATGATGAAGAAGGAGGCGATGAACGTGGCGTTCGACCATGGCGTGGTTATCCCTCTCGCCGGCCAATGCAATGTCGTGGCCGGCGCGTCGTCGATGAGCTTCGTCACGTCGAAGCCAAGCGGACGCCCTCCTCTTCAACACAGGCCGCATACGCTATCCTAGGGCGGCGGCCACAATAGGGCTGGATGCGCGCTGGCCCGGCTAGGTGATCTGCGCGACATCATCGGGTACGTCTGGCGAAGGAATCAACCTCAACCGTACTCCCACATCCGGGCAATCATCGCCGACATGGCCGAAGAAGCAACGACGAATCTCTGCCGCCGATATGCCACCGCCAGACAACCTGTTCGGCAGAATGACTGGCGAGGTCCTATCGGGGACCAAGATTGTAAAGTTCTTGCCCAGTTCTTTTAATTGTTTCACATCGCTAATTGGTCCCGTCGGCGAGTTTTCATGGCCACTATGCATGTAGAAACATGTGGACATAAATGGAGAGGCCATCATGCAGGACATGATCAATGACGTTGCCGACGAGGAAGACGGTGACTACACTCAATATGACGACACTCAGTACGACGAGGTCCACGAGGGCTACTCCATTGACGACCAGCCACTGTTTGGCAACTACGGCTTCACCCAAGGCATGGGCGACGGCGTCACCCAAGACATAGCCGAGGAAATCAGCCAAGCCATCGCGGCAACACTGGCCGCGTCACTTGCTGCCACGGTTGCCGATGGAAAGAAGGTCTGCCAAAGGACGTCGAGCTACACCACGCCGAAGAGGACAAGTTGCTATGCGCTGCTTGGATTGAAATTTCCCAAGATCTTGCGGTGCCGAGCAAAAGGGCAATGCTTATTGGCCCCGTGTGGGAAAGTACTTCCATGAGCATAGGATGTTGGGGGGAAAACCCTTCTTTAGTACACACAAAGATCTAGCCCTTGCAAAGAGGTGGGGCTTCATCCATGCCGAGTGTAGCCGGTTCGAAGGCTCATACGAGACGATCAAGGGAAGGGCAATAAGCGGTGTCTCGGCTGTTGACATGGTAAGCCTCTTCCCTTCTTCTCAATGTTGGTACCATATATGCGGGCATGTATCATTGATCGTCGTGCGTTTGTGTAGGTTGTTTATGCTCTGGAGCACTTAAAGTCCACCTACGACAACAAGGGCTTCACATTGAGCCATTGTTGAATATTCCTCAAGTACACAAAGAAGTGGGAAACAAGCTACGCCCTTTGGAGGAAACTCAAGATGGCGAAGAAGAAGGGCAATGGAAATTCATCAACGAACGGTACAATCGACCTTGAATACGATGGACAAAACCTAGGCGTCGATGCAACCGAAGAGGAAGGCAGTAGTGGCCGTGCCAAATGGCCAGTTGGCCATAAGGAAACCAAGATCGACATGCGCTGTCAAGCTTCCTCATTGGCGTTTCAAGAGGCCTTGAGGGAGTTGATGGCCAAGAAAGAAGATGCCATCTTCGAGAGGGAAGAGAGGCGGCGCAAAGACACAGAGGCAACCGCCAAGAGCTTTGTTGATCTGCAACTGAGATATCTTGAGATGGAAGAGGCCCGGGTAAAGGATCGTATGCCGCACCTAGAGGGGGGTGAATAGGTGCTAACCAATTTTTAGTTCTTTTTCAATTTAGGCTTGACACAAAGGTAAATTCTCTAGATATGCAACTATGTGAATTTACCTATATGACAAGGTCAATGACTAAGCAAGATATGGCTACGCAATATATAGAGGAGATAAAGGATAGAGGTAACCGAGAGTGGAGCACACGGAGACACGGAGTTGATTCCCGTAGTTCCCTTCCTTTGCAAGAAGGTACGCCTACGTTCGGAGGAGTGTGGTCGCTACGAAAGCCTGACCAACAACCCCGAAGGCTTCACTCAAGTCTCCTGTGAGCAACGCCACGAAGGCCTAGCCCACTTCCACTAAGGGATTTCCTCGAGGCGGAAACCGGGCCTTTACAAGGTTCTTGGGGCACACATCCACAACCAAATTGGAGGCTCCTAAACTGTAACAACACAACAAATCAACAAGAATACATCAACAACAACAACTAGGGATCCAAAGAGGAACACTAGCAAGGGGGCCCTCAAGCATATGAGGGGGAAATGAGAATCGCTTATTTGAGGATGTAGATCGGGGTCTTCTCCTTCGGATCTCCAAAGATCAAGAGCTTTGATTGGGTGGAGGAGGAGATCTTACAATTCTTGTGTTCTTGAGGTGGCTCTAATGGTGGTGAAGCTTGGCAGATTTTGTGCAATGATTGAGCAACTTGTCCCAATGGAGAAGAAGGCCTTTTATATGAGAAGAGCTTCAGATCTGACCGTTGTGGTATTTTTCGTGTAACACCGGAAGTTTCGGCCGTAACACCGGAAGTTCCGGCCAGGAGGGCCGGAACTTCCGGCTGGATGCTTTCGTATCAGACGAGCTGGCAGGCTAAGTTCGGGTGGAACTAGGGCGGAACTTCCGGTGACCGGAAGTTCCGGCCAAGTTCCGGAATTCCGAGAAAACCGTACTGGTATGTTCTGGGGCACAAATGCATCGTTTCCGGAACTTGCCCGGAAATTGGGCGGAAGTTCCGCTGACCGGAACTTCCGGCCAACTGCACCGGAACTTCCGGCCAGCATTCGTCGAGCCTCAACGTGAGGGGCGCTGTGGAACTGCTGAGAGAAGCATCTGGGCGGAAGTTCCGCCAGCAGGGGCCGGAACTTCTGCCTGAAGAGAAAAGCATCAGTGGCTTCAGTTTTGTCAATCCAATCCACCAGCCATGTATATATAGTTAGACCATGTACCTGTCTACATCAACACACATAAATATATACCTAGTGTTGACATCAAACACACAAAACCCAAAAGGGTGGGAAATGTTCTTTCAATCTCCCCCTATTTGGTGTTTGATGACAACACAAGTATTTGCAAGGAATAATCAAAGTGAACAACAAGTATGTGAGAGATATAGAGGAGCTCCCCCTTGGTATGAGCATGAACACATATGAAACAAAGCTCCCCCTATATATTGCATCCATCTTCCATGGGTTAACAATTCAACATAGTGATAAACATATAGATAGATATACCATACACATATAGATATCCATAGAAAGACTCACATACGGAGTTTACCATCCACAACGATAAGGTTCACACAATCACATAAAAACTAGGAACATAGTTCGATACCAAATAGAGAATAAAAATGGAGTCACAAGCGATAGAAATCAAAGACAACACACAAGCTTGTGACTCCCCCATGCAAATACCCAACGGAGAGCAACCTAATAAGGGCTCACTCTCCCCCTTTGGCACCAAGGCACCAAAAAGGGACAGGAGAAACTACGCATCCCAAGGGTCGGCGCTAGCCCAACAGGGAGGAAGATCGGATGGAGCGTCGGGGAAAGGTGGAGTGTGAGGAGGAGACTCGATCTCGAGACCATCTGGAGGGAGAGGGACGCCATGCTAAGAAACCCACTCAGCCTCCGGAGTGATATTCTCCTCAGATCCGGGAGGAGGCACGTCCACATTGAGAGCCCTCATAATGCTCTTCTGACAAACCCGAGACTTCTTGGCCTCAACATGCTGCTGATACTGATGGTGATTGACAGCTGAGGTGAGACAAAAGATCTGTCGCATGCGGCGGGCAAGCTTAGAAGCCCAGCTTGGTGGCTTCTCATTCATGTGGGGAACATCTTCTATGGGCGAATTGTGGCGCTTGACCCTAAGGATCTTCACTTCATGAGCTGTGATGTTGAGAGGAAAAGAGAGAACAAGAGGAGCCGGACAAGTAGCAACCCAAGTGTCTTCAATGAGCTTCATGATGAAAGGAGCAAATGTAGGAAGCTTCTTCTCCATCACACATGACCACATCTCATTGTAGATGTAGTCCATCACATCAAGCTTCTCACCGGTGCCCTTCTTAGCATAGGAGTTTGCCATAAGATCCACTTCATATAAATGCAATTCATCAAGGTTTCCACCCTTGGGTCCAATTGTTTCCCGGTAGACACGAAGCATGATGTCCCAAGTAGGAAGAAGATCCGCACTCTTTCCCGGAATACCCCAACCTTTGATATAGAGAGGTTCCACAGCTTCCTTGGTTTGAGCAAATGAACTACCATGAGACCGCCAACCATTTGCATTCACAATCGGAGAGCGAGGGTATCCAAGAGCCTCTCCAAAGCTTGCCAAGTTAGCCTCAAGAAGAGTGTCCTGAGTCATCCACCGGAAAGTTCTAGCTTCATCTTGTTGAAAGTGAACGGTGGCATAGAATTGTTGAATCAACCCGATATCGAAGTCCTTGTTGAGCTCCATAATGGGATAGAGCCCAAACTCACCACACATCGCATAGGCTTCTTCAAAGTACCTTGTGGCGGCCATCTTGGCGGTGCCAATGGAGTGTTGAGTGGCTATACCCTTCTTTAAGGTCACATAGATCTCATAAAAGATTTCCTCTTGAGTCTTATTGTGGAAGCACTTATCCCCAACCCTATTGTTCCGAGGGATGAGATAAGGGTTCCCTTGTCGTAGCTCCTTGTACTCAAGATAAGGCATGTTCTTCACCGACACATGAACTTGCTTGCCACGAACTGCGGGTGACTTGGTATGCCTTTGAGCCGCAAGTTGACGAGCCATGAGCTTGGATGGTCGAGTGCGCTCAACTTCTTCTTCTATCTCGTCCACATGCCCCTTGCCTCTCTTCTTGGAACCACCTGGGATACATACAAGAGGGTGGTGGATGAAAAATGAGTGCACATGAACAAAGGAGGCCAAAACCAGATCCTGAACAGAATATTGAGTACAGAACAGTAAACATGCCAGGCCGGAAGTTCCGGTGGGAACCGGCGGAAGTTCCGCCCGAGCGGAAGTTCCGGCGCAAGCGGCCAGAACTTCCGGCTGTTCAAAAAACAGCGAGATTTCCCTTCGGATTCACGGTAATGGCGATGTGAATCGCTGTACACCAACAATCTAGACAAGCACTAGCAGGAGAAAGCACCTAGAGAGATTCTACCAAGGCTAGACCTAGAGTATGCCCTAAAATTCATCTAGTGAGGTCAACCCACATCTAGAGAGGGAAAGAGAACAAACCGGGGGAGCCATGGAGGACGAGAGGGAGAGGATGCCGATCCACGGAGACAATCCGGCGGGGGACGCCGGAGGGGAGAGATCCAGCCGGAGAGGTCGATGGCGCCACAGGGGAGGAGCAGGCCACGAACAGATTGTGAGATGGGGAAAAGTGGGGAGATGGAACTGCCTCCACGTCCCCGACCCATTATGTGAGAAAAAGTAAGAGCGGAAGGTCCGCTTGTTGGAGCTGGAACTTCCGGTCCCAGAAGAAAACGCCCACCGACAGAACAGTGACGCAGCAGCCAGACGCTGGCCAGAAGGATCCAGCCGGAAGTACCGGTCGTAACGACCGGAACTTCCGGTGAAGCAGAAAACTGGGCCAGAACTTGAATTTTGACAGGAACTATGTGCACTCGGAGTAGGAAGAGGATAGGGCTTAGATGCGATAGGCTTAGGACAGATGATCCAAACTGTAGGATGGTACATGATCACTCATTTTTGCAAATAATGCAAATGAAGGCCAAAAATGAGCGATTTCCCATAAGAACAAGGAGATGTCAAATAAAATCCAATTAAGATCCAAATAACTCCAACTCTTCTCAAAGAAGAGTGTGGTGGCCTAGGCCACCATACATGAGTGTTATGGCATGTCACCGTGAAGATATATCTTGGGCCCAAACCACTACTCATCATTGAAGCTCACATATCAACATATGATATAACGAGAATGATTCCTTAATGTTGGCATTATGGGGGGAGGGATAGCTCAATACTTTAAACCGCACTCCCCCTATTTCCATGCCCACATCTAAACCAAATAAAGTTTTGAGACAAAGTGTGTTTGCAAGATGGACAAGCTATACTCCTTGAATCAATGATATTTAGGTCATTCCGCAAATAGCAAAACCTTGCTTCATCAAGAGGCTTCGTGAATATATTGGCAAGTTGATCTTTGGTAGGAACATAGATAAGCTCAATATCACCACGGGCAACATGATCCCTAATAAAATGATTCCGGATCTCAATATGCTTCGTTCTTGAATGTTGCACCGGATTATAGGCAATCTTGATAGCACTTTCATTGTCACATAATAGAGGCACTTTGTCACAAATGACACCGTATTCCTTTAAAGTTTGCCTCATCCATAACAATTGAGTGCATCCACTTGCGGCGGAAACATATTCGGCTTCGGCGGTGGAGAGAGATATACAATATTGCTTCTTAGAAGACCAACACACCAAGGACCTACCAAGGAATTGGCAAGCCCCGGAGGTTGACTTCCTATCATCCTTGTCTCCCGCCCAATCCGCATCGGTGTATCCATTAAGAATAAAACTTGAGCCTTTAGGATACCAAATACCATATCTTGGGGTATCAACTAGATATCGAAAGATTCTTTTGAGAGCCATCATGTGACTTTCCTTAGGAGAAGCTTGATACCTTGCACACACACCAACATTCAACACTATGTCCGGTCTAGATGCACAAAGGTAAAGCAAGGATCCAATCATGGAGCGATATACCTTTTGATCCACCTCTTTACCATTGGGATCTAGTGCAAGATGACATTTAGTAACCATAGGAGTGGCTACACCTTTCATCTCGGTCATCTTGAACCTCTTGAGCATGTCTTGGAGATATTTTGCTTGATTGATGAAGGTCCCTTCTCTAAATTGCTTCATCTCAAAACCAAGAAAGAACTTCATCTCTCCCATCATAGACATCTCAAACCCATCGGTCATAAGCTTTGAAAATTCATCATTGAAAGCTTTGTTAGTAGAACCAAAGATAATATCATCAACATATAATTGGAAAACGAAAAGCTCCCTGATAACGCGTGAAGCACACGTCCGTTAGGAACCCCAAGAGGAAGGTGTGATGCGTACAGCAGCAAGTTTTCCCTCAGTAAGAAACCAAGGTTATCGAACCAGTAGGAGATGAAGGCAACGTGAAGGTTGTTGGTGAAGGAGTGTAGTGCGGCGCAACACCACGGATTCCGGTGCCAACGTGGAACCTGCACAACACAATCAAAATACTTTGCCCCAACTTAACAGTGAGGTTGTCAATCTCACCGGCTTGCTGTAAACAAAGGATTAAACGTATGGTGTGGAGAATGATGTTTGTCTGCGAAGAACA
The DNA here is from genome assembly GCF_022539505.1 of Lolium rigidum. Taxonomy (NCBI): domain Eukaryota; kingdom Viridiplantae; phylum Streptophyta; class Magnoliopsida; order Poales; family Poaceae; genus Lolium; species Lolium rigidum. The sequence goes on along the minus strand of NC_061508.1, from coordinate 143,359,863 downwards.
ACGAGAGAACGAGAGATTGCAGTAGATTGTATTTCAAATGTAAAAGAATGGACGGGGGTCCACAGTTCACTAGTGGTGTCTCTCCAATAAGATAAATAGCATGTTGGGTGAACAAATTACAGTTGGGCAATTGACAAATAGAGAGAGCATAACAATGCACATACATATCATGATGACTACTATGAGATTTACTTAGGGCATTACGACAAAGAACATAGACCGCTATCCAGCATGCATCTATGCCTAAAAAGTCCACCTTCGGGTTAGCATCCGCACCCCTTCCAGTATTAAGTTGCAAACAACAGACAATTGCATTAAGTACTGTGCGTAACGTAAACAATACAAATATCCTTAGACAAAGCATTGTTGTTTTATCCCTAGTGGCAACAGCACATCCACAACCTTAGGGGTTGTTGTCACTCCCCCAGATTCAATGGAGACATGAACCCACTATCGAGCATAAATACCCCCTCTTGGAGTCACAAGTATCAACTTGGCCGAGCCTCTACTAGCAACGGAGAGCATGCAAGATCATAAACAACACATATATGATAGATCAATTAATCAACTTGACATAGTATTCCATATTCATTGGATCCCAACAAACACAACATGTAGCATTACAAATAGATGATCTTGATCATGATAGGCAGCTCACAAGATCTAAACATAATAGCACAAGAGGAGAAGACAACCATCTACCTCATCGCTATGGACCCATAGTCCAAGGATGAACTACTCACGCATCAGTCCGGAGGCGGGCATGGTGATGTAGAGCCCTCCGGTGATGATTCCCCTCTCCGGTAGGGTGCCAGAGGCGATCTCCAGAACCCCCGAGATGGGATTGGTGGTGGCGGCATCTTAGTAACTTTTCTCGTATCGTGGCTCTCGGTCATAGGGTTTTCGCGACGGAGAGATTATATAGGCGAAGGGGCAGAGTCGGGGGATGCTCGAGGGGCCCACCCCATAGGGCGGCGCGGCCAGGGGTGGGGCCGCGCCCCCGTAGGGTGTGGCCGCCTTGTCGCCCCTCTTCGTCTCCTCTTCAGACTTCTGGAAGGCTCCGTGGAAAATAAGACCGTGGGATTTTGTTTCGTCCAATTCCGGGAATATTTCCGGTGTAGGATTTCTGAAACCAAAAACAACAGAAAACAGAACTAGCGCTTCGGCATCTTGTTAATAGATTAGTGCAAGAAAATGCATCAAAATGATGTAAAGTGTATATAAAATATGTGAGTATTGTCATATAACTAGCATGGAACATAAGAAATTATAAATACGTTTGAGACGTATCAAGCATCCCCAAGCTTAGTTCCTACTCGCCCTCGAGTAGGTAAACGATAACAAGGATAATTTCTGAAGTGACATGCTATTATCATAATCTTGATCAATACTATTGTAAAGCATATGAGATGAATGAAGTGATTCAAAGCAATGGTAAAGATAATGACTAAACAAACTGAATCATATAGCAAAGACTTTTCATGAATAGTACTTTCAAGACAAGCATCAATAAGTCTTGCATAAGAGTTAACTCATAAAGCAATAAATTCTTAATAGAAGGTTTTGAAGCAACACAAAGGAAGATTTAAGTTTCAGCAGTTGCTTTCAACTTTCAACATGTATATCTCATGGATAATTGTCAATACAAAGTAATATGATGAGTGCAAATAAGCAAGTATGTAAGAATCAATGCACACAGTTGACACAAGTGTTTGCTTCTAAGATAGAAAGAAGTAGGTAAAGCTGACTCAACATAAAGTAAAAGAAAGGCCATTCGCGAGAGGAAGCGAGGGATTACTCATGTGCTAGAGCTTTTTATTTTGAAAACATGGAAACAATTTTGTCAACGGTAGTAATAATTCATATGTGTTATGCATAAAACCTCCTATAAGTTGCAAGCCTCATGCATCGAATACCAATAGTGCTCGCACCTTGTCCTAGTTAGCTTGGACTTCCATGGATTATCATTGCATTACATATGTTTCAACCAAGTGTCACAAAGGGGTACCTCTATGCCACCTGTACAAAGGTCCAAGGAGATAGATCGCATTTGATTTCTCAATTTTGATAGATCTCAACTTGAGGACATTCATACCGGGACAACACAGAAAACAGATAGTGGACTCCTCTTTAATGCTTAAGCATTCAACAACAGATAATATTCTCATAAGAGATTTCAGGATTAATGTCCAAGCTGAAACTTCCACCATGATACATGGCTTTGGTTGGCGGCCCAATGTTCTTCGCTAACAATATGCATACTCAAACCATTTAATCATGAGAAATCTCCCTTACTTCAGACAAGACGAACATGCATAGCAACTCACATGATATTCAACAAAGGTGTAAAAATTTGATGGCGTCCCCAGAAACATGGTTACCGCTCAACAAGCAACTTATAAGAACTAAGATACATAAGCGACATATTCATTACCACAATAGTTTTTAGGCTACTTTCCCATGAGCTATGTATTGCAAAGACAAGGAATGAAATTTTTAAAGGTAGCACGCAAGCAATTTACTTTGGAATGGCAGAAAAATACCACATAGTAGGTAGATATGGTGGACACAAATGGCATGGGTTTTGGCTCAAGGTTTTGGATGCACGAGAAGCATTCCCTCTCAGTACAAGGCTTTGACTAGCAAGGTTGTTTGAAGCAAACACAAGTATGACCCGGTACAGCAAAACTTACATAAAAACATATTGCAAGCATTATAAGACTCTACATTGTCTTCCTTGTTTGTTCAAACACTTTTACCAGAAAATATCTAGACTTTAGAGAGACCAATCATGCAAACCAAATTTCAACAAGCTCTATGGTAGTTCTTCATTAATAGGTTTAAACTACATGATGCAAGAGCTTAAACATGATCTACTTGAGAACTCAAAACAATTGCCAAGTATCAAATTATTCAAGACAATATACCAATTACCACATGAAGCATTTTCTGTTTCCAACCAAATAGCAATAAATAAAGCAACTTTCAACTTTGCCATGAACACTAAAAGTAAAGCTAAGAACACCAGTGTTCAATATGAAAAAACGGAGCGTGTCTTTCTCCCACACAAAGAATGCTAGGATCTTCAAACAAAAACAAAAATAAAAACATACAGACCCTCCAAGTAAAGCACATAAGATGTGACGGAATAAAAATATAGTTTCACTAGAAGTGACCTGATAAGTTGTTGATGAAGAAGGGGATGCCCTGGGCATCCCCAAGCTTAGATGCTTGAGTCTTCTCGAAATATGCAGGGATGAACCACGGGGGCATCCCCAAGCTTATACTTTTCACTCTTCTTGATCATATTATATCATCCTCCTCTCTTGACCCTTGAAAACTTCCTCCACACCAGACTCAAAACAATCTCATTAGAGGGTTAGTGCATAATAAAAAATTCAGATGTTCAGAGAGGACACAATCATTCCCAACACTTCTGCACATTACCCAAGGCTACGAAAGTTAATGGAGCAAAGAAATCCACTCAACACGAGTAAAAGAGGCAATGTGAAATAAAAGGCAGAATCTGTCAAAACAGAACAGTCCGTAAAGATGAATTTTTTCGAGGCACTTAACATGCTCAGATGAAGAAGCTCAAATTGATTGAAAGTTGCGTACATATCTGAGGATCACGCATGAATTTTTGCAGAGTTTTTAGATTCTCCTACAGAGAGATCAACTCAAATTCGTGACAGCTAAAAATCTGTTCCTGCGCAGGAATCCAAATCTAGTATCAACTTTACTATCAAAGACTTTACTTGGCACAACAACGAAATAAACATGATAAGGAGAGGTTGCTACAGTAGTAACAACTTCCAAGACACAACAAAATAGTAGCAAAATATAAAACAACATGGGTTATCTCCCAAGAAGTGCTTTTCTTTAACGCCTTTCAGCTAGGCGCAGAAAGTGCAAATCAAGTAACATCAAGAGAAGAAGCATCAACATCATAATTTGTTCTAATAATAGAATCAAAAGGCAACTTCATTATCTTTCTAGGGAAGTTTTCCATACCTTTCTTGAGAGGGAATTGATATTTAATATTTCCTTCTTTCATATCAATAATAGCACCAACAGTTCGAAGAAAGGGTCTTCCCAAAATAATAGGACAAGATGCATTGCATTCAATATCCAAGACAACAAAATCAATGGGGACAAGGTTATTGTTAACCGTAATGTGAACATTATCAATCCTCCCCAAAGGTTTCTTTATAGAATTATCAGCAAGATTAACATCCAAATAACAATTTTTCAATGGTGGCAAGTCAAGCATATCATAGAGTTTCTTTGGCATAACAGAAATACTTGCACCAAGATCACATAAAACATTACAATCAAAATAATTGACCTTCATTTTAATGATGGGCTCACAACCATCTTCCAACTTCCTAGGAATAGAAGTTTCAAGTTTTAATTTCTCTTCTCTAGCTTTAATGAGAGCATTTGTAATATGTTTTGTAAAGGCCAAGTTTATAGCACTAGAATTAGGACTTCTAGCAAATTTTTGCAAGAACTTAATAACTTCAGAGATATGAAAATTATCAAAATCAAAACCATTATGATCTAAAGCAATGGGATCATTGTCCCCAATATTCTGAAAAATTTCAGCACTTTTATCACGAACAGTTTCAGCAGTTTCAGGCAGTTTTGCATGCTTTGTATTAGGAGTAGAAACATTGCCAACACCAATTATTTTACCATTGATAGTAGGAGGTTTAGCAACATGTGAAGCATGAACATTACTAGTGGTGGTTATAGTCTAAACTTTAGCTACATTATTCTCTTTAGCAAGTTTTTCTTCTCTTTCCCACCTAGCATGCAATTCAGCCATCATTCTAATATTGTCATTAATTCGAACTTGGATAGCGTTTTTTGTAGCAAATGACTTAATATCTTTATCTTCATTAGGCATAACTTTCAATTTTAAAAGATCAACATCAGCAGCAAGATTATCAACCTTAGAAGCAAGAACATCAATTTTACCAAGCTTTTCTTCAACAGATTTGTTAAAAGCAGTTTGTGTACTAAAAAATTCTTTAAGCATGACTTCAAGACCAGAGGGTACACTCCTACTATTGTTGTAAGAATTACCATAACCATTACCATTATTATAAGGATATGGCCTATAATTGTTGTTACCAAAATTATTCCTATAAGCATTGTTGTTGAAATTATTATTTTTAATGAAGTTCACATCAACATGCTCTTCTTGAGCAACCAACGAAGCTAAAGGAACATTATTAGGATCAACATTGGATCTACCATTAACAAGCATAGACATAATAACATCAATCTTATCACTCAAAGAAGAGGTTTCTTCAACAGAATTTACCTTCTTACCTTGAGGAGTCCTTTCGGTGTGCCATTCAGAGTAATTGATCATCATATCATCAAGAAGCTTTGTTGCGGCACCCAAAGTGATGGACATAAAAGTACCCCCAGCAGCTGAATCCAATAGGTTCCTTGAAGAAAAATTCAATCCTGCATAAAAGGTTTGGATGATCATCCAAGTAGTTAGTCCATGGGTAGGGCAATTCTTTACCAAAGATTTCATTCTTTCCCATGTTTGGGCAACATGTTCATTATCCAATTGCTTAAAATTCATAATGCTACTTCTCAAAGATATAATTTTAGCAGGAGGATAATATCTACCAATGAAAGCATCTTTACATTTAGTCCATGAATCAATACTATTCTTAGGCAAAGATAGCAACCAATCTTTAGCTCTTCCTCTTAAGGAGAAAGGAAACAATTTCAGTTTTATAATATCCCCATCTACATCCTTATACTTTTGCATTTCACAAAGTTCAACAAAATTATTAAGATGGGCAGCGGCATCATCAGTACTAACACCAGAAAATTTCTCTCTCATAACAAGATTTAGTAACGCAGGTTTAATTTCATAAAATTCTGCTGTAGTGGCAGGTGGAGCAATAGGAGTGCATATGAAATCATTATTATTGGTGCTAAATCACACAACTTAGTGTTTTCAGGAGTATTCATTTTAACAATAATAAAAATAAGTAAAGCAAAACCGAATTAGGTAAAGTAAAACAAGTAACTAATTTTTTTGTGTTTTTGATATAAAGAAAGCAAACAAAACAGAAAATAAAACAAGACAATAAACAAAGTAAAGAGATTGGGTGTGAGAGACTCCCCTTGCAGCGTGTCTTGATCTCCCCGGCAACGGCGCCAGAAAAAGAGCTTGATAACGCGTGAAGCACACGTCCGTTGGGAACCCCAAGAGGAAGGTGTGATGCGTACAACAGCAAGTTTTCCCTCAGTAAGAAACCAAGGTTATCGAACCCGTAGGAGATGAAGGCCACGTGAAGGTTGTTGGTGAAGGAGTGTAGTGCGGCGCAACACCAGGGATTCCGGCGCCAACGTGGAACCTGCACAACACAATCAAAATACTTTGCCCCAACTTAACGAGTGAGGTTGTCAATCTCACCGGCTTGCTTGTAAACAAAGGATTAAACGTATGGTGTGGAGAATGATGTTTGTTTGCGAAGAACAACGGTGAACGAGAGATTGCAGTAGATTGTATTTCAGATGTAAAAGAATGGACCGGGGTCCATAGTTCACTAGTGGTGTCTCTCCAATAAGATAAATAGCATGTTGGGTGAACAAATTACAGTTGGGCAATTGAAAAATAGAGAGGGCATAACAATGCACATACATATCATGATGACTACTATGAGATTTACTTAGGGCATTACGACAAAGAACATAGACCGCTATCCAGCATGCATCTATGCCTAAAAAGTCCACCTTCGGTTTAGCATCCGCACCCCTTCCAGTATTAAGTTGCAAACAACAGACAATTGCATTAAGTACTATGCGTAATGTAAACAATACAGATATCCTTAGACAAAGCATTGTTGTTTTATCCCTAGTGGCAACAGCACATCCACAACCTTAGGGGTTGCTGTCACTCCCCCAGATTCAATGGACACATGAACCCACTATCGAGCATAAATACCCCCTCTTGGAGTCACAAGTATCAACTTGGCCAGAGCCTCTACTAGCAACGGAGAGCATGCAAGATCATAAACAACACATATATGATAGATCAATTAATCAACTTGACATAGTATTCCATATTCATCGGATCCCAACAAACACAACATGTAGCATTACAAATAGATGATCTTGATCATGATAGGCAGCTCACAAGATCTAAACATGATAGCACAAGAGGAGAAGACAACCATCTAGCTATCGCTATGGACCCATAGTCCAAGGATGAACTACTCACGCATCAGTCCGGAGGCGGGCATGGTGATGTAGAGCCCTCCGGTGATGATTCCCCTCTCCGGTAGGGTGCCGGAGGCGATCTCCAGAATCCCCCGAGATGGGATTGGCGGCGACGGCGTCTCAGTAACTTTTCTCGTATCGTGGCTCTCGGTCATAGGGTTTTCGCGACGGAGAGATTATATAAGCGAAGGGGCAGAGTCGGGGGAGGCTCGAGGGGCCCACCCCATAGGGCGGCGCGGCCAGGGGTGGGGTCGCGCCCCCTAGGGTGTGGCCGCCTCGTCGCCCCTCTTCGTCTCCTCTTCGGACTTCTGGAAGGCTCCGTGGAAAATAAGACCGTGGGCTTTTGTTTCGTCCAATTCCGAGAATATTTCCTGTGTAGGATTTCCGAAACCAAAAACAACGAGAAAACGAGGAACTGGCGCTTCGGCATCTTGTTAATAGGTTAGTGCCGGAAAATGCATCAAAATGATGTAAAGTGTATATAAAACATGTGAGTATTGTCATATAACTAGCATGGAACATAAGAAATTATAGATACGTTTGAGACGTATCACTCCCATTGACCCTCTTAGTAAAAAGAGTGGGATCGATTAGCCCAACATCAAACCCACGGTCTATCAACAATTCTTTAAGGTGCTCATACCAAGCTCTAGGAGCTTGTTTGAGACCATAAAGTGCTTTATCAAGCTTATAGACATGGTTAGGAAAGTTGAGATCCTCAAACCCCGGGGGTTGCTTAACACAAACCTCTTCATGCAAAGGACCATTAAGAAATGCACTTTTCACATCCATTTGTTGTAACTTAAAGTTATGATGCGATGCATAAGCAAGAAGGATACGGATGGACTCAAGGCGATCCACGGGAGCATAAGTTTCTCCAAAGTCAATCCCTTCAACTTGAGAGAAACCTTGAGCCACCAATCTTGCCTTGTTCCTCACAACATTTCCAAACTCATCTTGCTTGTTCTTGAAAATCCATTTAGTGCCTATAACATTGCGGCACCCTTTTGGCTTCTCTACTAAAGTCCATACTTTATTGCGCTTGAAGTTGTTGAGTTCATCGTGCATAGCTTCCAACCAATCCGAATCTTCAAGGGCTTCAAATACTTTCTTGGGTTCCACTAAGTAGATATATGCATGATGATTGCTAAAGTTAGCCAATTTCCTTCTTGTGGTAACACTTTCCCTTAAATCACCAAGGACCTTGTCATGTGTATGTTCACGAATTTCAAGGTTCCTTTCTCTTCTTGCTAGATGACGGGCCTCGATCTCCTCCTTGGTTCTTCTTGGCCTTGGAGGTATCACTTTATCAACTTGATCATTTGGGTCCCCGTCTTGACCTTCAACTTGAGCTTACTCAATTTCTTGAGATTGCTCAATATCATGTGCCTGATCTTGGACATTATCCGGTGAGAGGAGAATATTGAATGGATATTCATCGGATCCATCATGAATCCTTGACTGATCTTGTCCTTGATCTTGTACATGAGAGGGAGGGTTTTCTTCTTGTTCTTGGGTTGGTGCATCATTAGCTTCAAGAGATGGAGTTTGTTGATGTTGAGAAGATGAGGGCTCCACCGTGGTAGAGCATAGTCCTTCCCGAGACGCCAAACCGTGTCCCTCAATGGGGCAGAAAAATCCCACACCCATTCTTACTATGGCATCTTGAGGTATTTCATCACCTGCACATACATCAACTTGCCCCACTTGGGAGCCATCATTTTCTTCGAACTTCACACTACAAGATTCGATGATAATCTTGGAAGATATATCAAAGACTCTATAAGTGTGAGATTCGGCACCGTAACCAACAAATATGCCCTCCAAAGCTTAGGAGCAAATTTAGATAAACGAACTCCTTTGATTTTATTGAAACACTTACACCCGAACACCTTGAAGTATGAGATATTAGGCTTGTTGCCGGTGAGTATTTCATATGGAGTCTTGTTCAAGCCCTTACGGAGATAGAGCCGGTTAGAAGAATGACAAGCGGTGGAGATAGCTTCGGCGCAAAAATTATAGCGGGATTTGTATTCCGCCATCATAGACCTTGCCATATCCAAGAGAGTCCGGTTCTTCCTCTTCGCAACACCATTTTGTTGAGGGGTGTATGCAGCGGAATATTGATGTCTTATCCCCTCATCACTAAGAAAATCATTGAGTGTGTAGTTCTTGAACTCGGAGCCATTGTCACTTCTTATTGCCATAATGAGGAGATTGTGTTGGCGTTGCACCTCGGTAGCAAAGTCAATGAAGATTTGTTGAGTCTCATCCTTCTTCTTGAGAAAGAATACCCAAGTGTATCTTGAATAGTAATCAACAATTACCAAGCAATATTTATTTGCACCAAGACTTTCATGAGAGGTAGGACCAAAGAGATCCACATGAAGGAGCTCCAAGATCCTCTTGGAAGAGATGATAGTTTTGCTTGGGTGCGGAGAGTCATGCATTTTGCCTTCAACACAAGCCCTACAAACACGATCTTTGGCAAAAGAAACATTTTCCATTAGTCCCACAATATGGTTCCCCTTGTGAAGACTTTGCAAAGTTCTCATGTTGACATGGGCCAAGCGGCGATGCCACAACCAACCCACATCCGCCTTTCCAAATAGGCACATCGCACTTGAGGTGGTGGCCCCCGAGAAGTCCACCACATACAAGTTATGTTCGCGATACCCAACGAAAGCGACTTTTAGAGTCTTGCTCCACAAGAGGACCACAATATCGTTATCAATAAAGAAGGCGAAACCCATCTTGCCAAGGGTGGAAACGGAAAGTAAATTGTAACCAAGGGTTTTGACAAGCATGACATCCACAAGAGTAACGTTGTGTGCAACCACAACCTTGCCAAAACCCAATACCTCGGATGTAGAATTATCGCCAAAGGAGACGGTGATATTATTTATGTTGGGTCTCAACTCCTTGACGAGGTTCTTGCCGCCGGTCATATGACTTGTACATCCACTATCAAGTACCCATTTTGAACCTCCAGCGGCATAGTCCTACATGAGATCAATTCTTGGATTTAGGTACCCATTTCTCAATGGGTCCTCTTTTGTTAGCAACAAGGGTCTTTGGGACCCAAATAGACCAAGCAACATAACCATCATATGGGCCAACATATTTTGCATAGACATCACCATAATAATCTTTAAATAGAACATAGTGAGGGTTAGCAATTCCCGCATCATCATCATTAATGGTTTTGCCCTTAGGGGCTTCACCATTAGTGATAGCTTTCTTCTTCTCTTGTGCGGGCTTGGCCTTTTGCTTGTTTTCCTTCTTTGCCTTGTCATTATAACCAAGGCCCTCCTTCCCATTGTTTGACCTTTGCTTACTCAAAAGATCATCCAAGGAAAGTTTACTTTGGGGAGAGGAGGCCTTAGCAAGTTCATCCTTCAACCTAGCATTTTCCTCAATAATATTTGCATGATCACATGAAGGGGTAGAGGTACTAGGTATGTCATATGAAGCAAGCATAATTTTAAGTTGCTCATTAGACTTGGATAGGAGAGAGTATTCACTCTTCAAGGCTTTGTGAGCCTTGTCTAGTTCATCTAGATCCTTCACAAGTTTCTCATGATCAACACCAAATTTGGCCTTTTCCTTTTTAAGCACTTTAGTCTTAGCCCTAGCAAGATCTCTAGCTTTAGTGAGCTTGTTAATTTTATCTTGAGGCTCTTCAAGAGTTTCTAGCCTCTCTTCAAGAGAAGCTGTGGATTCTTGACTTTCCTCAAGAGCATTTTTAAGAGCATGTATTTCAAGAGAGTCTTCTCTCTCTATTTGACTTTTTTCTCAAGAGTATTATTTAGTTGTGCTAGACGAATCATGAGATTTGAAACATGCTTTCTAGTGTCACCTTTTAAGTTAAGGATGAACTCATCAAAATCAAGCATTTCTTGTTTCACTTTTAAACTAGCATGATCAACCCCTAGATCATTTGATATGTTAAGCATAGAGGGGTTAGGAGATGATACCTCGGAGGATTTAGCCATGAGGCAACTTTCTTCCTCCACATGAATGACTTCATTGGGAATTCACTTGGTGATGAAGAGTTGGTGGAGAGGGAGGCAAGAGCAACCAATCCATTTGAAGTTTCATCTTCTTCATCATCAACCTCATCATCTCGGAGGTATATTCTTCTTGAGTTGATAGCACAATAGATGTGTCCAAGGTGGACCTTGCCATGAAGCAATGTGCATTCTTGATATGAGAATTCTCATTGGGGGATTCAAAGAGAGATGAAGAGGGAATGTTGGTAGTGACAATGGCGGCCACTTCCTTTGAGCTTTCTTCTTCATCACTACTACTTTCAACTTCATCGGAAGAATATTCTTCCTTAGTCACTAGCACAATCCTTGAGGGCCTCTTGCCCTTCTTGCTCTTGTTGTAGAATTTCTTGTTGGGGGCCTTTGAATCTTTGCCCTTTGAATCTTTTCTCTTGTCCTTGGGAATGAGCCTTCCACCATGAGTTTCCCTATGCTCATAGGGGCATTGGGCGATGAAATGGTGCTTGTCACCACAATTGTAGCATGATCTTGTTCTTGGGCCCGAGCTTGTGAACCCACTTGAGTTGTTTCTCTTGATGTTGTCTTCCTTGGCCTTGTATGGATCAACCCAAAAGGATTTTGCATGGAATGCCATGTGATCATTGTAGTGGAGTTCCAAGTCTTCCGGATAGGACATACTCCAAGATGTCCTATATGGTTCTTGAGGGTTCACTTCTTCCACGGAATTGACCGTCAAGGCAAGATTGTTCCCTCTTGACATTCCAATGGCACGATTGCGAGAATCATGAGATTTTTGCTCGAGCACCTTGAGAGCTTGCAACTCGTGCACCGCTTGTTGAGATGTGAGAGAGGAAAAACATTCTCTCCCAACAAGAGTCTTGACATCAATGGGTTCAAATGGCATCATGCAATCGATATACTTATCTTTGATCCAAGAGTCATTAATGTGTGTGGCACCCACATTCCGGAAAGCATCGGCAACGGTGATAAGTCTTCTATACATGACTTCATGATCTTCATCCGGTAGCCTCATGAATCCCTCGGCTTGATTCCGAAGGGAATTGTACTTGTTCCTTCTCATGCTATCACTTCCCATGCAACTAGCGGCCAAACCATCCCAAGCTTCCTTGGTGGTGGTGAAATTACGAACACGAGACAAGTCCTTTGTCCCCACACTAGTTTGAATCATGTGCAAGGCAATGTCATTGAGTTGATTATCAACCGCTTCTCTTCTAGTCAACTTGTCGGGGTTGTAGGGCTTGAAGCCTTCCAAGATGATTCTCCAAAGTTCATTGGAGGCACTGCGAACATGAGAGCGAAACTCAAATTGCCATGTATCGAAATCTTTATCATTAAAATTAGGTGGGTCGCCCCGAATGTTTATATGAGGATGGGGAACCGGGATATCCGGAGATAGGAAAGGCGGAGCCACTTGATTGTAGCTAGCGCCTCCACTAGTTCCCTTAGGAGAAGCAACGGGGGTTTTAATAGTGGTTAAGTTATCACCATTCAAGGGATTGGTAGAGGAGGGTAATGCCGAAGCATCTCCCTCTCCTAACGCACCCTTGTCCTTTACCTCTACGGTGGGGATGATGGGGGGAGCCGCGGGAAAGCGGTCGTTAAACATTTTCATCAAGCTTTCCATTTGGGTTTCCATGGCGGATCTCAAGGATGTTTCCACCGACTTGAGATCATCCATGGAGACCGGCTTTGCGGCCCCCTCCGAGTGATCGTCATCCGGCATACTCTTAGGCGGTTAAGCCCGAAATAAGAGCCGAGGCTCTGATACCAATTGAAACGATCGTATGTCGCACCTAGAGGGGGGGGGTGAATAGGTGCTAACCAATTTTTAGGTCTTTTTCAATTTAGGCTTGACACAAAGGTAAATTCTCTAGATATGCAACTATGTGAATTTACCTATATGACAAGGTCAACGACTAAGCAAGATATGGCTACGCAATATATAGAGGAGATAAAGGATAGAGGTAACCGAGAGTGGAGCACACGGAGACACGGAGTTGATTCCCGTAGTTCCCTTCCTTTGCAAGAAGGTACGTCTACGTTCGGAGGAGTGTGGTCGCTACGAAAGCCAGACCAACAACCACGAAGGCTTCACTCAGGTCTCCTGTGAGCAACGCCACGAAGGCCTAGCCCACTTCCACTAAGCGATTTCCTCGAGGCGGAAACTGTGCCCTTACAAGGTTCTTGGGGCACACATCCACAACCAAATTGGAGGCTCCCAAATCTGTAACAACACAACAAATCAACAAGAATACATCAACAACAACAACTAGGGATCCAAAGAGGAACACTAGCAAGGGGGCCCTCAAGCATATGAGGGGGAAATGAGAATCACTTCGGTGAGGATGTAGATCGGGATCTTCTCCTTCGGATCTACAAAGATCAAGAGCTTTGGTTGGGTGGAAGAGGAGATCTTGCAATTCTTGTGTTCTTGAGGTGGCTCTAATGGTGGTGAAGCTTGGCAGATTTTGTGCAATGATTGAGCAACTTGTCCCAATGGAGAAGAAGGCCTTTTATATGAGAAGAGATTCAGATCTCACCGTTGTGGTATTTTTCGTGTAACATCTGAAGTTCCGGCCCCCGGGCCGGAACTTCCGGCTGGATGCTTTCGTATCAGACGAGCTGGCAGGCTGAGTTCGGGCGGAACTAGGGCGGAACTTCCGGTGACCGGAAGTTCCGGCCAAGTTCCGAATTCCGAGAAAACCATACTGGTATGTTCTGGGGTGCAAATGCATCATTTCCGGAACTTGCCCGGAAGTTGGGCGGAAGTTCCGCTGACCGGAACTTCTGGCCAACTTCACCGGAACTTCCGGCCAGCATTCGTCGAGCCTCAACATGAGGGGCGCTGTGGAACTGCTGAGAGAAGCATCTGGGCGGAAGTTCCGCCAGCAGGGGGAACTTCCGCCTGAAGAGAAAAGCAGCAGTGGCTTCAGGTTTGTCAATCCAATCCACCAGCCATGTATATATAGTTAGACCATGTACCTGTCTACATAAACACACATAAATATATACCTAGTGTTGACATCAAACACACAAAACCCAAAAGGGCGGGAAATGTTCTTTCATCGGGTGAAGTCCATTCTCGTCGAGGCCGAGGCCCGGGCAAAGTCCACTCTTGTCTAGGCCGAGGCCAAGGCAAGGCTCATGGATGCCGATACCAAGTCCAGAGTCTTGGAGGCCGAAGCCAAGATCATGGCCGAGGAGAACCGAATCATGCTCACGGATTTGGCCACCATCTCCAATCTTGTGCAAAGGGCTTGGATTGAGAAGAAGCAAAAGATGATCCTTGCTCGCGATGATTGAAAGGCATTGGCATAGATGATTGCCATTTGGGTGAAAGTGCCACTTACTGAGTGAAACTTGCCACTCTTTGGATAAATTGCAAGATATTGTCGCACTTTGCACATTTCAGAGAAACTTGCCACTAGTTGGCACTGCCTGGTGGGCAATGGCATATGTTTGCCACATATTGTGCTTGGAAATTGCTATTTTTTGTGTTTCAATTTGAAATGGAGTGGCCAACTGGTCAAATCTTCAAAATTGCTATCGGACCGAATGTGTTGAGCCGCTGGGGGCGCTGTCTAGGCAGGCCGAACCGTGAGACGCATTCTCTCCTCGGGCCGACCTAAACGGATAGAAACAGACCGTTTGGGTTGGCCCCTGGAGATGCCCTAGGCCACCAAAGGTGAACTCCATGAGTGCAAGATTTTTACTATGTACAACCGATGCAATAGGCAAGAACCTGAAAAATAGTTCGGTTCACTTTCTTTTATCAGACACCATACTTCATAATATGAGTCCTCTAAAGATTATTACCAAGCCTTGGTACCTAAATTAAACATCATTGAGTACAATTCAGGATCTTTAGAGCCCCTTCCCCGCCCCTCCAACCCTAGCACCTCCCCCCACTCCCCTCCCCCGCACCGCCGTCGGAGGAAGCCACCTAGAAAAGCCCGCGCGGCCGTCAGTAACGGCGCGGGCGTCTCCACGGTGTCCTGTGCGATAGATCTTGACGGGGCCCTAGGTGGTGCGTCGACATGCGAGCTGCCTCCGGGCTTGGCGTGCGGCGTCACGACCTAGCTAGTGGTGGCAACGACACCAACTGCTATGCATGGGCGGGGGAGGGGTGCTTGCATCTCTCCTGATCTGCTCACACATTGAGGCTATGGCGAGGTTGGCCCGATGTAACGATGGAGAATCGCAAAGGCAGATTCGAGAGAAATCCTTGCTTTTGGCTGGGCCAGAGCCGGTGAAGGCGATGCCTGTGCGCCGTCGCCTTCATAAAGGCATCGTCAAGGTGACGTTCCATCCTTCCTGCTAACTTCGGGTAAAACCTAGATCCGTGGATCATATGATCCTACATTGTTTCCCTCTTGGGGGCATCATTCTTGGTGTTGTGCATTGGTTAGAGGGGAAGTGGACGGTTTCGTTCGCGGTTGAGTGGTGTTCTTCTTCCGCATCGACGATGACGAGTATTGGCAGCGTGGTGCAATAGGGTCTCGGCGACGGTCACATGTTGATGGTTGCGGCCTATGGTGGATGAATTTTATGGCGCTATGGCGGTGTCGGCAGCAAGTCCGGCAAGAGCTATACGGATCTTTATCCTGAAGATGGACCCAACAATTGTTGGCGTTGACGACTTCTGAAGCAAGGTATAATGCGCCCGCCGAAAGTCTGCTGATCGGATGTGTGCTCCTTTTCGCCATGGAGCGACTCAGTGATGCCCCGATAATTAGCTGGTGGGACTTTGTTTGTGTTTTTAAGGCATGACTCTAACAACATTTTTTCTCCACCCATTGTGAGGTTTATAGACACGGAGTGGTGGATTTGGGTCTTGTGATGTATGTTTTTGTTAGATCTTTCTTAAATAAATTCTAAATATAGGTGGTATGCATCAATTGATGCAGAGAATGGGCTTCCCCATTTCGAAAAAAAAATCCATACTTCAAGGGACCTAGAAACTTTATATTACTCAGAGCTGGAGTTACACAATACATCACGGACTAAGATGAAATAGAAAGTTACAATAAATCCCGCACTTTTTGCACTAAGGATCCTGGAGGTTGAACAAGACCATCGTCCGCTGGCTGGAAGGAACCGAAGCCGACAAGCTAGGTGGGAGTGGTTGCCCTTCGACCATCTGCAACGACATCGGATACTGAGTTGTCGTGGGCGAACTCTCGGGAGTAGCTTCGAAACTCCCCTTTCCGATGCACATTCGCCGCCCAGCAGCTCCAGGCCTAAGGGGTGCCCAACTTTTTAAACAGAAGGCTCGAAAGCCCAACTTTGAATTAACAAAGCCATCAACCGGCCAGGAGTTACAACAGGACACCACACCACGCACACCATGGCAAGAAAGATACAATGGTACACACCAAATGAATTACAACACTTCACTAAGAGCGAGGACAAGCTTGCAGAAGTGCAGACCGCCGCTGTTTGGCACCAAGGACACCAGCCGGAGGCACGGCGAGGCACTGCCCGGAGCAGAATTGTAGTCTTGAATCCGAGGAGAACATCCAGGACTCCGAGCACCAGAGGCACCAACCTATTCTCATGCCGAAGAGGGCCCCTGCCCCCTGCCCTCTCGCCTGGCTCGAAGGCGTCGAACCATCGGACATGAGAGAAGCTCACCCGAGAGCTGCAGAGGTGTTGGGCTCCGGACCCGGCGCCACCCTGGAGAAGACTACCTTGACGAAGATCACACCATACCGGCCACACTGCCGAGCACTTGGACACCCACCAGCGACGAGAAATCCGCCGGGAGCACCTTCAGAGGACATGGCAGACTGCCGTCGACACACGCATACGGGCTAGAGATCACCGTAGCTGCTCAAGGACAGACATTGCCCAAAGCTGCAACCTTCAGCTCCGCCACCCTACCCAAACCTCCCCAGGCGGCGCCTCCAAGAAGGTCACGGCGCAGCAGCGCGTCGCCGCTGTCCAATCAGCGAGATTTTGGACTTTCGTCTGGGAGGTGGAGAAAAGGTGAGCAGGAGCCAAGGACAGCAGCTACTACCTCAGAACCGACGTGAACCGTAGCTCCACGCCGCAGACGCCGCCCGCCGCCGCCTCACATCCCGAGGAGTCGAGGACGCCGGACCGAGGCACCCACCACGATGCCCGCCGCAGGACATCGGGGGGAGACAAAACCAGCGCCCTCGCCACTCGTCGACCAGACGCATCGTGGCCGCCCACCTGAGGCAACCCAGATGAGGCCCAGACCTAGGCCCGCTGGCCCAGATCTGGGCCCGCCGCCGCCACCCATGGCCACGGGCACGCCGTCGCAAGGCCGCGCAAGCCAGCCAGAAGCCGCGCCGTCACCCCGCCGGAGATGCGTCTTCACCACGCCGTGGTCAGGCCACCGCGCTGTCGTGCCAGACGTCGAGCACGGCGCCCCCGCCGACCGCGCCAGCCCGCGCCACCACAGCCACGTGAGGGAGAGAGATGCCTCGCCGCCGCCGGCGCCCCGGGGCTTTGCCCGGCGATGCTCTCTGCGGCGGCGAGGGAGGGACGGAGGGAGGAGGGGCTGGAGGTTGGGGGTAGCTAGGGTTTCGCCCTACGCTCGCGGGAGCGGCAGGACGAAACGAGTCACACGGGAATGTCCATGGCCCGGGTTGCCCAACTAGAGCTTGCCACGAGCAGAGGGGGAGATCTTCATACGTTGAGTACTTGCAACAAAGGTGAAAAAGGCCGTTAGCGGAGACTCCAGCATGCCTCCTTCCTATCATCTCCGGCTCCATTCACCGAAGTACCAGGAGCGTAGATCCACTAGATGGCGGTAAATCCCGATCGGAAGATCCAGCAGCAGTTGTAGCGCCAACGACCGGCATATTACCGAGACAACCTAGATCTACAGCTACTATGTATAGCCCTATCTCTGGCGCCTCCCCTAGTCCATGTCTGACCAGCTACTCCAGTAGGGAGGACCTCAAGTTGGCATGTTTGCCGTTCGTGGGCTCTCAGGTTAGCGACGCATTTCGGACGCCCAAAAATGATCGCGAGCGTCCGTTTCCGTCGCCCCGTGGACATATTTTGTTCGCGCGTCCGTTTGCGTCTGGGTATGCTCCCACCGGGGGCGGCCCATTTTTAGATTTGCAACGTATTTAAAAATATAAAAGTAGTACATTTAAATGCATAAAAACTATACAATGTAGATCTAGAAGCTTAGACTACTTGCTTCCGGACGGGCCGGCTCCGTCGTTGCGTCGCTCCATTGCCTGCTTCTCCGCCGCCTCCCGTGCGGCTGCTATGGCTCGGTGCGCCGCCGCGTCCTCTTGCAAGCATTGCTTCAGCCTCACGTTCGCGCCGTCGTCCTTGAGCGTCTCGAAAGACTCTCCTCCGGCGTAGGCGCATCAGGGTCATCGGAAGACCAAGATATCTCGGAGTCGGAGTCCTCTGCGGCTGCGGCGGCCGCCAGCCTGCGCTGTTCCAGCTCGGCGTCGACCGCCGCATGGGCCGCCCGCTCCTCCTCTGCTTCCTCCTCCGTGAGATCCAGGGCAACGGCGTCCCTGACCGGGTCGAGGAGGTCGTCGTCGTCGAACTCCTCGGAGCTCGAGGCCAGGGGAGGTGGAGTGGGAGGTGATGGTGGAGGTGGAGGCGCGGCAACCTGGCCGCGTCCGGCGCTGCTCATGGTGGATCTGGCGGAGGCTGAGCGGACGCGGCGCTACGGCAGCGGCGGCTAGGGTTTAGTGGGGAGGAGATGAGATGCTCGCGCCCCTGTTTATATAGGTCGGAGGCAGTGATACGGCCGCGCCACGCGTGGCATCGCCATTACTACGTGCGCAGAGATAGGCGACGGTCGCGCGCCACGCGAGGCATCGCCATTTACGCGGCCAGTACTGGCGGAGAAGACACATCGACGCTGGGTCACTGCCAGGCGGGCCAGACAAAACGTCCGCCGAATGCGAGCGGACACTTTCCGCGTCAGCGCAGCGTCCGCAGAGACGCATCCGAGGCGCATATTTGGGCCAGCTTTGCGTCTCCGCGGACTGCCCGGTCACTTTGCGTCGCCCCGCTGGAGGTGGTGCTAGACGCATTTCCGGTCACGGCGGACACAAGAGTCGCTCAGCGTCCGTTTGCGTCGCGCCGCTAGAGATGCCCTCGTGGGACAAGAGGTTGAGAGAGAGAGAGAGAGGAGAGGGAGAGCGGACCCTCCCGAAAATAAGGTAAGTTACATTTTAAAGCAAAAAAAAGTATTTATAATAGACAATCGTACTCCTTGATCCAAAATACTTGTCATATCTAGATACATGCATTTTCAGACAATTATTTTGGACGGGGTACTTCAGAATTTATTTCCTGTCAGGTATGTTGGATGAGAAATGGATGGTGGATGCTGACACCAAGTCACCGTGAGATTTGGAAGCATCAAGTCACTGAATCTTTGTCCATCTAATGAGTAGTACTTCGTAATGGCTAGGGAGTACATCATAATTTATCCCTGGCAAGTGTAACATTCAGAATCAACTAGCTAGTGAGTACTCCTACATACTTCAGAATTTACAACTATTGAGTGTATGGCAGACAAAAATATTTTCCCACACACACGGACAAAGAGTTCCAACCATAGAAATACAGTATTCCATTTATTATTTCCATGAAGAGGCTATATCCTTTTACATAGTTGAATTGCATTTATACCTGAATTACATTGATTTAGCACACAAGTTCATACTCTTTTTTTTACGCGTCTCTGTTATTGTTTCTCAGCTGTGAGCTTCGAGTGTATTCTCTACAACATATAATGCTGTTGTAATCGCTGGCTTCTCAGCGACTTGACGGTGCGCATAGCCCGTGTGGGGCCAGCTGCCGACCACTCTCCTTTTCTTTGTGCCTTCCAGAAAAAAGAAAAGGTTGTTCATATGGCGTAGGGCCATCGCCGCCGCAGCCCACCCCCCGACCCCAAGCCGGCCGTTGCCGCCGCTGCCCACCTCCCTGCGCCGGCCGCCGAGCTCCTCCCCCGCCTACTCTGCTCCCTCTCGGAAGAGATCGCCCGCGGCCGGCTGCGGCGTCGCACCGGAGAAAGATCCAGCCGCTGACGAGCCCTCTTCGCCGTCCGTCGCCTGCCGCTGAACTGGGCTGGTTTTCGGGTCTGCAGGTCAGTGTTCCTTCCTCCCAAGCCCACTTCTCTGGTTCTTCTTCTTCTTGGTCAGAGCTCCTTTTATGCCGGCGTCAATGCCTGTTGCCTGCTGCTGGTTGTGGGCCAGGGGCGCCTCTGCACGTCTAAACTGGGCGGCGATGAGGAGGCCCGACCCTCGGTGCAGACGCTGCCTCCGACCGGTGGCTGCGTCAGACCTCGCGTCGCGAGTCCAGCCCTCCCGTCCGCACCGCGCGCCACAGGCATGAGTGCCCTGTTCGGGCAGCCGCTGCGCCCGCGTCGGTGGCGGATGCGGCGAGCTTCCGATCGAGGGTTCCGGCGAAAGCCAAGCCGTTGATTTGAGCCGCCCCGTCATGGATTCGTCCACTTTGTTTGTGCCATGTTTCGATTTGGTACCCCTACTGCACTCTCTCTCTCTGTGTGTAGTCTGAGCTTCTGTGTTTGGGCGAACTCTAACTAGACAAGAGGGTTTGGCTGGTCGACGGTTCCAGATCCTGCCTCCGACGAGCAAGTTTGGCACTGGGAACCCTACGAGTAGAGTGGGGATGGTGCGAGTGTAGTGTTGTGTACTACAACCTTCAGAAATCCTGGAGACTTGGTGGTGATCGTTGGCTGTTTATAGTTTATAAAACAATTTTTTTGCTTCCATGTGCTAATTAATAAAACATTACACCATATTATGTATAGTTTATAATACTTTTTTTTGCTTGCAAACAAGTTTATTGAAATTTTTGTGGAAGGATATAAACTGCCTTTTGCTTGCATGTAGAGCACTTTGGTGATGAATTATCTATGCCTCAGTTCACTAGCAGTTAGTTACTATTCTCCTTATGGTATGGATGCTAGGCAGCAGCTCTCCTCCTCTTGGCCCCTGATATCTTCATCATGCTCAATGAGATGTTCTCGAAAAAAGATTTAGCCTGTGTTCTGTTTTTCCAATAACAGATCGGCTTGGCTATGTATATAATATATGTTCATTAAGATTCTGGAGAGAAGGTTACTGCAACGCAATCCCTTAAAATGCATTTAATTGTATTTGTTATGAACTGAATAACTAATGTATCATGTATCGTCTACTCAGTTACAACCATTTTATTTCTTATTGATGTTTGGATGAAATAATTCATTTGCATGAGATTATAATTTATGCCTGCCAATCAGAAATTTGAACTAAGGTGCTAGCTCTAGATCTAACTGTAATGTTGCTGATCTCGAATGTGTAACACAAAGTCAAAAGAATATGTGACGGCAGATTCAATCCATTTTCGTGAAACGTTTCAGTTGCTTACTCTTGATATCTTATTGCTGTATTCTATGCAGAATGACAAGATGGAGCTTCTGAAACCAGGATCGCTTCAGCATCTTGGAGAAAAATAGAAAATATGCTTGATTTCTTACTGCATGCTGCTTCATCACCAAAATTTATGAAAGATGCGCAACAGGCAAAGCAAGAGAGCACAGAAGCGAACAAAGCTATTTTCTTTGATGTTCTGGTATATATAATGATTAAATCATCTTTGTTTGCTGTCTTTCAAATATTATGGCTGTACCATGCATTATGTTTTTCTCATCAAGCTAAGTAAGCACACATGTAGCTTCCACATTTTGACATTTTCCTAAGGAAAATAGATCTTTACACTTGGTCTGCATATTCTCCATCTATTGCTATAACTTCTCCAATCATGTGTCTGTTCTCCTGATGTTGGAGGAGGACAAGAATATTTGCTCTTTGTTTGGTGTAGCAAGTCAACGTCCTCCACTTCCTCCTCTAGGAAAGGGTCCTGGCTCCGCCAAGCTCGGCCACGCCGCCACCAGCGGCACCGCATCTCAGGAAAGGGTCAAGTCGAGCTCTCCCGTGCCGCCAACAACAAAAACAGGTTTATGTGCGCCCTCGGCGACAATCATACGGTCACCCTCTGCCGCTGCGTTGGAACCAAACCCTGACTGTCCACAACCGCCTAGGTATGGATATCTATCTGTGGCCACGTTTATCCTTCAGTGCCATCTGCGTGTGGTTCAGGCGATGTGTTGTCCTGCCATGTGAATGCCACATCAAAGGAGGTGCACTACCTTGGCAAGGCCAGGATTCATGTTAAGAAATTTATGTACCAGTTTATAATGTCAGTACTATATCTACCAAAATTGCTCTTTGTCTATTCTTCAAAAATTTCAATCATATGGACCTCTGATAATTAAAGTCGTGGTAATGTTGAAAGATGAAAGACATACATCTGTATTAACAAGAAAACCATATGAAGTGGGAAAAATATGTACTAAATACCTTGGAATTTGAGTAATGGTTGTTATAATTGCTAATTGATTTTTAAAAGATTAAAGAGATACATATGAAAGAAACCGTATGTACTAAAGGGCCTGGGATAGTTGTTAATTTATATACCGTACTACTTAGCCATATTTCCAGATAACCTTTAGGCGCCAATGATTAAATCTGCAGATTATAGTATCTTTATTTACTATGACACATCTTCAATCAAATAGTTTCAGTGTATTGGATTATTGGCGGCATCAGTTAGTTATGTTTCTTAAGCATTGTATTGATTCCTGCACCTTGGTTTGACCTACAGGTTGGTCTGATTTTGTTTTATTTTTGTTATATAGTTGTCTCGCCATAGAGGTAATGCAGATCTAGGGTATATTTAGGTGAATGCAGGTTTTAGCATTTGATTGCCTAGACATATGTGTGCTTTGATTATCTAATGTTCGATATTTGTGATGGAAGATTATTGTGAATTTCCTATAGGCAATAAGTAGGCCTTGGCGGAGCTAAAAACTAAATAATGATGCACAATACTGATCGAACTTCATCGACCACAATGGCATTTAGGATAGTACAAATAGTTGCTTTGTGTGATTATCGTTATGTGTCATTAACTAACTTTAGGTTTCTACCGCTGTGATCAATCTTGGCCATCCACTTCGGCTTGTGAGATGGTTTGCTCTATATCGTTAACTCCCTCGATTCTCTTACTTGACTCTGGGTTCTACAGTGTGTTGGGCCCATTTTTAGTGACATAAATCAAAGAATTAAAAGGTAAAATTTGAAGAAAAATAGTGATAAGCAAGTACCATATTTGGTAGTTGTTGTGGTAGTGAATTTGGTCCTGCTTTGATTATGTCAATGTGTTTAGACTGTTACTAAATTGTTAAAATGATTCAAGCTATATTATTTATCTTGATTTGAGCAACCAACCGAGTGAACCTGGTTGATTAATGAAGTTAAATTAATTAGATCTAGCTAGCAACTCAATAAATGTTATCATTGGGCTAAAGGAGTGATTTTTTTTTTTTTTTACTTTTTAAAGTATGTGTGAATAGTCCGAGCTTTCCTGAATCTCTGAGGCCTACACTGCACATACATTACCCAGAAGCTTAGAACTATCCCTGGAAGCAATACTAGAAAAGAGTTAATGGAAGCAATACTACCCAGTTTGCATAGTGCCCAAAGTCACAATAAGAACCCAGTACTTCTCCTTTGTTTTAGGTTGTAGAAATGTCCAAGTATTTAAAGGTATTACTTGAAATTGCTTTCTAGCTCATGGTATTTATGGTGCATCAATTCTCTTGCACTTTGACTATCACCATGCTTAGCCCATCTGAGTGATGGTGATTTTGTCATGCAAACACTGGCATAAACAGATAAATGGGTAGCTCCAAGTGGCTATGTGTATCCATAAGACCATAACTTCATAACATACAATGCTTGCAGAGGTTTCATTAAAGGTTGCTGGTAAAAGGAAAGCAGGAACTCTGTGGTCTGACATTTTACATTGAGCAAACCACCCCTGGTTTATGTTTGACATCAATAGCTCAAAATATAGCAGGCCAAATTCAGTTTACAACACTCATGTTAGAATACAAAAGTACATACTTTGCTCCTGATTGAGGTGCAAATTCACCTGAATCAGTTATGTATTTGATTTTTTCCTTTGGAAACAAACATTCTGCAGTAAGACTTTCTATTATGTTCCTGTGCAACCTCCACTATTATTTTCTTTATTTTCTGTTGTTCTGCCAACTGAAAACCAGGTTTAAACTGTCTTTTTGCCGATGTTCTCCAGTCCATCTACGTTGGTGGCAGAGGCGGTACTAGAGGTGTTCTCCAGTCCATCTACTCCATGGCTAACTGTCCTCCCTGCCACCAGGGCGAAAACCACTCGGGTCTGCGAGCACGAAGAACCCCAATGAGAATACATTGAAGGACCTTGGAACTGGAGGTTGTTCAACGTATTTTGTTCTATTCTTGACCAGTAGAAAAACTAAAGTAGCACAACTACACTTAGTTCTAAGTTTTGTTGTACAAATTGACTCTTTTTAGGATGACCAAATTTCTCCCGTGTTTATTGTTATACATATTGATTGTTGATACTCTCGGTCAGGGATCTTGCAATTTTTGTTCATTGGCATATTTATCAAGTTAGCTGGCTCCCTCTCAGGGAAGTTAAAATTGATTTTGAGTGGTCTACTAACACCCTATGGCAGTTTTGTTTATCACATGACCTATGAAAATCCATTACCATTTTGCCCCTCTTTTGTCAACAACGCGTTACACCTGCAGTTGTTGAGAAGATCGAAATGACTGCGATGCTACCACGGCAGCCACATTATGTCAGGATGAAATGCAGGCGGCGCGGCGAAGCGCGCCTTTCATCTAGTATTACCTATATGCTTACTTATCTCCAGGGCACAACTGGATGGTTTTGTTGCTTGCTGAGATAAACCGTATCCCCCGCTTTCTCATCGGAGATCCCTTCCTTTTCTCAGGTGGATCAGTATCGGGCCACGACCTCACTTGAACGGGATCAGCATGTTGCTCAACCTTAGTTATGTCGATTCTGCATTGCCCATCCAACCTGACACTGATGTTCATCTCAGAAAGAATTGCATTTGTTGTAGGCCACTGGTAAATGTAACTGGGTGAGCCATTAATAAGTTCTCTCCTATCCTTGTGCTGATACAGACTCTGCAAGCGACGAGTGAGTCGAAACATTTGGTCGATGATCTCTTGTTCTAGATCCCTCTCTATCTCTTCCTCCAGCTCTTCACGAATGCTCTTCTCCTCGGCTGAAACTGTGTTCCCTGGTACAGCTAGCATCCTGCTTTGAATGACAAATACTTAGAAATTTGAACGGAAATAAATTGTATGCGGTGTATACCTCATAACCTACACAGTGTACTCTTAAGCAGCATGACTAGTGTATAACATAATTCAAACTGAGAAGAATTCTGGCAAGAAGAGAGGCGGGAAGAGATCAAAGCTCCGGAAATATCACAGGAACGAGTGGACTCACCTGGCTGGTGTTGCGCATGAGAAAATGGCGAGCTTGTTGTTCCACCTTCTAGTGTACGGTTAGCTCTCAAGAGAGGTTTGTGCCTTGTTCTTACTCTGGCATTTTCGATGACATCCATGGAATTTATATATACGCTGCGAATGTGCCACATCAGGTCCTCTGTTACACTTGCACTGGGCTTTAAAAGGGCTTTACAAAACAGCACGTGCATTAGCAAGGAAGAAGATTCAGGTCCGTGGGTTATCAATGGAAAATATTTCATACAAAACTCCATGCTCTCAAATTGATGCAAGTTCTCGTTTAGTAATGCGATCGATTGCTTTCTTTACTTCGGCGATTTCACCAAGCTGGGTCGGCGTCTGAGTTGGCTGCGAGTTATTTTAGATGGAAGGTGCAACAGCAAGCCTGTTTGCACTTTGAAGCGACGCTCTCGCATTCAGCTGGCATCAGAACGATGGAGCAAAGAGCCGTGTTGGCGGCTTGACGACGTTCTCCTCGTCCATCCATAAGTCTTATCAGTAAGGCCCTGTTCTCAGGATGTAAATGGTTCATCCGCTGGACATATACGGAGTTGCCACTACCGCCACATACGTGATTAGCAAATTTTGTGGCAACCGCTAACTATTTCTGGCGGCCTCATGCTGCTTAGCAGCGCCGCTTCGGCCGCCTACAGGATTAGCAGCTACTACTTCACGCTGGGCCGCCTAAGCGATTAGCAGGTACTACTTCCTGCTGTCGTGTGTTGCTTGATGCCTCTTAGGCTTACTAGTACTATGCATTCTCTGATGTAGTGATGCGTATGCACATACGTTCCTACTTCTACAACGGCTGAATTAATATAGCAGAAAAATGATCACAACAGAACAAAAGACAGAACTCTATCACTGAATTTCATTGAAGAATTCTCCGAACTTTGGATAGGCAAAAGAGGAACCAGCTTACATAATTTAGCAAAATATTAAAAGTAGAAAAGCCAGCAAGAATAGCTTGTAAGTAGCATGAAAACCTAAAACAGAGGAGCTGTATTCCAATATGAATGAAGCATATTTTTGGAAGATCTACTTTGTGCTTCTTCACTCAAAGCTCAACAAGCAAGATTCTGAACTTGTCTCAACGACACAAGTACACTTTCATCTCTCTCTCATACTTATTGAACTAATGAATGGTGGCAATCAGAAATCAAGAGGAAGGTTGGACTTGTTGACAGTGTCTTCTTGAGCTCTGATAGTTCACTGCTCTACACTTAAAACTGGTCCAGCTTCTATCCTGACATAATACTGCTGCATTAACCTTGTCTAGACCGGTATTGTCCTGATATAAATACAGAAACTTGTGCAATGGAGCATCATTCGAACTACTGAAAACATGACATGAATCTACATCTTCAAGTGCAACCAGGGAGCAGCATCAGCAGATGAACAGGAGTCTGCAAAAATGAACAAGTATACTGAACTTCATTGCAGAATTCTCCGAACTTTGAATACGGTAAAACAATTTGCAAACATGACAAAATGAACTGAAAGAGATTTTGTGAATAAATGAGCGTCACTTAGCACTGAATTTTGTCCTCAGGGTCGACCAGAGCATCCCTATTACAGCTTGGATGAGAACCAAGAGACTCCGTCAAATAACCAAAATCCTATTTAACAGTGGCACTTAAAGCTTGGATGGGAGATAGTGATTCATGATTAACTATCTCTATACTAGTACAAAGTTGTCGATATATGTATTATACCTCCTCATGGATCTATCATCCAAAAAATCAGCAAGTGACTCAAAGAAAGTTCCTTTATGTTGTATCTTACAACTAAGACAGAATTACTGTAATACAATAACTAGTAACAAGACATGTTCAGAGGCAGAGAACTAGCTATTGTGAAATAACAGCACAGCTTGTCTACATACACAAGTTATATATTATGGACAGAGGTGAGGGCCTAACCTGAGGTAGAAGGAGGCTGCAGGGAGGAACTCTCTCTTCTTAGGGTTACAGAGATAGAAGCACCTTATATAGGTCAGGACTGGGCTGGGCCAAATGGGCCAGAACAGAGAACAAGAAGACAGCCCAACATATACACCAACAGTTGTCCAACACTCCCCCTCAAGATGGGTGATAAATGTCAATCATCCCCATCTTGGCACAGGCTAGATTACACTCCTTTGAGCCCAGTCCCTTTGTTAAACAGTCTGCCACTTGTTGTCCTGATCTCACATAAGCCAATGAGATAATCCCTGCATCAATCTTTTCTTTAATAAAGAATCTGTCTATCTCCACATGTTTAGTGCGCTCATGCTGGACAAGGTTATTTGCTATGTTTATGGCAGACATATTATCACACCACACTTTCAAGCTTCCTTGCCTTAAAATTTTCAGCTCTCTTAGAAGGTTTCGTACCCACAACATTTCACCCAGACCCTGTGACATAGCTCTGTACTCAGCTTCGGCTGTTGATTTCGAGACAACAGATTGTTTCTTACTTCTCCATGACACCAAATTTCCTCCAACAAAAACACAATACCCTGAGGTGGATCTTCGATCATCTAAGCAGCTAGCCCAATCCGCATCACAATATCCATCTATATTTAGGTGTCCATTACTTTTAAACAACACTCCTTTTCCCGGAGTGCCCTTCAAGTATCTCAGGATTCTTTGAGCTGCTTCCAAGTGTCCATCCCTCGGATCATGCATATAGCGACTCACTACACTCACTGCAAATGATATATCTGGTCTCGTGTGGCATAAGTATATTAGTCTTCCAACAAGTCTTTGATATTTCTCCTTGTTTATGGGTTCTCCAGACTCTGCTGTGATTTTAGTGTTCTGGTCAATAGGTGTTGAAGCCACTCGGCACCCCAGCATGCCCATATCATCTAAGAGATCCAATGTATACTTTCTTTGAGATAGTGATATCCCTTTTGACGATCTTGCAACTTCTATTCCAAGAAAGTATCTAAGTTTTCCCAAATCTTTCACCTCAAAGGCCTGACTCAAGCATCCTTTCAATTTTGCGATTTCCACAACATCATCTCCCGTGATGATAATATCATCAACATACACAGCAAGGATAGTGATTTTCTGCTCCGAATGTACGTCAAAATAAGGTATGGTCTCCATTGCATTGACCATAACCCATGCCACACACCACTTGTCCGAACCTGTCAAACCAGGCCCGTGGAGATTGTTTGAGACCATATAGAGATTTCTTCGGTCTACATACCTTCCCTTTAGTTTCAGTGTCCGACAAATCCTGGTGGCATCTCCATATACACCTCCTCTTGAAGATCACCATGCGTAAATGCATTTTTGACATCAAGTTGATGCAAGGGCCATCCGAAATTT
Source organism: Lolium rigidum (assembly GCF_022539505.1). NCBI lineage: Eukaryota > Viridiplantae > Streptophyta > Magnoliopsida > Poales > Poaceae > Lolium > Lolium rigidum. The sequence continues at coordinate 143,330,826 of NC_061508.1, read as the reverse complement.
GCTCGCACAAGAGATCAAAATTACGACAGTGCTCATTTTTGCCACTGGTGCAAATGTCTCATCATAGTCAATGCCATAAGTCTGACTATATCCTCTTGCCACAAGTCTTGCCTTATATCTCTCCACTTTTCCTTCTGCATTTTGTTTTACAGAATAGATCCACTTACGACCTCATCGTATTCTTTCCTTTAGGGAGATCCGTCAACTCCCATGTTTTATTTTTCTTCAAGGCCTCTAACTCTTCCATCATAGCATTGCACCATCTCGGGTCCAACTCGGCTGCCTTCCAATCCTTAGGAACGGATACTGGTTTGCGGTGAAGCAACAAAAGCCCGAAAAGTGGGTGATAATGTCTCGTAAGAAATATAATTTCCTATGTCATAGTCATCATAACTCAGTCGCTTTGGGGGCCCAACTTTCCTTATCCCTTTCCTTATTGCAATTGGCAAGTCTAGGCTATTATTGGACTCAGTCTGAGATTGATTCTTCTCTGCAGAATTTACACTTGTGCTTCCTTGATTTTCTAGTCCAATGGGTTGCTCCCCCTGCCCCTGGTCTTGTTGCTCCTCCAGTGCATCTACTTGTTCTCTTTGTACTTGTCTTCTAGAGTACACAAGTGGATTCTGCAGCCATCTTTGTGGTGGTACGGGTCTAGGTGGTGTAGGTGTACCAGGAATTGCAGGAATCTCCGCAACAATAGGAATTTGTTGATGTTGTTGTTGGTCACCATCTTGCTGCTCTTGATCACCACCTTGTTGTTGCTCCCCCTCTTGTGCATCACCAAGATGGTCAAGCCCCTGGAACAAGCCACTAAGATCACTCTCACCGTCATAAAATGGTTCTGACTCGCGAAACGTAACATCCATGCTTACAAATGTCCTCCTGTCAGTAGGACTCCAACACTTGTAACCCTTACATGTCCGGAGGAATAGCCAATAAAGATACATTTGATAGCCCGATGATCTAGCTTGCCAACCGATGGCCTCGTGATCCCTTACAAAACAAGTACAGCCAAAGAGTTTGGGTGGTACAACAAAGTCATTGTTATTGAGAAGGAGTTGGCAAGGAGACTCGCATACCTAGAATCTTTGAAGGCATTCTGTTGATCAAATATGTAGCGATCATAACCGCCTCACTCCATAAGAATTTGGGAACATTCATGGTAAACATAAGAGATCGAGCCACTTCAAGAATGTGCCTATTCTTCCGCTCAGCAACTCCATTCGGGGAGGAGTGTCGGGACATGAAGTCCGGTGCGATATACCTTGCGAAGATAAGAAAGCAACAAAAGGTTTGTTGATATATTCAGTACCATTATCGGTTCCGATCACTTGCACCCGAACATTGAATTGGTTTTTCACATAGGCACAAAAACTCTGAAAACAAGTGAACACTTCATCTTTGTGACGCATAAGATAGATCCAAGTCATTCCGGAATAGCAGTCAATAAAAGTCACAAAGTACTTCATGCCACTTACTGACACAACAGGATACGTCCATACATCAGAGTGCACTAACACAAATGGGGATACACTTCTGATCCCTCTACTAACATAAGAGGTTCTTGTATGCTTAGCATATTCGCAGGCATCACAACATAATTTGGTTTTGTCCACTCCATTCATTACATCAGGAAAAACTCGAAACATTTTATCAAACGCCATGTGGCCCATTCGACAATGATGAACTAGTGCCATACTCTCCTTTCCTCCAACAATCGCAGCAAGCACAGAACTAGCATCGTGCCCCATCTTGTCACGATCTATGTGCCAAAGACCTCTATGCCTCGGTTGCAGTCCCAATCTTCTTGTCTGCTCTCCCTTTCCTGAATTAAACACATATATCTATCAACTATTATACGGTAGTCCTGCTGATCAATCAGGGCACTTAGAGATAGCAGATTTACTGGAAAAGCAGGAACATGTAGAACTGATGACAATTTTATGTTGGGTGTACATTGAACCGACCCCTCCCCTTTTATAGATTGTGCTGTGCCGTCTGCTGTTTGGATAGTGCCTCTATGTGTGGGAGGATATTGAGTATAAGAGTCAAACTCACTAATATTTCCAGTAACATGTTTGGATGCTCCAGAATCAAGAATCCAATCTGAATTAGCATTATGAGTGGCTATAGAAACTCTATCAATATTACCTTCATCTTTGTAGACATAGTGAGCAAAGTTCCCAAAGGTTGCTTCATTTTGTCCTTCTTCCTTTGATTGTCCCCGAGAGGTACCGGTAGTTGACTCGAAGCTGCTCGCCATATGTGCCTTGGGTGATATAGCGTGCCGCTTGTCCTCCACCCCTGCCATACTGATATCCATATGGCTGTCCACTACCTCTGCCATAGTGCTGTCCACCACCTCTTCCATAGTGCTGTCCATATGGCTGTCCACTACCTCTCGCCATCACCTCTTCCTCTCGTAGCTTCCTCTCGCCATGTGTGTATCCTCCTCTCCCCCTACCGGATGTAGCAAAGGAGGTACACTGATGCTTCAAGTGTCCCTTCTGCCCGCAAGTATAGCAGTCTCTCATCTCTTGTCTCTCGGTAGTGTAGAAGGTCGGATGAGGGACAGAATCGCTTCCCTTTGTCATATTCAGGCGCACTTCCTCTCTGGACATAGCTGCAATGGCTTCTTTAAGAGAAGGGGTAGTGGTTTGATGCAGTAAAGCAGCCCTTCTCCCCTCAAAATCTTGATTAAGACCCTTCAAGAACTTCATGACTCGCCGACGTTCAATCCAGCTTGCAGCGAAGCACTCACACATTCCCCATGGGCAAGTTCCGGAGGATCAACATGATCTAAATCTCCCCAAAGATGCCGCAACTCAGCCACATATGCCATCACAGTTTTGTTTCCTTGTTGCAAGTCATGCACTTTATCCTCAATCTCAGCAATCAACATAATGTTCCCCTTTCCAGAATAAAGATTTGATAGGGTGTCCCATACCTCCGAAGCTTTTGTGAGTGCCTCTACGTAAGCAGCAATGTTAGGAACCAAAGAGTTAAGCAACCATGCCACAATCGGAGAATTTATGGCATTCCACTGTTTCCATTCCGGACTGGTCTTGTCTCGCTGGTTCTGCAGCCTTCACCACTCACACGTTCATCTAGCCCTTTCGAGTTCAAAATCAACAGCGCCCTCCTTGACCACCGGAGATAGTTGGCCACTCCTTCCAACTTGATTTCGTTCGCCGGCGGCTCAAGTTTCGACCGATGTTGGTATAGGGAACGATTGCTCCCCTCCGACGAGATCCTCCTCCATCTCCTTTGGTAGTGATAAGTTCCGCCAGCCTTCTCCGCAGCCTTGGCCAAATCCCCGTTGTCCCCCATGCTTGACACCAAACTAACCTCTCGGAACCACCAAAGGACTTACCCGCAGGATGCCTCTTCGTCTCCTTACTTGTCACCGCCTTCCCCTCCTTGCCGCCGCAGCGAGCCTCGCTCCCTTCCTCTTCCTCCCGGCCTACCGCAGCGAGCCTACTCCCTTCCTCTTCCTCTTCCTCCTAGCTGCCACAGCAGACTAGGCTTCCGGATCGGCAGTCCTTCCCGTCGTTGCCCTCACTGCCCCTTGCTCTGATACCATGTGGACAGAGGTGAGGGCCTAACCTGAGGTAGAAGGAGGCCGCAGGGAGGAACTCTCTCTTCTTAGGGTTACAGAGATAGAAGCACCTTATATAGGTCAGGACTGGGCTGGGCCAAATGGGCCAGAACAGAGAACAAGAAGACAGCCCAACATATACACCAACAGTTGTCCAACATATATAAAATACAAACCACATATATGTGACAACCAAGACATATAAATGAAGCAATGTAAACATCTGAATGCTACGTGCCGGACAGTCATGAGCAAGAAGGCAGGATTCAAGGATTCAAATACATATAAACTGAGCAGCAGAGAACAGATCAAGTACACTTTCTATATCTAAATTAAAACATGGCAAAAAGGAGTGAACTTATAATGCAAATTTAAGAACATACCTCCTCACAGATCATCATCATCATCCACAATATGAGCAAGTGACTGAACATATTTTAATCAATCTTGAAGGTATATCAGAACTTCAACAGTTGTACTCTTCAATCTAGTTCTGTAATCACTTACACTCGCTGTCCAGTACTAAAAGCTAATTCAGAGGGTACCACGGAAGCAGGCACAACAAGAATATCCCGAGCTATCCGAGAAAGGACGGGGTATTTTGAAGAGTGAAGGGCCCACCATTCAAGAATATTGAAATCATCTCTGCGAGGGAAGATATCCTCTTTCAAATATGTTTCAAGTTCATTGGTAGGCTGCCGTTGCTTCTTGCTCAAATGCTTGTCCCAATCAGCTAGGTTATTTTGTTGTGTCCCAACCTCGTCATTATACTCTCCTTGTGATAACTCATTCAATGAATTTGACATTTGCGAAGAATATTCCTTGAAGAGGCCATTGAGGGTTGCTTCCACCTTGCTCACGTGTTCAGTGGCATTTGATCCAAAGGCTTGCTTGAGAAACTCAATGAATTTTCTGAACCGCGGATCAAGGATTACGGGTATACAGTTTGGCAAGTACGACTCAACCCAATACTTGTTAAACTTCTCTTGCATATTTTCCACCATTGAATTGATAATTCCATCCTTGCGCGACGGTTCATCCTTTCTTGATGCTTCTCTCTCTAGTAGTAGTTTCACATTCCAGACTTCATGGAAGCATAAATTACAAGTTTTGTCCATCCTCTACAGAGTGGAGAAGAGCTAAAACTATCTGTTCCATCTTGAAGGTTTTCCGCACAACATCTTCTTTCCCCAAAGTATGAAAGGCCTTTCGAAATGGGAATGCTGACTCAAGCATTAGGTATGTGGAATTTGAGCGTGTTTGCACATCAACCGAAGGGAGTGCACAAGAAACACCAACTCGTGTAACTACTTCATTGAAGTTATCCAATCGAGTCTGAGAGCTTTTCACATATTTCACACTTTCTCTTATATTATCAATCACACTTTTCACTGCTGTCAACCCATCTTGAACAATCAGATTAAAAACATGGCATGCACAACGAATATGGAGTAATGCACCTTCAGAATGCAACATTTCCTTGCCTACTAGATTTTCTCTCAGATTATCAATCATTAAACTTTACAGATGCATTATCAATAGTTATGCTAAACAGCTTGTCCTTAATATTCCATTCTTGCCAACTTTTCAGTAGAATATTAAACATTGCAACTCCTTTGTGGGGAGTCTCTACCATACAAAATCTGATTATCTTCTTGTGCAATTTCCACTTCATATCTATGAAATGAGCAGTAACGCACATATAACCTAAAGTCTGGTTCGAGGTCCACATATCAATAGTTAAAGATACTCTGCCAGCATACCTCTTGAACCCTTCACTAGTTATCAACTTCTTTTCATAATACAGTTTCATGATATCATCTTTAATAGTATTTCTAGAAACCATTTCGAATAGGGGATTTAAACTTTTGACAAACTCCACAAAACCAACATATTGAACGATTGAGAAAGGAAGCGCATCTAAAACTATCATTTGTGCAAGTAGTTGTCTAGATAATTTGAGATCAAACTCCCAATTCTTAAGCATAGATGCATGAGGAGAAGAAATTAAGGACTTCATCTTTTGCACAATGAGATGTAGATCTGACCTTATTGGACAAGTGGTCAAGTGTTTGCGGACACCACTTGTACCCACTTCGCATCCAGCTGGCAGAAATTCATTGCAATGCTTACACTCAGCTTCCACAAGTTTTCCATCATTGTAATGGGGAATGAAATCCCTCCAAAGACGGAAGTTAACCTGCGTACTTCACTTCCTACTAAAGGCAGTAGATAACATTTGTAAGAACATTTTCACTAAAATTTAAATAAATAGTTGTTGCAGTTGTAAAAACATTTGTAAATCATCTCACTGCGTGAATGAGTTGTTCTCGAACCACCCAATGGAGAAGTCTCTGGAGATGGCGACCTCGATGAAGATGGAGACCTCGGCGTAGATGGCAACCTCGGCGTAGATGGCAACCTCGGCGTAGATGGCGACCTCGGCGTAGACTTGGCATTTTTCTATGAAGGGGGACTTCCTTCCATATCCGACAGTGACCTCCCTCTTTTTGAAGCTGCCACATTTGCAAGAACTCCAAGACGAGACGTCAACATATTCACCCCAGGAGACCTGGTCACTCCGCAAGGAGAACCTCCTCCCTAGAAAAGAAAACAAAGGATATTCACATGGATCAGTGATCCATCCAGATAGAGAGGCCATAATTCACATGGCACCACACATATGTAAAACAAAAGAGGAACTGAAACAGATTGTATATCAAATACTCACTTCTGCTCTGACCATCTTCGACTTCTTCTTCATATTCTGTAGCTCATTCACTTGCTTCGTCCTCCTATCTTGTAGCTCTTTCCTCCTTGCAGACCACCTCCAATTTTTTGTTGTTGTACTCTTGCTTTAGCCTCCTCTCTTCTTGCTTATGCCTCCTCTCTTCTTGCTTATGTTTCCTCTCTTGTCTCTCGCTTCCTCTCATCTTTCTTTCTCAATCTCGCACTCAAATAAGTGTAATCAAAATTTATGGCAATAAAACATAAACAACGAAACGAGAAGATAGAGATGAGGGACTCGCTTCCTCTGCTCATCGAGGGCATCCCACACCTGCTGCTCCTCATTGATGGTTTCCCACTTTAGCCTCTGCTTGTCAACATCACCCTTGGGATCCAATTCTTCGAGCCATACCGACTTCATGGATGGGCCAACCATTTCTTCGAGGTGAACCGGCTTCATGGATGAGCCAGCCAATTCTTCGAGCTCAACCGGCTTCATGGATGGGCCAGCAATCCCTATATAGTCAAGAACACATATAATTAGAAACATAGTCAGCATTTCTATTTCTCTCAATTAGAGATTCTCTACTGGTTGGCCCATGTAGACCTATATGTCACAGTCAGTTTATTCCGAGTTTCTGACCAAATGAACAAGGGCACAATACAAGACAGTACAGTATAGCGACAAAAATGAAGCCATGCCAACTTTCTATCAGGTCACACTTTTGTACACATGCATAGGCAATCTCATATCACTACATATCCTATCTATGAACTGATTGAGCTGCATAAATAAAAGTGAGGAAAGTGGAGTTATTCCATCTTCCATGAGCATCCATTTTGAGTAGGTTAACTGCAAAAGTATATAAGGCTAGTGGCAGTAACCTTACCTATATGGTTACAAATGTTTGCTTCCATTTGTATACCACACGGTAAACGCATCTTAGACCAACTATGAAACAAAAGACATGTGTATATTTCTCTAGTTGTGGCATATTTCTACGATGAGATATAACAATGCAACAGCTGAAATGAAATCCTAGTGAAAATAGGAGCATCATGTGATTTGTCTAGTTTGTTGTCAATCCTATCTTCTTGTACAAGGCAAACATATTTATTTACAGTTATGTGAAACCTGAATCTACCCTTGTCTTTTATAGTGTCCTAAACTCTAAACCTAACTCTGCTAGATTCATGGTTACAGTAACACAAAAGCATGCGACAAAATGCCGGTGACCAGTTAGGTTATACATTGAGAGCAGAAACGTTGGCAAGCCATTCACACATGTTTTCTAGCCATCTATACTAGAGTGAAAAGATATGATGCCCCGACCAGAAAATATTTCAGACAACCCATAGCCAGCAAATTCGAGCGAAGCAGACAAGCACAAAAGCCTCGAGTGAAGAGGAGAGGTTCCATTGATCTTTTACTTGCTGTGATGATTCAACCAAAAAGGCTTTAGGAAGAGTTAATGATGTTATGGTTGAATTACATATGACATATGTACCTGTTGATTTTATATTTATGGACATAGGTAGCAATACCTCTAGTCCTATAATCCTTGAGAGATCTTTTTTTAGAACAAATGAGCTATCATTGATTCAAAAGAAGACAATGTAAAATTCTGATTTCCACACAAGAAGTGTATAGAGAACTTTCCAAAGAATAAGGAGGTAGCATCATTTAAGGTACCACATAATTTTCATACCACTTGATCCAAGTAAGTAAGCCTAACTATATGGCTATAAAAAAAACGCTGTACGGGAGGCAACCCGGGATGTTTTTTTATTTTCTTTCTACATGATTGATGTAGCATGTTAATTTTTTTTTTTGTTTAATCTCTGATTTCTAATAAAGTACCAAGGTTTTACCCATTTGGATGATAAAAGTTATAAATAAAATATGGAGCTGCTGATTCATACACTACACTTTCTAGTGCACGATTTTTCTGATTTTTTGGTAACTCCTAAAATCTTAATAAATTTATAGTTAGGGCCGGGCAGATAGGAGTGCAACCGGCCCTAAAATTTTTGGGGCCCCAAATTTTCGATTTGATACAGAAGGCAGCCTATCAGCAGCAGCGAACCAGGGACGAGCGGTGGCGGCCGCCCTGGATCTCCCGTGGCCGAGAAGGGTAACGTCCTTATGTAGCCTTCAACAGCGCGGCTGCCGCGCAGGGAGCAGCGCCATGGACGTCTGGCTTGAAGCTCTCTGCTTCAGGTCGAAGGGGTATGACCGTAAGGAGAAGATGATGGCCTCTTGGGCTTAAAAGCTTAAGTGAAAAGGCCCATACATAAGGCCTGAACGGTGCCGCGTTGCTTAATCTTATCCTTGAAAACAAATCGGCTCAATCAACGTCCGCTTAAAAAAGATCCATGTACACATTTTGGTTCTCCTGGAAAAATCATGTTTTATTCAGCGGACATTTTATTCAAGGGTCCATCTTTATAATTTTTTCTTTGTTTTTTCATACCCTTGGCAGTTGTATTATTTGTATCCTGAAATTTGGATATTTTGAGCACCAATTTTAAGAGTAAACTTATCCTTGCCCCTTCCAAATTTCTGATGTAATTTTATTTTGTAATTTTTATGCCCCCACAAATCTTTGCTCCTGGATCTGCCATTGACGATTGTCGTTTTTAAAAACTCAAGGTATACGTGTATGTAGCGTTCCAAAATTTAAGATCAGGCACGTGAAAGATCAATTACACATTTGTTTTTTCATACCCTTGGCAGTTGCCCAAGGTAAAACAGTTTATCTGGCGATTCACACATAATAGCTTGCCTTTGAGAACTAATATGAAGCGGAGAGGAATTAAGTGTGATACCCTGTGTGTATGCTGCAAAAGACCAGATGAAGATGGCGCCCATCTGTTTTTAAAATGCAAAGACACGCGGCTGATATGGAGAGCATTAGGCTTGGAAGATGTCTGTGATCGCATGGCCACATATGAAAATGCAGGAGCAGTGGTACATGAAATCCTCCAATTCAATGATGAGAAGAAGATTCTATGCTGCTGTCTGCTATGGCGGTGTTGGTTGCGTCGAAATAAAACCAATGCTGGCGAGAAGACGTTGACAATACCTGAGGTGATTGGGCAGATTCGATATTGGACCAGAGAGTCTATGCAGATGAGCCTGGGGAAAAGAATGAGGCAACAGTTCAGCACACAGTGCAATGGCAGAAACCAGTAGGTGACCTCATTAAGATAAATACCGACGGTGCTTTTGACGCTGCCACACGCCACGGTGGATGGGGTTTTGTTGCGCGCGACGCACAGGGGGCAGTTCGAGGCTCTGGGGCTGGCAATGTCCGACATGCATGTTCTGCCATGCATACGGAGGCGCTGGCTTGCGTCGAAGCTTTACAAGCTGCTGCTGATTGGGGAATGGGTACTGTCTTGCTTGAGACGGACTCGATGAATCTGGTACAGGCACTGAAAAGCGCTGAGTTTGATCTGGCGCCGGAAGGGGTGTTATTCAGAGATATTCGATCTTTTATTAGGTTAAACTTTGGGTCGGTGGAGGTAGTTTTCGCTCCACGTATGTGTAATAAATTAGCACATGAGTTAGCTGCTTATGGCTCTGCCCAAACGGCTGTGCGTGCGCTGTGGATGGACATGGTACCAGATGCTGTAGGTTGCTGTGAGGCCAGCCTGTTTGCTGAGCCTAATTAATGGAATATGATGTTCCAGGTCAAAAAAAAAAGATTTTTTAGTAGGATTAGAGGCCCATTTTAAAGTTTGGCACAGGGCCCCGGATTATACCAGCCCAGCCCTGTTTATAGTAGGTGTAAATTTGCATCCTCTATAATCACAAAAATTGGATAAAATTCTTGACATGTCTAAGTGGTCAAAATAATTCAGTTTTGCTGCAGCAAAAATTCTGGACAAATTTTGCCTTTCAATGTTAGATCCATTCTTTTGAGTATCAAAATGATTTTTTACTTCAAATTTTTGATGTATTATAATGAGTAGAACATTATATGCTCTTTATTTCATAAAGATACAATTTTATTTGTGAAGAAAATAGCAGTAAGTATGATATCTTTTTACCACTAATGTCACTCCATAGAAAAGAATGTGAAGAAAGTTTCGTGTTGAAGTTTTTTCACAGGGAATGGAAGAACACCACATCAAGAGAAATCAAAAAATGGTGAATACCATAAGCTTGGGGATGCCCAAGACACCTCACTGGACTCATATTAAATCTCTAGGTTGCACCCTTCTAAATTTTGTTTTTTGAGCAACATAGAATTCTCACTAAAACTTGGAGCGTCTTTGTTTTGTTGTGTGTTTAGTTTTATTTTTATTTTTAAAAACCATCATATTGAATACTTATTATGCATATGAATGAGCTACTGGACCCAACTCTCTTTTCATGAGTTCATCATTTTAAAGAAGTTGCATACTATTAAAATTTGAAGAGGGATGCAAAATTCAAAGCTAAAATTTATATTGTGTATAGTATTACTAGTTTCAAATGCTTTATTGAGTGATGATGTGCTATGTGCCTTATTTAGTTCTAATTCTCACTAGTATACATAGATGTTTAATTTTAAGTATCATTGTTTGATGATGAATGAATAGCTCTATGGATACTATTGCATGCTTTTAGATCTCTTGCTAACCAAAAGAAAGGAATTCCCACACAAGCATAGACTTGTTTCCAATTCCACTTAAACTCAACAGTCTATCATATCTACCTATATAGCACTTGCTATTCCAAGTATAGTATGTGTGTTATGCCTCCAACAATTTCAAAATATTCCTTTTTATGTAATTTAAAGCTCATATGAAAGTAAGGTGTGGAAGGAAAAACATCATTATGCATGTCATGGGTTTGACTAATTATGAGTAATGAGCTAGGTTGGAACTACAGCTGGGCATGGGCAGCCCGTCCTGGACGGCCCGAACCAACCTGGCCCGAAAATTTCGGGCCGGGCCGGGCTTGCATGTCGAGCCGCGTTCGCCCGAACGTCAGGTCGGCCGCGCTCGGGCTTGCGGAAAACATGATTTAGGCTTAGTTTGGAACGGGCTTGTTAGGCTAGGCCGGGCTTTCATCCGTTCAGGCTAGGTACGGCCTGGTTTATAAGCCCTAATGTCGGTCCAGGCCGGGCTCAGTCCTAGAATTTAGGTTCGGGCTTTTTTTGGGCTTGGGCTGAAACCCGATCCGGCCCGAGAAATGCCCAGGTGTAGTTGGAACCATGCTGGTATGGGGAATACCTTTCAACATTGCACTTACATTTAAGTTGATCATTATGTACCTAGTTACTGGCGGCCACCTCGGATGAATTGAAAGTGCATTATCACACTTAGGACCAGAGTATGCATGTTTGCTAGAGAAGTGCATTGGGGTACTAACTAGAAGCCATGCTTACATGGTGAAAATTTCGGCACGAGCATCCTCAAAATAGGAAGCAATGAAAAAAGAATATTTTACATTTGAAAAAATAAGTCAGAAAAGAAAAGAGATATGCATGAGAAAAAAAGTTAGAGATGATGCTCACAAGACTGTTGTCCTTGTTATCCCGGTATGGATGGCTTAAGATGATACTTTTCAAAGTTGATTTTGTCCTTTGTATAGACTGCACATGGAGGTACCCCTTTGTGTAATTCTTGGTTAAAACAAACATGTGAAAGGTCTATGATAATTTAAAGCATAGTAGTACGAGGTGTGGTCTTCTAAGTGTTGCGGCATGAGGCGATACATACTTATAAGAGGTCAAACACATGAATATTAGGTGTCTCTGAAACAAAGAGATACATGGCACCCCATCCTTATGAGTATAGTTGACATGAATTGCACATCTTAAAACTTGGTTTATGCTCTCTTTACTTTCTATTTTGTTGAAGGTTTAGCACATATATTCCCTACTTACTTTCTTATGGTCAAGAGTCAAGAGTATCAAAAAGAAACAAAAGAGAGGATAAATATTCTTCCAATCAATCTCTATAGGATTTTCCCAAGCATGCTTTATGATTCATAATACTTATCATTCATTTGCTTACAATGTTATTTACTATTATGCATGCTTCGTAGAATGTAAGAGTTATCACTTTATGAGTTAATGTTACTTATTGTCATTATTTATTGACTGAAACTTGTAAGACTTTGCATGATTACTTAGAAGCAACATAATAAATTCCAAAGTTCATGTTAGTTTTATCACCTTTATGCTCGGGACGAGCATAAGTTAAGCTTGGGATGTTGATGCATGTAAAATGCATATATGAACTTTGTCCTTTATTAGAATGAATTCCCACAATTTTGCAACATATATGATGATAATACCATGTTTTAGATTGTTTTATGGGGATTCGCCAATGATCCCCTTTATTTGGTTTATAACTCTGCAGAACAAGAATTCCCTGTTTTGTGTATTTTTCACTTCCAGACACCTATACAGAGTCAAATTGAGCTATGATTTTTGGAGCTTCATTTTTTCATCCGGAGAAGCACCCTTGGTCCTGGAAGCACACCTGGAGAGAGGCCTGAGGCCCAAAAGATCCCAGGTGGCGCACCCAAACATGTAGCGCGTGCCACCCCCTCTCTTTTGGCTGTCAATCATCGAAATCGCTTGACTCTTTCGCCCACCGACGTATTTTGACCTAAAAACACTATATATATGACCCCGAAGAGTTCTCGGGAGGAGAGCGCCGCAGGAAGATAGAAACACAAAAACAGAGGCTGAAGTAGCGAAGATTTGAAGGGGAAACTCCGTCGAGATCACCATTGGGGGGATCTCCACCTTCTCTAACGTCTTCCTCATCATCGCCATGATCAAGGGGGAGTAGTCCACCTCTGGACTACGGGTTTGTGGCAGATATCTTGATCTATTTCTCTCATGTTCTTCATTGTTCTTAGTGCCATATGAGCTACCAATATGATTATGGTCATATTTGTAATAACTATGTGGTGAATCTTTATTCTATGATATGATACTATGAGATTTTGCTATACTTTGTGTAAGATGTATTGAGAGATGCATATTATGTACCCCGTTCTTAAGTATTGATTCTGATCTAACTTGTATGCAAGAACGTGTGTGGGGTGATGTGTGTGTTAGATGAAATAGCATGGTTTTAGTGATTGAATAGTGACAACAAATTTATGATCTATTATGGTTTTGCCTTTTCTTTTGCTAACTCACTAGGGATAAAGTGAATGCATGTGCTATGTTCATTATGTGACAATGTTCTTGTTTGTTCAAGGTAGTTTCTTTGATATTCAAACATCATGTCAAAGTTCTTATAGCTATAATCTGTTAATTCTTAATACAAGATTGCTTGAAGTTCATTCCTATCTTGTGGAGTGTAAGAGAGATGTGTTGCATCATCTCTATGTTAGGACGTGGTGCCCATATGAATGCTTATCTTATACATGTTAGAGTTATTGTCTTCATATCTCACTGATGAATTGTTATTATCCACTACAACTTTAAAGAGAGAATAGGCAAGTGAACCCATAAACCCCGGTCCAATTTTAATCATAAGAAACACCTTTCCATCACTTTTATCTTATTTTTTATTTGTAGTATTATTTTAATTTGAAAATACAAAATTACTTTTATTTCTTATTTGCACTCAAAACCCCAAAACAAGCAAACATTTACCGCTTTTACTTAGTTTATTTCATTTACTTAGTTTACTTACTTTAGTTATTACTTTATTTATTTTTACTTACACGAAACCTTGTGCTTGCCACACGGTGGAGTTGGGGACACAAGGCTTTATTTTATTTTGCAAGATTGTTGCAAGAAGAGAGAGAGATACCTCTTTACTCCATTCCCCGAGAGTTCGATATAAACCCTCAAGTTACACTTGTGGGGAAAATACTCCGCTGACACAACACTCTGCACTTGGAGTCCCAACGTCATCAGCAACTTACGCACAGATTGCAGAAGTCATCATTGTCGTCGTTGATCCCACTTCAGGGAAAGATCCGTAGCCCTCACCAGGCCTGCCATGGATGCCACCACTAGGCTAGACAACGCCTCCGTCCTACGCGAGTCCATCAAATCACGTCCAACACCGAGATCTTGCTGCACCATGCATGTCGCCGAAACTCACCGTCGTCGATGAGGTAGATGTACACCGCTCCATCTTCTTGCCTCCACCATGCAACATGTGCTCCAAAAATGATGCCTCAAGAGGGAGAGCGATGCCCAACGAGCCGTCGTCCAATCTGGAACACTCGGGTCTAGGGTTTCCCCCTGGAGCAACACGAGAAATTATATGTTAGCTAAAACAACGATGCCTTTAACTAGGTAACGGCGTGAAGACACCGCCATCGCTCGCCATGACCAAGGTCATAGCACGGGTTTCACCGGTAGCCGCGCCTCCCCAACTTACCACCGGTACTGAAAGTGGGATCAAGTATCAGCCATAGCCAGCCGGCCAACCACCTCCGGCGGAGGAGGGAAGCCACCACCACCATGCTTGGGGCTGCCCCCGGCTTCCTCGTGTCGCGAAATTGGCCTAGGAGGTGCAGCCGCTGCAAAGGAGGATGTCCATCCGAGCTCATCTCGACCCAAACCAGAGCCCTCCTGCATCCGCCGCGGTCTGTGCCGACCGTCGCCACTCCGAAGCACCGTCGGCGGATGAGAGAATAGGTGACGCTGCCGCACGGGGAAGGGGTTAGGTAAAGAAGTTCGCTAAAAAGTGGTAACCTGAATGAAGAGGCAAAGGTCCTGTTACCTCACGGGCTTCCATACTTACTAGATTTAGATGTGCGCCTTGGCGCACGACCCCGTAGAATAGGTGACAATTTACACATTGTATAACGTGGCTAAATGATTTTCAAAACAAAGTCAATAGGATGAAATTAGGGTAAACAAAATACACAAAATCACGACATAGTAGCAAACGCGCTTATGTACAGCCATATAAATAGAAGAATATATTAAAACTGGTTTCAAGACCAGTCATCGAAAATGCATCAAGTATTTATACAAATCGATGATAATAGTCAGAAAATAAGTCTATCAGTCCACAGGCCACCCAACCTTTCACATAGTCAATCGCTGGGTAAAGTATTTTGGGTATTGTATCATTTAGAATATACTAACCACATGAAAAATATAATGTACCTCTAATCCTTTTTAGCCAAGAAATAATATAAATCACTGTCAAGCGGCAGCCACGTCTAACATAATTACTTCGAAGTCATCATGAGAGAGGGTCCAACGAGTGTAAAGTGCGAGATATGTTGTTCGATAAGAGCTACTCAAAATGTTTACAATGGTGCGGAAATAGCATAACAATACATCAAGAGAGGAGCTGATTTCGGAACTTGGAACCCATTGAAAATAGTCCATGTCTGCACACATCAGAGAGAATTCAAATTAAAAGGATGTAGTCCAATGAAAGACGCAAAGAAAGTATGAACCATTCTACAGATATTCAACGTTTTTAGTTTGGAAGTGAAATGGTCTAAAAGAATCTTATCTTACCACCTGAAGCGACACAACTAAACATAGTTCTCCATGAAGTACAGTTCAATTTGCTACCAAATTGTAGTTTCATCTATTTCATATTTTTTGATGCCTTTGTGGATGCAAGATCTAAATAGCTAGCCTGCATGAGATGTGTTACTCTCAACTTATTTCAGCTGGTGGTATACTGACAAGTTGATAACTTTAACAAGGAGAGCATCTCAGTGGTAGATTAAAAAAGACCAATCTTTGACCACACTACAGAGCTCAATTTTGACATAACTTCCATTTGCTTTTAAAAAGATGGCTTCTCCAAAAAAATAATATACATGATTTTCATGTGTAGCTATTACAACCCCAAATATATTTTGTGACCGACAATTAAAATATGATGGATATATCGGAGCAGCAAAGCATGCAGTGTCAAAACAAAAGAACTACCTTGGAGCTTGAACGACAATGAAACTATCGATTCCTATTTCCACGGCATAACCAGATGGAAGGCAAAGAATAATCTTTCTGACACGGCTAGTAGGAAATGCCAAGCTACTGTGTGATAAGGTAATTTTAGGCAGATCTATGGAAGCATAAAACATTTTAGTTAATTAATTTCAGAGTAATGAGTGGTATATTAAAGCACCATTTTCTAAGTAGGTAAGGAATCAGAAGTCACCCAAGATACCGAAAGTGGATTGGCCAGGCTGTAATTAATTCAATGACTAGCTCGGCTAGCTCCTCCTACGTAATACTCTTTGGTAATGGTTCAGGCATCCAGCAAGGAGGACCATTCTAGTATGAACAAAAAGCATGATGACAATACAAAGGAAAAAAGTCAGATCATTATTAGATCGGCGCATGGGTAAGAGCCGATGTAAGCTCGTATCCCGGGATCGGCAGGGATTTGATCAAAACGGCCAGGATTACTATCCCTAGCGCATGTGCTAAGCGCCGCATTGTACATGCCCTTAGTACCTGCAGATAGAATCGGAGACTCGAGTTAAAATGAACAGAAATCATAGCCATGTTTTCATATATATGTATCTACTAAACAAAGTGAAACCAAGCAATACGGCAAATTTCCCAAAGTGAGGTATATACTGTGTAATGACCAACGATGGTGCATCCAAAGAGCCTTTTAGAGCTAATAAAAATTCTTCTTTTATGCAAGGATAAAAGGGGGAGTAGAAAATTCAAGTACAAAGTTATTTCTTCCGGACTAAGAAGATAGACAGGGTTGTAGAGAATCAAGTACGATGAATTATTTTTCTGCAATAAGAAAATAAAATACTACAAAAATAAATGCTTCAAACCTAACCAAAGATAAAATGATGCATCTATCTATATGCAAAGATAAAATTATGAATCTATTTATATGGATTATTTATTTAAATAAACGCTTCAAGTCTTTAGCAATTTTTTTAATGCTTCTTGCAAACCATGATAATCTGTAAATTTTCTCACCGATTTTACAGTTTGATCCTTCAGTGACTAAGAAGGAACTCTGAGTTAATGTTGGTGTAAATGGTTGCTATAATACTTTCTATCTTTCTTATCCATAGATTATTCTAGGAACAGGAATACTGAACTTTGCATGAACAGACAAAGAGAAGCAACATGACATACCTCGTTTAAAACTTGGGTGAACATATATGGCCGAACACAACGCCACATGAGGCGGTGCAGGGCCAAGGAAAGACTTAAATGCCATATAGAAAAGAGTACAAATTGTGTAAACAAAAGCACTGCTCACTAAAAACTACGCACAAACTAAATGTTGTAGCTCACTCTATTAACAAAAAAAAGTTATTGGAAAGAGGGACATGGGTCTACTTTGAGCCACTGGACAAAGTAGGCTAAAATGTAAATATATGTGGAACCAAAGTAACTACAAAGCAAGTTGAATTTTAGTCAGCCAAATTATATTCATAAATAGCCGCTCTATCTTTCTATGGTCATCTCCCTTGAGTTCACACACTAAATAAGAAATGAATGTGTTATTTTTGCAACTCACACGTATCATTTGCTGGCAAAATTGTAAAGCCAAATTTTCTAGGAACTAAGAACCTATTGAGGAACGGCTTATATGAACTAATTGCGGAGCTGCTTCTTACAACCAAACCGGACCATAGGTATGATAGTACATAAACACACTTGAACGACAACCTATCTTTTATCAAGCACTTGCTCATGACTGACTTCTTTTTTTCGAAAGACCAAAAACAAACTAACATGGGGAGGAACCCCTGTTATTAAGATAGGTGGTGAGTCTCGAACCCTGGCTGCCTAGACATTTTGCTAGACAGGAAGCTATGTGTACAGAAAAATATACAGACTATGTAAAATATGACAGTACAAAAATAGCAATTTACAACAGAGTTACATGTATTTAGTGGACATCCCAGGTTGATGGCAGAACTACTCGGAGGATTGTAAACTCTATCTTTTCAATGAAATGAAATTGCGTTTTCAAGAAAAAAAAGCAATTTCACTCAGTGGCAAAAGCCACATGTTTTTCATTTTAGACATGTATAAAAGACATGTAAAATGGAGATTTTAATTTTTTATAAACTTAAAAGGCTTGGTGCAGCCAAGAAGACGATCCAAAGAAACTACTGTAAGTAGTCACAAAAATGCAAGACTGGTTATTCTAATGAACTATCAGAAAGCTAACTAAATTATATTAATACACAGTAGGAAACTGTGCTAGCTTGTCCTGTAGCAGTAAGATGGAAAATAACATCTAAAAGAAAGATACATCTTTTTACTTTATCATTTAAGACTATGTCAATTATATCTGGGAGTACCTAAACTTGTTTGCATACCTTGAGAAGAACCTTTCCAGTCCCAATATCAAACCTGCATTAGTATTTCAATTCCAGTTGCAAATTGACCAAAAGCTGCAGCATTGCACATGTGAAAATCAGTACCAAGGAGAACATATACAAGTATTAGAGCAGGTTAAGACAATACTGCTAAACCACTAAACCACAAGCGGTCAGTAGAATACCTCGTCTAGTCAGCAGCGGGCCTTCTTGAGCGGGCACAATCTGGCAAACACCTCTGTATTGTGAATTTTCCTACAACATAAGTGTAATCTTTTGAGTACACAAATATTATTTTAAATAAATAAACTCTAAAATGGTCCCACATTAAAAAAAATATATGAATGGGACTAATCAATAAGGCATACTCCAAAATGGATGAGGTCTTTGATGGCATAAACATACCTAATCTTCCACTCGTTGCAGAAGTCCCCAGTTATCGGTTCGCCCGCTCGTCGCTGGTGAAGATGAGTGGCCGGGGATGATGATGATCTTCTCACGGTTCCACACCTTGTGTGTCAAACCTGAGTTCCTTATTCTATAAATTTATAGTATCAGTAAAACAAAAGGTAGTGTTGAACCTTCTCAAGGGCATCTTCAATGGCTTCATCACTGAGCTTTTAAATGCAGCTTTTCTTCAAAATGTTGTCACAGAAGCCATCAAAGCCATCAAAGACTTCTTTAAGTGGTTGAACAAAGAGAAGTTTGAGAATGAGACACCAATTTTGATTATTAAAGGCAAAACGACATATGACTGTATCAACCAACAGACCTTTTGGAAGAGTGTATGACCCTGAAAACAATCTATGTAGATTCAACATGCTCGTCGCCTAAGAATTGCTTCTAAAAAGTCCAAAAGAATGCTCGTCACCGAAAATGCTATCAGAAGACCTCCTCTGAGCCAGAGACTGTAGCTAGCAGGACTTAATACACATGTTATATTTTCTACATTCCTATGAATTAGTAAATCTGTAGACACGTTTCAATAAATATGGATGCAAATAAAGAACCAAGATCAGAAAGAATATATGTTGGATGATTCCCTTCTATTTTTTAAATATCACAAATATAAGGGAGGCATGTTAAAGTTTAGGAAAGAAATGGTTCACGAGAAAAGGGATCAATAGTTTACAAATTAAGGTTTTGCATGAGGACCTATATTTACCCGATCTCTTGACAAACTTACATACAGAGAAACAAAGCATATTACAGGAGACACCATAATGGACAATGTTCATGCAACAGGAAATTATCAATTCATATCACATAGGAGTATGTCGTAAGAGGTTACTGATGGTACATGAAATTATAATGTTCTTACTTGAATATTTATTACTCGGTAATATGAACCAATATCAAAAGAAAATTTAACGGTAACTGAAGAACTAATACCTTAAAATCAAGTTGAAAACAAGCAGCCAAAATGAGATAAATAGCTACCAAACAGAGCACCTTCTCTTGAACATAAACATCCAAGTTATCACATTATGGGTACTTTCATGAACTAATAACGATATAGATTTTCTATTCAATCATCCCTATTTGGGATGACCATGTAATTATAATTTTCCATCATATTTCCTCAATCGCCCTAACTCTACTTATTTCTGAGATTGGTCGTTACATACGCATACCATAATTGTATCGGTAAACTATGTGAACAAAAAAAAGGACAGGTACATTATCCTACTGTCACACCATCTCTATTGCTTGGGAATTGGTGTCAAATAATCATCGAGACTGAAATCTGCACATTTCAAAACTCAGCAAAGTTGCGAAAGAAAAATACAACCTTGAAAAGTTCTCTATGCATAACAAATGAAAATTGTGAGGCGAGGACGATGGCGTGGATGGGTTGTCAATGGACTACCTGGAAAAAATGAACGTGAGAAAATCAAAGGAACTTTACACGAAGGTGCTTGTGCAGCTAACCATACAGATACAGTCCTACATAACCTGGGCTTTACATAAGCGAAGGTTTGGCAAACAGTGGTACTTTATTTATGAATATTTAAATCAATGATTTTGTTGTTGCTAAATGCACATAGTAATAGTACTTGACTTGAGAAATTTCCTGGACCTGGGTATAATGTACACCGAATTGTATTGTTTCAAAAGTAGTACAACTACTACAGCTATGCAGTTGCATAATCTCTTCTCTGAAGTAATATGGTTCAACTCATTTCTAAACTCTACACTTAACTCAAATAACCATAAAGAAAAGCAATTAACCACAAAGCAACACATATGTTCTAAGTTATTAGGAATATTTAACTTTTAGATGTCCACTTGCAAGTTCTAATGAAAAAAAGGCATGTCAGACATATGAACCTGCTAGTGCAGAATGCATTTGATACAACTTCTTTTCTTACTGTGCTTGCTCGATCCAGCAAGAAAAAGAAGCATACGCAATAGTAAAAGTAAAGGGAGATGTTATCCTTTTACAGAACAATTGTTTTGATTCCTAAAAACACATTAGGAAACTTAAGAAAAAGGTCATATTTCGGTCAGATTCAGATCTGTATTTTGTAACAAGCTACAAGTAACAACAACTCGTTCAAGAAATCCATCAGGATAAGCGATAGAATTTTTGCTGCTCAAAAGTATGGTAACATCAATTCATCAAAATGGAGTACTACATTTAGTCTGCTCACCACCAAAACAACAAAACATATTTTGAGGAAAAGTCAATGTTGCAAAATTAAACCTCGTGTGGATAGCTTAACCGAGTGTTGCCCTCATGATTTTAGAGAAAGGCCCTCACATCTTGTAGCATTGATGCTACAGCAGTACCACGAGATGCAGGTCCAAGGCGGTAATCTCCAGGAAGACAATGACCTGCAATTTTGTTTGGAAGAAACGGTGAGGTAATGAAGAGATCGAAAAGAAACAAAAAAGGTCAGAGACCCAAAACGCTTCCAGATTGGAAGAAGAGTAAAATACCAAGAAGAAAAAATCTCAGAGGGAGAGATACGTAATAAGGAGCAAAACAAATCGAATCTGCAGGGGTCAACCAGAAGCACACCTCAACCAATCCATGGCAAAGGAGCTCCATGGCTGCAAAAAATCAAAGGGGAAGAATGAGAAGCACATCAAAACCTACCAGAAGGCACCACCTCCTGCTCTCGATTTCATGGCGTGGACTCAGGAATCTGCTGCCCCCACAAACCCTAGCTCAAGATTTCGCAAGAGGGAAGAAAATTCGTGCTCCATCGTATTCACCGGCGCGGCCAGCGCACCGCTGTGGACGGCCACGCCCGACGGCCACCTCCATGCCTCGCCGGAGCCGACGAACTCCGTAGAAAGCGCGGCCATGCTAGAGCCGAGCTGCAGCACCAGCTTGCCTACCATGAGGACCTCGCTCTCGTCCTTGGCCTTGATGACCCGGAGAGGGAGGACGCGAGGGACGGTGGCTCACCGGAGATGAAATGGAGGAAGGGGATTCCTGGAGAGGAGAGAAGTGACCAGATTGGGAGAGGAGGAGAACGAGGGGATTGGGGAGGAGCACCCACGCGCGGGGATTAGGGATACCCGCACGATGCAGCGGTGGCCGCAGTCGCCGGCGGCGAGAAGCAGGGGCGGAGAGGAGGTTGGCGGCCAGCCAAACGAGCAGCGGTGGCGGCGGCCGAGGAGGAGGGGATTGTGGGAGGAGACGAATGGAACGGCGCAGGGGCGGGGGCGCACGAGGCGGGTAGGGTTTTTTTGGCCCTCGAGACTCGCTTTTATACCAGCCAGTGTGAAATACCGAAAATACCCCTGCGGAAGGAGTGCCCAAAATGAACGGACGAGATGCACCGATGAAACGATCTAACGGTCCACGTGCTCGGATCGCTGTGAGGCCCCCTATGGGGGGCATCATATACAACGTTAGATATCCAACGTGTTTGTGTTTGCCACTGGTTCCCCCTGCTCATCTCTGGCAACCCGTATCGTATCAAGAAACCAATCA
Organism: Lolium rigidum; assembly: GCF_022539505.1. NCBI lineage: Eukaryota > Viridiplantae > Streptophyta > Magnoliopsida > Poales > Poaceae > Lolium > Lolium rigidum. The sequence goes on along the minus strand of NC_061508.1, from coordinate 143,308,293 downwards.
TGACATCTAGACGGAATACAAATCAAGCTCTTCTTAACATTCAAATTCCTTCCAAATCAAAAATATTGCAACAGAAGGGCAGAGACCGTAGAAGGTATCGCATCGCTGAACATCCAAATTCCCAAGGAAGACGAAGGAGATTTCCATCCGGAAGCGGAAACCGTGTCGGCCCAGGTATCCAGCGCGCGTGGGGCCCAGTACGTATCGTAGCCAGGCAGGCCGAATCCTTATAAAGAAAAGGGGGCTCTACCTCTTGGTTCCTCTCCCCTCGACACCAAACTCGTCGAACTCTCAACCCAGACCAGAGCAGCGGCGATAACTCGGCGGCTCCACCGCTCGCAGGGGAGAAGCACCCGAGAGAGGCGTTCCTCCGAATCCGCTCGGGAAGAAGAAGGCGAGAGGGCGGGCCACCATGAGGCGCTCCTCCAAGAAGTCGTCGTCGTCCGCCGCGGCCGGTAAACCTCCCGGATCCCTCATCATCGCTGTCTTTCTTTCTTGGTTCCGTGATTAGGCTGCCTGCGAGGCCCCGTCGCGCCGGTAGCGCTCGGCGGGTCCCGTGTCCCGTTTGCTCTCCTGCGAGATTCGATGCGGTGCCCTCTGCCCCGGGAAGATCCAATCTCGAGTTGTGCCGTGTGGGAGCGTACGAGGTACGACTCGGCATCAGGGGTTTGGATCGCTCTTTAGATGGTATAAAGGTCGGGGGTAGATGGAGGGTTTAGCAATTTGACGTGATGGTAAGTGAAGGGTGTCGAATCTTGGATTGCTGCAGAACTGGGTGTCGATTCGCTTGTAGATTTAGGTTCCTAGTGTAAATAGATGGCCATTGACAGGTTTAATTATTCGCTGTCCTATGCCAGTACTGTTTGTAACCATAGCCAGAGGGCAGCTATTTACTAATATCCTGTTCTGCTCTTCTGGTTCGGTCATTATCACCCTAAGTTCACCGTGTATCTTCTGTTGTAAATCTGTATGTACCTAATTGAGATAGAAATCATAGCCTGGAACTATGGTGAATACTGTAAAAAACAATTCCATCATTCAAACTAATCAATTAGGCATGCTTTTGTACTACCCTCTATATACAATTAAATTAAGTTTTTCTTAGTTTACTAGGTTTCTATGGCATATCAGTTACGGTACATATTGCCAATTATGTACTAGGGAAAAGAGATTGTTAGATGACCATGATCTCAAAGACAATGAAAGGAGATGAGCACATCATCGGTGTTTAGTCCTGATAGCAACTGAACTGGAAGGCACTAGAGATTATGCTGCACTACACCAATATGCCATTCATAAAGTAATTAACTGTCAATGCATGTACTAGAGTACAACCTTCAGTTTCTTTTAATGTAATAATAAGCAACACTAGTTACTCCCAGTCATCTTGTAGCTGTTCCTATCATATACTATTTTTGAACAATATACTCACTAAGTGTTGTGCTGTCCATCAAACAAGCGATTACTTCACTTTCTCCTTTTATCGGTTTCGGTTCATCTCAACTTGTCTGTTTGGTGTTCTTCTCCCATTCATTTGGGGATTGCTTTGCCGCTCTCATGAGTTTTTAGTGCCATTTTGTAATTCTGAATCACCCCAGCAAATATATATTGACAAGCTTAACTTGTAGTTGTGTGTGTGTAACTTGAAGTTTCATCAGTAACTCTAAAATAGTTGCCCACTGGCTCAAACTTTTTTCTTAGTTGGTTTTCTTTTTTAGGTTAAAATGTTTGTATCATGATTTTATCTTAGCTTTAATTATTCTTGTGCTATCTTCTTTCCTAATGGGTTGGAGTAGGAGCTCTCATATTCTCTTTTGAGGGTATGTATATCTGAATGAGTACTAAGCAAAACATTATATTTAGGTGAGGAACAAGTAAATGAAAAACCAAACAGAAAAAGAAAAGGAGTCAGTACAAATCTGACCAGCGGGAAAGCACAACGTGGTGAGATGCACTGATTCCTTTTCTTTCTGTATTACTTGAAAAATCGTTCCTTATCCATCTGGGTGTAAGAATGTGGGTGTGGTGTGTTTGTGTACCTTGACTACTTACGAAGACATGTACATGTTCCTTTTCGGGGTTCTGATTATTGTTTGCTGAGGCTATCTTGAGAATCTGTTCCATAATGTGATTGGGACTCTAGATGATCCAATATATTGACACTTGTCATGTTATTCAGTTAATCGACCTTGTCCTTGTTTTTGTAGGGACCAATCATTTGATAAGATCTTGTTTGTTATTGTCATGTTATTCAGTTAATTGACCATGTCCTTGTTTTTGCTCCTTCTACAAGCTTGCGTTCTAAATTCTGTAATATGCTGCATATTATTATGCTAAATTATTTAATGTGTTACATGCTATGTATATTGACAGTGAACCGCATGTTACTTAGGTCTATTTGTAGTAACATTGCCATATATTTCCAGGTCCCACTAAAGCTGTTTCCAAGGAAGTAGAACGGATTGACCAACTTTTCTATACTTATGCCGACAGCTCATCCGGCATGATTGAGTAAGTTCTTTCATTTAGATGCTCATATGGTCCTCCTTTCATTTAGATGGAAGTTTTAGATATACCTCCTAAATAGTGGATTAGCACCCATATTAAAATAAGAGCTGTTTTATGTGAATCACTATAAATATTGATGTAATAATTGTCAATGCTTAATTGCTTACTGTGTAAGCTCATTCATTAGTCACATACCATTTTAATGTAGTTATTTGTTGTTTTATTTTCTGTGATGCTATTACACATGAATGATTTGTGTTCTAACTTACTGGAACAGCCCAGAAGGCATTGAAACACTTTGCTCTCATCTTGATGTTCCCCATACCGATGTTCGGATTCTGATGTTAGCATGGTACGTCACTGTTCTCTAAACATGCCTAATGCTGTCCATCTCTTTCTTGCTTAAATATCTAATACTAAATGGCATATGTGTCAGGAAAATGGGCTGTGAAAAGCAAGGTTATTTTACTCTGGTATGCATTATTTTTAAACTGTCAAAACTATTTATCACTATAATATCATAGCCATTTTGTGTTTTGACTGGCAGTACTCTGTTTACAGGATGAGTGGAGAACTGGCATGAAAGCTCTGCGAGCTGATAGTATTAGTAAGCTGAAGAAGGCGTTCCCGGAACTGACACAAGAAGTGAGTAGTTCATAAGAATGTAACTAACAATTAAATATATATTTGAAAGGTTTGTATTGGTTAAGGGGGAATAACCTATGGTGAACCCTACCAAGTTAAGTTGAAAAGAATTCAATTGCCAAAGGCTCGTGATTGAATGGAACAACAAGCTATCACTAAATTATGATATTCAGTTGTACTGTAACCGCTTGCTAATAATGTGATCTTCACAAACCAGGTTACAAGGCCTACTAATTTCCAGGATTTCTATCAGTTTGCTTTCCGTTATTGCCTCACAGGTAGTCTCACCTGATATTCTTTTCACACACATTATTTGTTCCTACTTTCTGCTAATGCTTACCTTGGTTGTGATCAGAGGATAAGAAGAAGTGTATTGAAATACCAGTTGCTTGTGAGTTGCTGAATCTAGTATTAGGCTTGCAGTTCCGCCCCCAAGTCGAGAAACTTATTAATTACCTCAAGGTAATGATTGATTGCACTTGCTCCCATTTCTTTAGGAGGACTTATATTTTGGTTGATGTACTTATTTATGTTATTTTGTGCTTCAGTACCAAAACGAGTACAAGGTTATAAACATGGATCAGTGGATGGGATTTCTTCGGTTCTGCAATGAGGTCATGTTCGAAATCACCCTATGCAGCATAGTTTTTCCCTTTGTTTATGTTTTTGTTCATAGGAGATAATCCTTAACATCATTTCCTTCTCACAATATTGACGCTTTGCATCACTTCTTATTCAGATAAACTTCCCATCGCTTGACAATTATGATGAAGACCAAGCCTGGCCTTTAATTTTAGACAACTTCGTTGAATGGTTAAGAGCAAATAAAAATTAGCTCCCTTATATTCAAGGGGTTGTGGAGATGTCATCCAGAAGTAATACTCAGGAATGTAAGTGAACAACTTGAAACTTGTTTTTATGTGTTACATCATTCTTTCTAGCTCATGCATACTTTGCCACAATTACATTAGAATGTCATGGTATTGGCATGAAATTCATTCGAGTGAATGGTGTATTTGTACTGCCAAGTTGTGGCTTATCGTAATTTGTACCAGTTGAGATAGCTGGGACATGGTAACTCGTAAAAAATATAAATATAACAACTTACAATTTGCAAGCATTTCTATTCAGTTGCTTGCAGTTTATATTCATTCAGTCCTGTTTTTTTCAGCACATTGGAGGCTTTTGAAGGGTGCAGATCCAGCGGGTTTGTGAGTGCTGCTTTTGAAGTCTGGTTTCAGGAATCGTCAACCGCCTTGTATTTTGCTTTTTTGCATTTTTGATTCTAGAAACAGTTTGCAGGGCCGCTATCTAGAAATTTTGGATGCTTGTGAATGCTCTATTGCTACTATTGCATGCAATGGGTTCTTAGGTGTATAGTTATCAGAGCATGCAAGCTTGCAGGAAGTCTTGAATGAATGGCACGTGTTGGGTGTGGTTTATTTGTTACTTTGCTTGGCCTGCCACGGTAGTTTTGCAGTTCCATTGTTTGTGTGGACCAAAAGTGGGTTTTAAAGTTCGTTTTTGGTGCATCAGCCGTCAGCCCGCTTAAGTCCTGAATAGCTAGTACATCAGCTGTCAGCCTGCTTAAGCCCTGCATAGCTAGTACCTATTCATCAGCTTCAAACCCTTGGACCCTGCCCTTTGAACTTAGGACACTCGACAGCTACCCTGTTGTTTCTTGGCTTGGGCAGGATGAATTGCTCCTTGTAGCGCATGCATAACCTCCGATGGGAGGAGCGATGCTGGGTAGGATCAAAACGGGAGGAGCGATGATGCTGGGTAGGATAGGAGGATCAAAGCCGAGAGGTTGGGAGAACTGGAGCTTCTGAATTGCCAATTTATTTTAAACCATTTTGATAAAACAACATTCGAACCCTGATCATAGTTCATCTCACCTCCGTGGGCGTGGGGTGGTTTGGAGCAAACATGAAGCATGCTGCCAGTTTAGGTTCTTTATCTAATACTACCTCTGATCGGGAAAGATCGATGCAGAAAAAAAAGTAAGGCTACGTACAATCTCTCGTTGATTAAATCGGATAGGAGGTAGTATCTGCGATGTCCTTGATTTATTGGCGATGGTATCTTTTCTCTGGAAAATCTAAGCTAGACCATTCTCCACGGATTAGTAGAACATAGTATGAGGTAGCATTGACAAGTTTGGCGCGACAAGACGCACTAAGAGCATCTCCAGCCGTTGGCCTTCCAAGGCCGAAATCCGACGCTATTTAGCGTTGGATGGATGTAAAATTTAGCTTGAGGAGGGCTACATTTCCAGCGGTGAGCCCAGAGTCGCGTGCTGACGCTCAACCACCACGTAAATAGCGACGGTGCAGTCGCTGGTAAGGGGAACCATCGAGTCGCAACCACGTCCATCGACGTATTGAACCGCCGTAATGGATCGCAAAGTGGCATGGGGAGCCCAAATGCCTCACCGGGGACCGCCGCAATGGCCTCGACGCGCGAACCGCCGTAATGGAGCATGAACTCCGCGGAAGAGCAACCGCCTACAAATTTCTTCTATCTATTAAATTAAAAACTTCCCCCAGACGCACGCGCGCCGTATCTCGGGAAGACGATGCGAGGACGACGAAGATCGGCCTCTATCGCTGACAAGTCGGGGCCACCAGACGATTCCCGCGCTATTGTTTCGTCCGAACTCTCCGAGCGCTCCCCGGGGGGTCGAGGATGACCTGGTCTCGCTGGATGGATGAAAGCCCAAATCCGAGCGAAAACGAGGATCCGGGGACACAACTGTGTCATTTTCGTCCATCTGGATGAAAAAAAAGAGTCATAGGGATCTTCCCGGGGAGACGGCTGGAGATGCTCTAAACTTTGGCACGTCATATAGCCGAAGATTCATGCATGCTATCACAGATGTTATAAGTTGAATACAATTCCTTTCGGTTCCGTGGCTGCCTGTGCATATTAGGGCATTAGTCACAGGAATATGAGAATGCATACATTTGCTTTATATTAGTATCACCTTAGTTCTCATAAGGGGCGAAGCTCCCACTAGGGCAAGTTCCCTACCTTGATTTTTAGTGAATATATTTAAATTCATATATTTTTGTGAACAATTTGAATAGTCATACATTGAAAATGAACACAATATGAGAAAGTTATGCTTTTAATGAACACACGCGAAACAGACTTCGAATCGAAATCAGGGACTTGTTACCAAAAATGTGGACTCATTTTCCAGGTTTAGTGTGAATAAGATACCTTGTGTTACATAGATTTATCATGGACTTTACTATATGCAAGATAAGGTTGCGCTATTCATTATTCATATACGGGGAATTAAAGATTTTGGAGATTTCTTGATTTTTAAAAGACACATCATGTTTCATTCGACGATATTGAAAAGATTCCCCAATGATAAAGATTATCAAGACTAAGTTGCGCATCGAGCGAGCGCTTGATCAACAGATTAAATATTTTCATCTTTGTATTAACAAATTTTCAAAAGAAAAAGGTAAAGTTTGCCATTGAGCTGGCACTATTGGTATGTTTGTAGGTTCTGCTTATAACCATATATGCTTCTACTTATATATAGCATTAATGTCTCAGAACTATTTTAGTTTTTTTTTTTGCATTACTTTTAAAGAGTTCGTTCTACCTCAGATTATTTCCGTCCTTCCGCATTGATCCTCACCAACTCTTTTCTTTCCTTTTCGGGTAAAGGCTCCTCACCAATTCAATGCCAACTAGTGGAATAGCTATGTTCCATTAACTAAAAACAAACTTAAGACCAAATACTCCAATAATTGCTCCAAAAAAGTTGGATAGGAGACGCCGATGGGACCATCCGAGGAACGTATGGCAGGTAAAACTGCAAGTGGTAGCACAACGCCAATTAAGTATCCATTCATCTGTGCACCACTAGCCACCTTTGGACACCAATCGATGTCACACTCTCACTAACTCTTGGATGAATTCCTTGCACCCTAGCTAGAGATATTTTCCGTGAAGAAGAAGACTAGTCGCTAGCGCTGGCAGCACACTTGCGCACTTGCATCCGAATGTATATATTTATAAATGGGGTTTTAGCCAATGAATCCTCAGTGCTCTGTGGTTGGAATTGCAAAGAAATCACGCAACAAATAAGCTAGTTATAAACATATATATGGTCCGCCATCGACCAGCCGTGTCTCTTACGGAGAAGATATTTGATGGATCCGTTTGTTAGAACGTTTTCACGGATTGGGGTCCACAAAGAATTGCATGACATGCCTTCTTGTTTTATCTAGTGTTCTTATTTTTCTACTGCCTTTAGGTGATGCAAGTCCGACTAGAATCGGTAATTCCATATGCAAGGGGACAAAAATGCTGCGTAAGTTTGGTGACCGGCCATAAAAAGCATAAAATGAGTTTTTTTACCCCTTCAATTGCTAAACAGGCGCATACCTCAGTGGTTTTATGAAATTTTTTTTTTTGCGAAAAGGACCACCGATCTATTAGTTATCATCAACAATAGTACAAAGAACATCAAAACTAATAAAAAAATACAAAAATATCTTCGGACCACCTAGAGGAGACTACGAACCCTGGAGCGAGCCGAAGGCACGCCGCTGTCCTCGCGCCTCCATCAATGGAATCGAGCAAAGCTTGTCAAAGTAGAGCTTGTTGTAGTAGACAGATGGAAAATCATCGTGAAGAACAAACGCAGCAGAGCAGCAGAGCAATGTCAATGATGAGAACCGTAGATCGGAAGAGTCAAACCTATAAACACACCGACGAACACGAAGACGGGTCGGCTAGAAGATACACTAGACACAAAACTCCACACACCCTCTGCTCGCACTAGGTGCACCACCAGAGCGAGGATAGGGCGTAGAGGACCTTATTCTGCCGTCGGGATGTCGCCGCCGTCTCATCATCCCGAAGAACACACTGAAAAACAACCTACAAAGGGGAAACCTCCCGCCGACGAGGAGCCGTGGTCCGCCACACCTCCAAGGCACTAAGGCTACCGAAGGTGGAGCAGACCACTGGCATTGCCAGCGAGAGGAAGGAACCTAGATGGGTTTGAGAAGACGCCTCGCTCTCTCCTGGAGCCCGTACGCTGTGTACCGGTTGGGTCAGAATACATTGTTTTTTATGAAAGTTAATGAGGTTGTTAACTTGTAGCAAACTTGTAACCTCGCTCTCCCATGTAAATCTCAAGGACGTTGCCGATTCTTGTGTTAAAATGCAAGCCCGCTCAAAGCAAGCAAATGCTGCTTTTTGGATCATCCGGATGGTTAGGCGGCAGTGACACTCCAACCCCATCAGGGTTTAAACCTCAGGTTTAACACCTTGGTGTCTCATAAAAGAATAATTTTTTTAGGAGGCGACGTTCCCATCGACAGCGAGGCGCTTGGTGACTTCGTCAATCTCAAGATCCACTGGATCAGTTTTTTAAACTCAATCTTTCGAAGGCGCTCATAAGAGTAGGATGGACGTGCGTTCATATGGTGAGTATATGTATGGATTTGTGAGCGTCTCCATCTGTACCGCTTCGCAAAAACAAAAATCATTCAGGCTCTCTCCTTGTTTAAAATTTAAAAAGAACTTAATCTCTAGACTGGCTTATCACGTCCTATAAGCTCACATGTTCATTATCTGTATCACACAGATGCTCGTACATGTAGGATGAATGTGGGTTGACTCATGACTCTTGAGTTTTAGGTTGCTGTTAATACAATAGTTAAGTTCTACCAAACTTGTAATCTCCCGAGCGGTGGCCGTGCCCCGGTTAACCAACCCTTTATACAAGCCATAAAAAGACAGTGAGGTCACAAATATCATTAGGTGTAGCCGTGTAGCTGTTGGGGTTTTTTTTTTTGAGAGGTGTAGCTGTTGGTTGATTAGGCGAAATGGTATCACTTTTTAGAAAGAAAATCAAATAATCTTTTGGAGGCTATTTTTAGGTATTCACTAGTTTTTTTTTAAATTAACACTTTCATTATAAATATAGCAAGCAAGCCGCCTCATTAAAAACCTTCCAGTACCTTTAGGTACCCTGGTAAGGAAAAGAGTGCGTAAAAAACTTGCTGCCAGTTCATTACATAATTGTTATATCATTTGCAATAACCGCTCTAATAGCGTCAGGGGGATCACCATGCCAAAGAGCTTGAGTCACCTCCATGAGCTTGGCTAAGCTATCAGCTGCCTCATTTGCCTCTCTAGGACAGTGGGAGAAAATAACACGGGCAAAACCCCTACATAGGAAAGTAGCCTCCTCATATATTGCTGCTGCTACTCCCAACGAATTGCCCCCGTTCTGCATAGTTGTAATCACCTCAGCGCAGTCAGATTCGGTGATGACTTTGTTACATCCAACTTCGCCAGCTAAGAGTAGCCCATTACGGAGTGCAATAGCTTCAACTGTGGAAGCCTCTTCTACATATTGCAGTGTCTAACGTCCCGCTGCTATGCAGCTTCCTGTATGATCCCGCAGTATCGCACCCGTCCCTCCCGACCCTGTATCAACATTAAAAGCAGGGTCCACATTTAACTTCAAGAGTTCCTCCGGCAGTTTCTTCCAACTATGTCTATCAATAGGGGGAGTCCCCAACTTCTTTGCTCTCCCGTAGTTCATAGTCAAGGTGAGGATTGAGAGAGCTGATCGGGTAGGATTTTGTAGTGTCTCGCCATATGTCGCTCTTCTTCTCTCCCACCAGATGTACCATGTTGCCACTGCCGCTAGATCACATCGGCGTACCTCAGGAGAGATTGCCGCCGCCTTCGTATCCAGAAGGAGTGACTCGAGAATTGAATAACCATTAACTTCAGCGTTGCGGGCATTTTCCAAAACCTGCGACATACCCAATCCATCCCAAACCTCCATGGACCGAGCACAATTGAATAAAACGTGTGCCACACTCTCACAATGGACAGAGCACATCGGGCATTGGGTCGAAATGGGAATATGCCTGTTGGCCAGAACGCCATAGCAAGGGATCGCTCCCAACAAAGTCCTCCAGCAAAATGGATTTTTATTTTAGCCGGAACCTTAGTAGACCATAAAGCTCTCCAGACCGGACTGACTGCGGATGAGTCGAAAGGTCTAGTTCGACGTAGTTTCCGCCCGGGTTGATGGTCCCATTCCAAGTAATATGAAGATTTGACCGAAAAGACCCCACTTTTATTATTATGCCATGAGATAAAATCCTCCATCATACCCACGGCTAGAGGTATCCACAAGATCCTTTCCGCATCAGCAGCCCAAAAAAATTCTCTGATTATCTCCTAATCCCAAGTCCTTGTTTCTGAGTCAATAAGTTCTGACACTCTAGTGTATACAATATTTCCTCTCCGCGTCATAATTTTCTTGTTATTGCTAGAGGGTATCCAACAGTCCTCCCAGATATTTATATTTTCACCATTGCCAACTCTCCATATATGCCCTCTTTTGAATGTCTGAATGCCAGCCCAAATACTTTGCCAGGTGAATGAGCTGCCCTTCTTCAATTCACAGTTTAGGAGATCACCTGTAGGATAATATTTTGCCTTTAGGACCCGGGCACATAAAGAATCAGGCTCTGATAGAAGTCTCCAACATTGTTTAGAAAGCAAATCTAGGTTGAAACTCTCAATATCTCTAAATCCCATGCCACCTTGAATTTTTTGGGATACACATTTTCCACCAAGCGAACCAGTGTATATGCTTCTGCTGATCATCATCTCCCCATCAGAATTGGGACATTGCCGAGATTATCCCTTTACAAATCTGCTTGGGTAGCTTGAAGACCGACATTGCATAAACCGGAATCGCCTGGATTATAGCTTTAATTAAAATCTCTCTTCCCCCAAAAGAAAGCAACTTTTCCTTCCATCCACTAAGAAGTTTAACAACTCTATCAATAATATGTTGGAAGCAATCAGACCTATCCACCCCAACAAGTGGTGGCAAACCGAGGTACTTATCCGTTATTGCCTCTGTCATAATATTTAGGGTAGTGCAAACCTCAACTCTTCTATCAACGTGAGTGCATGGGCTGAAGAACACGCTTGATTTTGCCAAACTAACCATTTGACCCGATGCTGCACAGTATTCATCCAGGATATTTTTATGACAAGCTGCGTTCTGACTATCTGCTCTCATTAAAATCAACGAGTCATAAAAAAAGGAGGTGTGAAACAGAAGGGGCATTCCTACACACCTTAACTCCTTGCAGATTGTTTTCCCTTTCCTCATGCAGAATTAAACTTGAGAGCCCCTCCGCACATAGCAAGAACAAGTAAGGTGAGAGGGGGTCTCCCAGGCGAAGCCCCCTGGAGGAAATAATAACTTGGGATATGAAATTATTCAATCGCACCTGGTAGCGCACAGAGGTGACACACGTCATGATAAGATCAACCCAATCCACTTGAAATCCCAATTGGATCATAATATGTTTTAGAAACCTCCATTCCACCCTGACATAAGCTTTATGCATGTTCAATTTAACCGCACAATTACCATAGCTTCCAGGTCTTCTATTCTTTATTGCATGGTAGCTCTCAAAGGCAACAAGAAAGTTTTCAGATATTAGTCTACCGGGAACAAAAGCATTTTGCATAGGGGAAATAATCTCAGGAAGAGAGATCTTTAGTCTAGTAGCAAGCAGTTTAGAAATAACTTTATAGACCACATTGCAAATGCTAATAGGTCTAAATTGCGAAATATGCTCTGGGTTTTTTTTACCTTCGGAATTAAGACAATAGTGGTGTCATTCCAACCTTCAGGGACATGCCTTGTGTTAATAGCCAAAAGAACTTCATCAGTTAAATCCTCCCCTATCACATGCCATAATCTTTTATAGAAAACCGCATGCAAGCCATCAGGTCCTGGTGCCTTAAGATCACCTATATTAAAGAGGGCCTTCTTTACCTCATCACGGGTATAATCAGCGGTGAGGATATTGTTGATTGCTGGAGTCACACGGGGCTGCACCTTTGCTATGGTTGCAGGATCTGGATGATAGACTTCTGATGGGATTCGTAGCATAGAAAACAAAAAATTTCCTACCGCAAGAACGAAAACCAAGCCAAGATGCAATCTAGTAGATGGGAGCAACGAGAAGATCACGAGACTAACCCTTGAAGATTTCCAAAGCCTACGAGATTAAATCTCGTTGTTGCTGTAGTCGATCACTTATCGCTTTCGAAAGCGCGTAGAAGATCTTGACGGTGCCACAGTCGGGCAGCACCTCCGTACTCGGTCACACGTTCGGTGTTGATGACGACCTCCTTCTCCCAGTTCCAGTGGGCAGCGGAAGTAGTAGATCCTCCTCGGAATCCCGGCAGCACGACGGCGTGGTGGCGGTGGTGGTGGAGATCTCCGGCAGGGCTTCGCCAAAGCGTATGCGGGAGAGGTGGAGGAGGAGGGCGGCTAGGGTTTGGGGAGAGGGGGCGCCGGCTTGGGCAGCCTTGAGGGGTGCGGCCAACTTGGTGGAAAGAAGTGGCCGGCCCCCTCCCCTTGTCCCTCATTATATAGGTGGAATCCCTAGGGTTTGCCCAAAGTCTTCGAATAAGACCCCAATTCAAAAACTGCCATATGGACGAAACCTAGAGGGACGGGGACTCACCCCTTCCCCCTTTCTTTGGCCGGCCAAGGAGGTGGAGTCCACCATGGACTCCACCCTCCCACTTGGTTGGCTGGTTAGGGTTGGTGGAGTGCCTCCGGGACTCCTCCTTCCATAGTTATTTATTCCGGATAATTCTAGAAACCACCTTCCATAAATTCACCGGATCATTTCCAAACTTGGAAAGTGACTTCCTATATATGAATCTTATTCTCCGGACCATTCCGGGCCTCCTCGTGATGTCCTGGATCCCATCTGAGACTCCGAACAAAACTTCGAACTCCATTCCATATTCCATATCTACTTAAAACGACATCAACCCTTAAGTGTGTCACCCTACGGTTCGTGAACTATGCAGACATGGTTGAGACTTCTCTCCGACCAATAACCAATAGTAGGATCTGGAGATCCATAATGGCTCCCACATATTCAATGATGACTTAGTGATCGATTGAACCATTTACATACGATATCGATTCCTTTTGTCACGCGATATTTTACTTGTTCGAGGTTTGATCATCGGTATCTCTATACCTCGTTCAACCTCGTCTCCGACAAGTACTATTTACTCGTACTGTGGTATGTCATCTCTTATGAACCATTCATATGCTTGCAAGCTAATTAGACGACATTCCACCGAGAGGGCCCAGAGTATATCTATCCGTCATCGGGATGGACAATATCCCACTCTTGATCCATATGCCTCAACTCATACTTTCCGAATACTTAATCCCACCTTTATAACCACCCATTTACGCAGTGGCGTTTGATGTAATCAAAGTACCTTGATGGCGCGTGAAGCACACGTCCGTTGGGAACCCCAAGAGGAAGGTGTGATGCGTACAGCAGCAAGTTTTCCCTCAGTAAGAAACCAAGGTTTATCGAACCAGTAGGAGATGAAGGCCACGTGAAGGTTGTTGGTGAAGGAGTGTAGTGCGGCGCAACACCAGGGATTCAGGCGCCAACGTGGAACCCTCACAACACAATAAAAATACTTTGCCCCAACTTAACAGTGAGGTTGTCAATCTCACCGGCTTGCTGTAAACAAAGGATTAAACGTATGGTGTGGAGAATGATGTTTGTTTGCAAAGAACAACACAGAACAATGATTGCAGTAGGTTGTATTTCAGATGTAAAAGAATGGACCGGGGTCCACAGTTCACTAGTGGTGTCTCTCCAATAAGATAAATAACATGTTGGGTGAACAAATTACAGTTGGGCAATTGACAAATAGAGAGGGCATAACAATGCACATACATATCATGATGACTACTATGAGATTTACTTAGGGCATTACGACAAAGAACATAGACCGCTATCCAAGCATGCATCTATGCCTAAAAAGTCCACCTTTGGGGTAGCATCCGCACCCTTTACGGTATTAAGTTGCAAACAACGAGACAATTGCATTAAGTATCGTGTGTAATGTAAACAATACAAATATCCTTAGACAAAGCATTGATGTTTTATCCCTAGTGGCAACAACACATCCACAACCTTAGAACTTTCCGTCACTTGTCCCGCATTCAATGGAGGCATAAACCCACTATCGAGCATAAATACTCCCTCTTGGAGTCACAAGTATCAACTTGGCCAGAGCCTCTACTAGCAACGGAGAGCATGCAAGATCATAAACAACACATATATGATAGATCGATAATCAACTTGACATAGTATTCCATATTCATCGGATCCCAACAAACACAACATGTAGCATTACAAATAGATGATCTTGATCATGATAGGCAGCTCACAAGATCTAAACATGATAGCACAAGAGGAGAAGACAACCATCTAGCTATCGCTATGGACCCATAGTCCAAGGATGAACTACTCACTCATCAGTCCGGAGGCGGGCATGGTGATGTAGAGCCCTCCGGTGATGATTCCCCTCTCCGGCAGGGGTGCCGGAGGCGATCTTCGGAACTCCCGAGATGGGGTTGACGGCGGCGGCGTCTGGAACTATTCTCGTATCGTGGCTCTCGGTACTAGGGTTTTCGCGACGGAAGGATTATATAGGCGAAGGGGCAGAGTCGGGGGGCGCCCGAGGGGCCCACCCCATATGGCGGCGCGGCCAAGGGTGGGGCCGCGCCCCCCTATGGTGTGGCCGCCTCGTGGTCCCTCTTCGTCTCCTCTTCGGTGTTCTGGAAGACTCCGTGGAAAATAAGACCGTGGGCTTTTGTTTCGTCCAATTCCGAGAATATTTCCTGTGTAGAATTTCTGAAATCAAAAACAGCAGAAAACAGGAACTGGCACTGCGGCATCTTGTTAATAAGTTAGTCCCGGAAAATGCATAAAAATGATATAAAGTATGAATAAAACATGTAGGTATTGTCATAAAACAAGCATGAAACATAATAAATTATAGATACGTTGGAGACGTATCAAGCATCCCCAAGCTTAGTTCCTACTCGCCCTCGAGTAGGTAAACGATAAAAAGAATAATTTCTTAAGTGACATGCTACCAACATAGTTTTGATCAATACTATTTGTAAAGCATATGAGATGAATGAAGTGACCCAAAGCAATGGTCTATAGTTTTGCTAACAAAAAGATAATGACTAAGCAACTGAATCATATAGCAAAACTTTTCATGAATAGTACTTTCAAGACAAGCATCAAAAAGTCTTGCATAAGAGTTAACTCATAAAGCAATAGATTCTTAATAAGAGGTCTTGAAGCAACACAAAGGATGATTAAGTTTCAGCAATTGCTTTCAACTTGTAACATGTATATCTCTTGGATAGTTGTCAACATAAAGTAATATAACAAGTGCAATAAGTAAACATGTAAGAATCAGTGCACACAGTTGACACAAGTGTTTGCTTCTAAGATAGAAAGAAGTAGGTAAACTGACTCAACATAAAGTAAAAGAAAGGCCCTTCGCAGAGGGAAGCAGGGATTACTCATGTGCTAGAGATTTTTATTTTGAAAACATGGAAACAATTTTGTCAACGGTAGTAATAATTCATATGTGTTATGCATAAAACCTCCTATAAGTTGCAAGCCTCATGCATCGAATACTAATAGTGCTCGCACCTTGTCCTAATTAGCTCGGATTTCTTTGGATTATCATTGCATTACATATGTTTCAACCAAGTGTCACGAAGGGGTACCTCTATGCCACCTGTACAAAAGTCCAAGGAGATAAATCGCATTTGATTTCTCGATTTTGATAGATCTCAACTTGAGGACATCCATACCGGGACAACATAGAAAACAGATAATGGACTCCTCTTTTATGCTTTAAGCATTCAACAACAGATAATATTCTCATAAGAGATTTGAGGATTAACGTCCAAGCTGAAACTTCCACCATGATACATGGCTTTGGTTGGCGGCCCAATGTTCTTCTCTAACAATATGCATACTCAAACCATTTAATCATGAGAAATCTCCCTTACTTCAGACAAGACGAACATGCATAGCAACTCACATGATATTCAACAAAGGTGTAACAGGTTGATGGCGTCCCCAGAAACATGGTTACCGCTCAACAAGAAACTTATAAGAACTAAGATACATAAGCGACATATTCATTACCACAATAGTTTTTAGGCTACTTTCCCATGGGATATGTATTGCAAAAACAAGGAATGAATTTTTGAAAAGGTATCACGCAAGCAATTTACTTTGGAATGGCAGAAAAATACCACATAGTAGGTAGTTATGGTGGACACAAATGGCATAAGTTTTGGCTCAAGGTTTTGGATGCACGAGAAGCATTCCCTCTCAGTACAAGGCTTTGGCTAGCAAGGTTGTTTGAAGCAAACACAAGTATGAACTAGTACAGCAAAACTTACATAAGAACATATTGCAAGCATTATAAGACTCTACACTGTCTTCCTTGTTGCTCAAACACTTTTACCAGAAAAAATCTAGACTTCAGAGAGACCAATCATGCAAACCAAATTTCAACAAGCTCTACGGTAGTTCTCCACTAATAGGTTTAAACTACATGATGCAAAAGCTTAAACATGATCTACTTAAGAGCTCAAAACAATTGCGAAGTATCAAATTATTCAAGACAATATACCAATTACCACATGAAGCATTTTCTGTTTCCAACCAAATAGCAATAAATGAAGCGACTTTCAACTTTCTCCATGAACATTAAAAGTAAAACTAAGAACACCAGTGTTCAATATGAAAAAGCGGAGCGTGTCTTTCTCCCACACAATGAATGCTAGGATCCGATTTTATTCAAACACAAACAAAAATAAAAGCACACAAACGCTCCAAGTAAAGCACATAAGATGTGACGGAATAAAAATATAGTTTCACTAGAGATGACCTGATAAGTTGTTGATGAAGAAGGGGATGCCTTGGGCATCCCCAAGCTTAGATACTTGAGTCTTCTTGAAATATGCAGGGATGAACCACGGGGGCATCCCCAAGCTTAGACTTTTCACTCTTCTTGATCATATTATATCATCCTCCTCTCTTGATCCTTGAAAACTTCATTCACATCAGACTCAAAACAATCTCATTAGAGGGTTAGTGCATAATAAAAAATTCACATGTTCAGCGAGGACACAATCATTCCCAACACTTCTGGACATTACCCAAGACTACTGAAATTTAATGGAGCAAAGAAATCCACTCAACACAGTAAAAGAGGCAATGCGAAATAAAAGGCAAAATCTGTCAAAACAGAATAGTCCGTAAAGACGAATTTTTTTGAGGCACTTAACAGGCTCAGATGGAAAAGCTCCAGTTGAATGAAAGTTGCGTACATATCTGAGGATTAGGCATGAATTTTTCAGCATTTTAAGAGTTTCCTACAGAGAGATCAACTCAAATTCGTGACAGCTAAAATCTGTTTCTGCGCAGGAATCCAAATCTAGTATCAACTTTCCTATCAAAGACTTTACTTGGCACAAAAACGAAATAAACATGATAAGGAGAGGTTGCTACAGTAGTAACAACTTCCAAGACACAACAAAACAGTAGCAAAATAAAAACATGGGTTATCTCCCAAGAAGTGCTTTTCTTTAACGCCTTTCAGCTAGGCGCAGAAAGTGTAAATCAAGTACCATCAAGAGAAGAAGCATCAACATCATAATTTGTTCTAATAATAGAATCAAAAGGCAACTTCATTCTCTTTCTAGGTAAGTGTTCCATAACTTTCTTAAGAGGTAATTGATATTTAATATTTCCTTCTTTCATATCAATAATAGCACCAACAGTTCGAAGAAAGGGTCTTCCCAAAATAATAGGACAAGATGCATTGCATTCAATATCCAAGACAACAAAATCAACGGGGAAAATGTTATTGTTAACCGTAATGTGAACATTTTGAATCCTCCCCAAAGGTTTCTTTATAGAATTATCAGCAAGATTAACATCCAAGTAACAATATTTCATTGGTGGCAAGTCAAGCATATCATAGAGTTTCTTAGGCATAACAGAAATACTTGCACCAAGATCACATAAAGCATTACAATCAAAATCATTGACCTTCATTTTAATGATGGGCTCCCAACCATCTTCTAACTTCCTAGGAATAGAAGCTTCAAGTTTTAATTCCTCTTCTCTAGCTTTAATGAGAGCATTTGTAATATGTTTTGTAAAGGACAAGTTTATAGCACTAGCATTAGGACTTCTAGCAAGTTTTTGCAAGAACTTAATAACTTCAGAGATATGACAATTATCAAAATCAAAACCATTATGATCTAAAGCAATGGTATCATTGTCCCCAATACTCTGAAAAATTTCAGCACTTTTATCACAAACAGTTTCAGCAGCTTCAGGCAATTTTGCATGCTTTGTATTAGAAGTAGAAACATTGCCAACACCAATTATTTTACCATTGATAGTAGGAGGTTTAGCAACATGTGAAGCATCAACATTACTAGTGGTGGTAATAGTCCAAACTTTAGCTACATTATTCTCTTTAGCAAGTTTTTCTTCTCTTTCCCACCTAGCATGCAATTCAGCCATCATGCTCGACGATTAAGAAACTAGGGTTGCGTTGATAATAGATTCGATCCTCTCCTTGTCCCTCGACCCCCCTTATATAGGAGGCGGAGCCGAGGGATTCGTAATACACAAGTTACAGAGTCCGGGAGGGTTTCCAACCCGTCCCGCAAGATTACAAATTATACTTCCTAATACAACTCTAGCATTCCTTAATAACATCTTGGGCTTCCGAATCTTCTTATTCTTCGAGTCATGGGCCTTCAGTAAACCCTGGGTACCATCTTCGGCAGGTCCATTGGGGATGCCTATGTCAGTAGCCCCCGAGATTTTGCTTGAATTGAAGAGTCAGGGAAAATCTCCAACTTTAATCATTCAATAAATCTGCCGAATTTATCACATATCTTTGGATATGCAATTATATATTGTACAGGGATAATGGTAGTTGGGGCTAGTTCATCCGACTGATCAGGTACTAGTTAACTCGCTCTAGTGGCAATCCGCGAAAACCTACTTTAAGATCACGTCCCCGGACATGATCTCGGGATACTGGTGTAAACTTCGACAGTGCCGCTTAAGGTCTTACCATTCTGTCGAGTCCCGCTCATATTTTATCGGTACCTAACGCGTCCGTTAGGATTTTTCTTCGTATCCGTTGATACGGAAAAAGTAGCAAACCGATGCCAGAGACGGCGCCACGCCGCTCAGAACGGATCTGGGGTCTTACCTTCGCAAAGTTTTGCGGCATTCAGAGTTTATTCGCTACTTTGGCGCTCTGAGAATATATTGTCGAGTGCTTTTTCGGCTGTTGGAATAGCACATTTTATCGAGTCAACGGATGACTTATTTTGCCTTCCCGATGGGAGTATATGTAGAGTTATTTACATAACTCGAAATATGCTCACTTCTTCCTTTTTTCTTTTCTCTCTTTCTTTCTTCCTTCTTTTTTTTTATAATGTCATCGGGCAACGCGAACAGCGTTCCCGATGGGAGTAGCCCCCGAGGCTACATCCAAGGACTAGTGCTTGGTTGTAGGCTCAACACTTTAATGCCTCATGTCTTTATATTTCCATTCTTTCTCGAATTTTTCATATCTATCGGGTGCGCGACCAGCGCTCCCGATGGGAGTAGCCCCCGAGGCTATGAACAAATGCTTGCATTTGGTCATAGGCTCTCGACAAATGCTTGCATTTGGTCATAGGCTCTCGACATTTCTATTTTGTCATACTCGAATTTTTCTTTTTTCCAAAGTAGCCCCCGAGCATTTGGGCAAAAACTTGTATTTGATCAAAGGCTCTCGAAATAATCAATAATCTTCTGTTGTCGCCATTCTTATGAAGCTTCATAGTCGAGATTTTCTCTTGCCAAGGTGACATCATTGCTGACGATAGCCACGATCACTGTATCGGGAAAACGCGAGAACTGCTCTCTCTGTCTCGTGGGCCCAAATTTCCTATCAAGTTGACACGTCGTGCAAGTGGGGGACACACGTCCTCCGCTTTTCCTGGCGCACACACTGTAACGCATGTTTTTCCCTTCTCAGTGAAATTGCATTTTTACCCCTTGTCCACGTGTACACTATCTATCCCACAATTTCTCCATCCAACGGTGCGTCGATTCACCGCACCTCTATTTAAGGTCATCGTCTTCCTCCTTCCACACTTTCGCTCGCGCCGCTCCTCTGCTCTCCTCTGCCAAAATCCTCAATTGCGCCCCACAGTTCTTGAGCTCAACCACGCTCGTGCTTTGCTCCGACACCATTGTTGATGCCACCGCGCAGACTCACCAGACACAGCACTCCCGAATCCAAGATGGCATCCGCGGATCTGGGGAGCACTGAGTGGGAGAGATCCAAAATCTCCCCTCAAGACATCAACTTGCTGAAGAAACTGGGGATCAGCAAGAAGCAAGACGCGCTGCGCTTCCCCAGCGAAGAAAGCTATCCAACCCCTCCTATGGAGTATCGGGTCAGTTTCGTTGATCACCTCATCCGTGGCCTTGATACGTCCAATTTGCATCACTATTTTATATCATAATTTGTTGTTATTCATTGATATATTTCATATTTGGAGATAATACTTATGTTATTTCATCTATTTTGCATGTTTCATGATTATTGGAGGATCGCGCACCGGAGCCAGGATTCTCGCTGGAAAAAGCACCGTCGAATGCAATATTTCGGAAGATCAACAGTTGACGGAAATTATACGAAAAATCCTATTTTTCCAGATGACGAAGGGAGCCAGAAGGGGGAGCCGAGGGGACCCGAGGTGGGCCCACCTCATAGGCCGGCGCGGCCCAAGGCGTGGCCACGCCGCCCTGTGAGGAGGGGGCCCACAGCCCTCTCTCGCCTCCTTTTCTTCACGTACGCCTTCGTCCCGAAAACCTAAGCTCCAGGGGTACATCGCGAAGAGCCACAGCCGCCTCTGCGGGGCGGAGAACACCAGAGAGAAAAGAGTTCTCCGGCAGGCTGAGATCCGCCGGGGAAATTCCCTCCCGGAGGGGGAAATCGACGCCATCGTCACCGTCATCGAGCTAGACATCATCTCCATCACCATCATCATCACCTTCATCATCATCACCTCCGTCTCCACCGCTGCACACCGTCTTGATTGTTTGATAGGGGAAACTCTCCCGGTGTTGATTTCTACTTGTTATTGATGCTATTGAGTGAAACAGTTGAACCAAGGTTTATGTTCAGATTGTTATTCATCATCATATCACCTCTGATCATGTTCCATATGATGTCTCATGAGTAGTTCGTTTAGTTCTTGAGGACATGAGTGAAGTCTAAATGTTAGTAGTGAAGTATGGTTGAGTAATATTCAATGTTATGATATTTAAGTTGTGGTGTTATTCTTCTAGTGGTGTCGTGTGAACGTCGACTACACGACACTTCACCTTTATGGGCCTAGGGGAATGCATCTTGTACTCGTTTGCCAATTGCGGGGTTGCCGGAGTGATAGAAACTCCGAGCCCCCGTTGGTATATCGATGCAGGAGGGATAACAGGATCTCGCAGTTTAAGCCTCGTGGTTAGATTTATCTTAATTACTTTCTTGTAGTTGCGGATGCTTGCAAGGGGTATAATCACAAGTATGTATTAGTCCTAGGAAGGGCGGTACATTAGCATAGGTTCACCCACACAACACTTATCAAAACAATGAAGATTAATTAGCCGTATGTAGCGAAAGCACTAGACTAAAATCCCGTGTGTCCTCGAGAACGTTTGGTTATTATAAGTAAACAAACCGGCTTGTCCTTTTTGCTAAAAAGGATTGGGCCACTCGCTGCAATTATTTATCTCGCACTTTACTTACTCGTACTTTATTCATCTGTTACATCAAAACCCCCTGAATACTTGTCTGTGAGCATTTGCAGTGAAACCTTCATCGAAACTGCTTGTCAACACCTTCTGCTCCTCGTTGGGATCGACATTCTTACTTATCGAAGATACTACGATACACCCCCTATACTTGTGGGTCATCAAGACTATTTTCTGGCGCCGTTGCCGGGGAGTGAAGCGCTATTGGTAAGTGGAATTGGTAAGGGAAATTTCTACCGTTTGTGCTGATTTTATTTCTCGCTCGTTGCTATAATTAATTATGGAGAGATCTTCTCTTGAGTGTTTATTTTGGAAATCTACTACTACTGCAAAGGTAGTGGATGAGGCGCTGAGTAAGGAAGAAATACCATACAAAATACCTATGAAAATTATTGAACGTGTAGTGGGTAACCGTTATACAGGGGATGGAACTGTCCACCCTGGAGATCATTTATTGTTCTTACATGAATTATGCGGTTTATTCAAGTGTGCAGGTATTGCTATGGATGAAGTGAGGAAGAAGCTATTCTCTATATCGCTGTCTGGTAAAGCGGCGTATTGGTATAAATTACTGGATAATGGGGATTCTCTTGAATGGAATGATATTGTGCCCCGGTTTTATTCTAAGTTCTATCCTCCAAGTGAGATTCACAAAGATCGGAATCACATATATAATTTTTGGCCTCATGAAGGAGAGAGTATTGCCCAAGCGTGGGGAGATTGAAGTCTTTAATGCTCAAATGCCCCATTCATGAGCTTCCCGGTAATATTATTATTGATAATTTCTATGCAAGACTTTCTTTTCAAGACAAGACCTTGCTTGGATACTTCTTGTTCTGGATCATTTACACGCAACAAGGAAGAGTTTAAAAGGGACCTTCTTAATCGGATTTAAGAAAATACTGAAGGATGGGAGAACGACAAGGATAGAGAATCAGGTATAAATTATGATTATAAATGCATTGAAGCTTTTATGGATACTGATAAATTTCGTAATATGAGTGCTACTTGTGGTCTTGATTCTCAAGTTGTTGCAAATCTTTATAAAGCTTTTGCCTCTCATTATGAATTGCCAAAGAAGAACTTTGATAAGTATCATGAACCGTAGGTTATCAAAAAAAAGTATCATGAACCGTATAAAGATAAAATTGATTCATCTATAAATAAATGTGTTGTAGTTGAAACTGTTGATCATGTTATTCCTGAAGCTTATATTGAAAAAACTCCTTTCCCTGCTAAAATGAAGGAGTACTCTGTTATAAATAGTGCGGTTCATAAAAGTGAAAAGAAACCTATAGAACCCGAAGAACAAATAAAAGTTGAACTCCGTCGTTGCAATTATTAAAGATCTTGTGACTCGAAAATGTGGAGGATGGTCATATTATTTTCTGTGAAGATGCCTCTAATATTGTTTCGCATCCTAATAAGTCTAGGAAAGCTAGTGTTCCTATGCTATCCGTTAGAATTGGTGATCATTGTTATTATGGTTTATGTGATATTGGTGCAAGTATTAGTGCTATTCCTTATGAGCTTTACACGGAGATTATGCACGAAATTGGTTCTTGTGAACTTGAAGATATTGATGTGGCTATTCGGCTGGCTAATAGAGAAACTTTCTCTCCAATTGGTATTGTTCGAGATGTGGAAGTTCTATGTGGTAAGATTAAATATCCTGCTGACTTTTTAGTACTTGGTTCTGCTGCTAGTAAGTACTGTCCTATTATTTTTGGTAGACCTTTCCTAAATACTTGTGGAGCTATTATAGATTGCAAGAAAGAGAAAATTTTGACCAAATTTGCTGGTGAATCTTATGAGTTTAACTTCTCTAAATTTACCAAAACTCCTTATAAAATTGATTCGCCTAATAGTGATTTTAAAGTTGAACAGTGTGCATCTATTGCTCTTGCTCCTAATAATCCATTGCAGCAACATTTGGAGAATAGTGAGAGTGAAGTTTTTAGGGAAGAAAGAGATGAGCTTGATGAAATTTTCCTTCTTCAACCTATTCTTAAGCATGATTTACCGGTGGAAGATCTGGGTACAACACCACCACCAAAGGAAGATCCTGTCTTTGATTTAAAACCATTGCCTGATAATCTTAAATATGCTCATATTGATGATAAGAAAATATATCCTGTTATTATTAGTTCTAAGCTTTCATAGTTTGAAGAAGAAAGGTTATTGGAAATACTGAAGAAACACCGAGGTGCTATTGGCTACACTCTTGATGACTTGAAGGGGATTTCTCCCTCTATTTGCCAACACGCCATTAATATGGAAGATGATGCGAAGCCTGTTGTTGAACCTCAGCGTCGTCTAATTCCTAAGATGAAGGATGTGGTAAGAAATGAGGTATTAAGACTCCTTGAAGCTGGTATTATATATCCTATTGCTGATAGTAGATGGGTTAGTCCCGTGCATTGTGTTCCTAAGAAAGGAGGAATGACTGTTGTACCTAATGATAATGATGAGCTCATACCTCAAAGAGTAGTTGTAGGTTATAGAATGTGCATTGATTATCGAAAAGTTAATAAGGTTACTAAGAAATATCATTACCCTTTACCATTTATTGATCAAATGTTAGAAAGGTTGTCTAAAAATACTCATTTTTGCTTTCTTGATGGTTATTCTGGGTTTTCACAAATTGCGGTTAAAACTAAAGATCAAGAGAAAACCACTTTCACTTGTCCCTATGGAACTTATGCTTATAGGCGTATGCCTTTTGGTTTATGTAATGCTCCTGCTACTTTTCAAAGATGCATGTCTGCTATTTTTCATGGCTTTTGTGAGAGTATTGTAGAGGTATTCATGGACGATTTTTCCGTCTATGGAAATTCTTTTGATAATTGCTTGCGGAACCTTGATAAAGTTTTGCAGAGGTGTGAAGAAACTAACCTTGTTCTTAATTGGGAGAAATGCCATTTTATGGTTAATGAAGGAATTGTATTGGGACATAAAATTTCCGAGAGAGGTATTGAAGTTGATAGAGCTAAAGTTGAAGCCATTGAGAAGATGCCCTATCCTAGGGATGTTAAAGGTATTCGTAGTGTTCTTGGTCATGCTGGGTTTTATAGGAGGTTTATTAAAGACTTCTCCAAAATTTCAAAGCCTCTTACTAATCTTCTTCAAAAAGATGTACCTTCTGTTTTTGATGATGATTGTAAGGAAGCTTTCGAAACTCTAAAGAAAGCCTTAACAACTGCCCCTATAGTTGAACCTCCTGATTGGAACTTACCATTTGAAATTATGTGTGATGCTAGTGATTTTGTCTGTAGGCGCTGTTCTTGGACAGCGAGTAGATAAAAAACTGAATGTTATTCATTATGCTAGTAAAACTCTTGATGTCTGCTCAAAGAAATTATGCTACTACCGAAAAGGAATTGTTAGCTGTAGTCTTTGCTTGTGATAAGTTTAGATCTTATATCATTGATTCAAAAGTTACTATTCATACTCGATCATGCTCGCAATTAGATACCTTATGACAAAGAAAGATGCTAAGCCAAGGCTTATTAGATGGGTACTTCTTTTGCAAGAATGTTATCTCGCATATTGTAGATAGGAAAGGTGCCGATAATCCCGTTGCTGATAATTTGTCTAGATTGGAAAATATCGCTTATGATCCTGTTCCTGTTAATGATAGTTTTCCAAATGAACAATTGGCTGTAATAAAGGTGAGCTCGCGAGATAGTCCTTGGTATGTCTGATTATGCTAACTTTATTGTTTCCAAGTACTTGCCTCCAACCTTTTCATCTCAAAGAAAGGAGGAAATTCTTTTATGACTTGAGGCATTATTTTTGGGATGACCCACACTTATATAAAGAAGGAGTGGATGGTATTCTGCGAAGATGTGTTCCCGAATATGAGCAACAAGAGATATTGAGTAAATGTCATGGTAGTGCTTATGGAGGACATCACGCCGGAGATAGAACCGCGCAAAAGGTTCTACAATCAGGTTTTTATTGGCCAACTCTCTTCAAAGATGCAAGGAAGTTTATTTTATCTTGTGATGAATGTCAAAGGGTTGGTAATATCTCCGGACGCAATGAAATGCCTATGAATTATACTCTTGTTATTGAACCGTTTGATTGTTGGGGATTTGACTTCATGGGACCTTTTCCTCTTCGAAGGTAACACTCATATACTTGTTGCCGTTGATTATGTTACTAAATGGGTGGAAGCCATACCTACAAAAAGTGCCGATGGTGAGACCTCTTTAAGAATGCTTTTAGACATTATTTTTCCTAGATTTGGAGTTCCTAGATATATTATGACAGATGGAGGTTCTCATTTTATTCATGGTGGTTTTAGAAAAACTCTTGCTAAATATGGTATTAATCATAGAATTGCTTCCGCTTATCATCCTCAAACTAGTGGGCAAGTAGAACTATCATAGAGAAATTAAATCTATCTTGCAAAAGACTGTTAATAAAACTAGAAAGAATTGGGCTAGTAAATTGAAGGAAGCACTATGGGCTTATAGAACTGCTTATAAAAACCCCATGGGAATGTCACCTTATAAAATGGTTTATGGAAAAGCTTGTCATTTACCTTTAGAACTAGAGCACAAAGCTTATTGGGCCGTTAGAGAACTAAACAAAGATCCTAAACTAGCCGGTGATAAGAGGTTGTTGCAATTAAATTCTCTAGATGAATGGAGAAGTGAAGCTTATGAAAATGCTAAACTCTTTAAAGAGAAAGTTAAGAAATGGCATGATAGAAGGATTATCAAAAGAGAGTTTAATATTGGGGATAAAGTCCTATTGTATCGGTCTCGTCTCGCATTCTTTGCAGGGAAATTACTCTCGAAATGGGAAGGACCATATGTTGTTGAGGAGGTGTATCGTTCAGGAGCAATTAAAATTAGTTCCCTCCAAGGCAATGCCACGCAAGTGGTTAATGGACAAAGACTCAAGCATTATATCTCAGGTGATTCTTATAATGTGGATGTTGATGTTATTCGAGTGGAAACACCAGAGGCTTTCATCAAAGGTCAAATTGACAATCCGCCGTAACTCGACTTTGAATAGGTAACAAGATCGGTAATAAAAAGTCCGCGTTTTACTTTCCGAACAATGTTTTTGCTGTTTTTGGAAAATATAAAAAATTACGAGATCGAAACGGAGTGGAGGAGACGCACGAGGGCGTGCCCCCATAGGCCGGCGCGTGCCCCAGCCTGGCCGCGCCGCCCTATGAGGACACCGCCTCGTTGTCCCTCTCCGACTCTTGTTCGACCTGGTACTTTCCATTTGTCATAAAAATTCCTGCTATATAATCCCCCGGACCCCTGGAGGTCCGTATATCGTTTTCTCGACGCGTTCTGTTTTGAGCTATTTCTGCCAGGATTTGCTTCGGATCTAGAGGTATCATGTCTTCGTCAGAAACTCCGAAGGACAGCTCCTGCAAGGACTTTGACAACTTGTACATGAACGAGCTGAGGATGCATCCCAAGGAGTTGCTGCTCGTTGATGGGGAGATGCAGATCAAAGATGTCCAGGGTCCTAAAGGAGAAGGAAGCTTGGAAGACAGGATGGAGAAGCTAGAACAAGAGGTCTTCAACTACAAGAAGATGGCTGAGCGTGAGGTGGATATCTTCCACAAGATTGTGTCTGAACTCATTGCTGAACACGAGAAGGAAACTGCAAAGCTATGGGGCGACATCCTCTCACTTCACGACACCACCAACAAACTCCAAGCTCAACTCTATGACGTTCAGAATCGAACCGTGAGTATGAAAACAGGTTTAAACATATAAGCCATGCTCGCTAGTTTCAGGATTCCCGAGACCAAGATGTCGTTTGTTGATGGAGAGCCTCTTCCTTGGAAGTCTGATGATGGGAATTCATCACCACCATCGCCAAAGGAGTAATTCATCATCGGTATTGGCATCCCCTTGGTTTATTCCAAGCTTGGGGGAGTGCCGCGGTATCACATCATCACTACCTTTTACTTTTTACTATCAAGTAGTGTCATATCATGAGTAGGGAAGTTATCATATAAGATGGGTTGCGAGTGTGGAAGTATCTCTCCTTTAGTTGGTTGTCTATGTATCCCTTGGTGTGAGTTATCGTTATAAAATATTAATGAGAAGTCTTATCATTTACATATTGCACACTTTATTTTAGTTTGCAATTTCTATTATAGGATTGATCTTGATTTTAGTATTGGTACCACTTTGGGAGCATTGAGTAAATCTATTTGGTTTTGGCAAACTTAGCATTGGTCAATAGCAACAACACCTTGAGGTTTAAGTAGAAAAGAGAAATATATATAGTTGTTTCATTGTCTTCCTTTCTTGTTAGCTCATAGCTTATTATTCTGAAGTTAAAATTGTGTGTGCTTACAAGAAAGATGCATGATTGTTTCTATCACATGTATATTCGTTTGTTTCCCTCAACTTTTGTGCTTGCTAATTAACCTTGCTAGCCAAATACCTGTACTGAGAGGAAATGCTTCTCGTGCATCCAAACTTCAACCCAAACCTATGCCATTTGTGTCCACCATACCTACCTACTACATGGTATTTCTCCGCCATTCCAAAGTAAATTGCTTGAGTGCTACCTTTAAAATTTCTATCCTTTACCTCTCGCAATATATAGCTCATGGGACAAATAGCTTAAAAACTATCGTGGTGAAGAATATGTACTTATGTGTCTTATTTCTTAGTAAGTTGCTTGTTGAGCGGTAACCATGTTTTCCGGGGACGCCATCAACTCTTTTACCTTTGTTGAATATCATGTGAGTTGCTATGCATGTTCGTCTTGTCTCGAAGTAAGGGCGGTTTTCACAATCAAATGGTTTGAGTATGCACACTCGTTAGAGAAGAACATTGGGCCGCTAACTAAAGCCATGATTCATGGTGGAAGTTTCAAGTATGGACAGCTAATCCTCAATCTCTTATGAGAATAATAATTGTTGTTGAATGCTTATGCATTAAAGAGGAGTCCATTATCTCGTTGTCTATGTTGTCCCGGTATGGATGTCTAAGTTGAGAATAATCAAAAGCGAGAAATCCAATGCGAGCTTTCTCCTTAGACCTTTGTACAGAGCGGCATAGAGGTACCCCTTTGTGACACTTGGTTGAAACATATGCTATGCAATGATAATCTGTGTTAATCCAAGCTAATTAGGACAAGGTGCGAGCACTATTAGTATACTATGCATGAGGCTTGCAACTTATAAGATGTCTTATACATAACACATATGCTTTATTACTACCGTTGACAAAATTGTTTCTTGTTTTCAAAATGAAAAGCTCTAGCACAAAAATAGTAATCCATGCTTCCCTCTGCGAAGGGTCTGTCTCTTACTTTACGTTGAGTCAGTAAACCTATTCCCCTCCATCTTAAGCAAGCATTTGAGTTGTTGTGATCAAACCATTATATTGTGATTTACTTCATCATGTCTTTTACTCTTCCTTGTTTAGTACAAGTTTTATCTGAATGAATATAGCTTTGAAAGTTATCAATGATTACTATGATTGAGTATGCAAGTTTACCATAAGTTTAATATGAAAGCGCTGCTCCATAGATAAGTATAATCTGTTAACTGTTCTCTAACCAAGAACAAAGTTTGCCATCACCAACTATGATTTCTTATGCACCTTTATTTGTGATTACCTTATACTTGTTTCAAGTTGAGTTATACGAGGAAGTTGTTCACTAGAATGTCTTGTGTGAATGAATATGATGCTTCTTGTCCGTATTTGATTTATCGACTCTTCACTCCATAAACATGTGGTCCTGTTTACCGAGTTCGGCTTCGCTTGGGGACAAGCGAAGTCTAAGCTTGGGGGAGTTGATACGTCCAATTTGCATCACTATTTTATATCATAATTTGTCTGTTATTCATTGATATATTTCATATTTGGAGATAATACTTATGTTATTTCATCTATTTTGCATGTTTCATGATTATTGGAGGATCGCGCACCGGAGCCAGGATTCTGCTGGAAAAAGCACCGTCAGAATGCAATATTTCGGAAGATCAATAGTTGACGGAAATTATACGAAAAATCCTATTTTTCCAGATGACGAAGGGAGCCAGAAGGGGGAGCCGAGGGGACCCAAGGTGGGCCCACCTCATAGGCCAGCGCGGCCCAAGGCCTGGCCGCGCCGCCCTGTGAGGAGGGGGCCAGAGCCCTCTCTCGCCTCCTTTTCTTCACGTACGCCTTCGTCCCGAAAACCTAAGCTCCAGGGGTACATCGCGAAGAGCCACAACCGCTTATGCGGGGCGGAGAACACCAGAGAGAAAAGAGCTCTCCGGTAGGCTGAGATCCGCCGGGGCAATTCCCTCCCGGAGGGGGAAATCGACGCCATCGTCACCGTCATCGAGCTAGACATCATCTCCATCACCATCATCATCACCTTCATCATCATCACCGCCATCTCCACCGCTGCACACCGTCACCGTTGTAACAATTTGGGTTTGATCTTGATTGTTTGATAGGGGAAACTCTCCCGGTGTTGATTTCTACTTGTTATTGATGCTATTGAGTGAAACCGTTGAACCAAGGTTTATGTTCAGATTGTTATTCATCATCATATCACCTCTGATCATGTTCCATATGATGTCTCGTGAGTAGTTCGTTTAGTTCTTGAGGACATGGGTGAAGTCTAAATGTTAGTAGTGAAGTATGGTTGAGTAATATTCAATGTTATGATATTTAAGTTGTGGTGTTATTCTTCTAGTGGTGTCATGTGAACGTCGACTACACGACACTTCACCTTTATGGGCCTAGGGGAATGCATCTTGTACTCGTTTGCCAATTGCGGGGTTGCCGGAGTGACAGAAACCTGAGCCCCCGTTGGTATATCGATGCAGGAGGGATAGCAGGATCTCGCAGTTTAAGCCTCGTGGTTAGATTTATCTTAATTACTTTCTTGTAGTTGCGGATGCTTGCAAGGGGTATAATCACAAGTATGTATTAGTCCTAGGAAGGGCGGTACATTAGCATAGGTTCACCCACACAACACTTATCAAAACAATGAAGATTAATTAGCCGTATGTAGCGAAAGCACTAGACTAAAATCCCGTGTGTCCTCGAGAACGTTTGGTTATTATAAGTAAACAAACCGGCTTGTCCTTTGTGCTAAAAAGGATTGGGCCACTCGCTGCAATTATTTATCTCGCACTTTACTTACTCGTACTTTATTCATCTGTTACATCAAAACCCCCCGAATACTTGTCTGTGAGCATTTACAGTGAATCCTTCATCGAAACTGCTTGTCAACACCTTCTGCTCCTCGTTGGGATCGACATTCTTACTTATCGAAGATACTACGATACACCCCCTATACTTGTGGGTCATCAGGCCTCTCTGCCCCT
The DNA here is from genome assembly GCF_022539505.1 of Lolium rigidum. NCBI lineage: Eukaryota > Viridiplantae > Streptophyta > Magnoliopsida > Poales > Poaceae > Lolium > Lolium rigidum. The sequence continues at coordinate 143,277,018 of NC_061508.1, read as the reverse complement.
ATTCACAATTTTCTTCGGGGGTTGCTTTTTGTGTACGGATTGCAACTTCACTATCTTACCCCCAACTCTATCCTCCACATCTCGATCTTTATCACCCTTTGCGAATCCTTCCTTGGAGTCCAGCCTAACTGGTCTTTATGGAAGAGCATTTTTCTCTGTCGCCGCAATGGCTCTGCCAATGTTTCCTATAACATCGGTGGCATTGTTATCTGTGTTCACCCTGACGTCGAATACTTTGACGTCAAATTCCCTGACTCAGTTCAAGGGTGGCGCAAAAAATGGTTATACATCCACGAGGAGAATCATGGCTCTGTTGAAGACAACATCCCTCCTTTTGATGGTACCGAAAAAATCTGTCGCCGTCGTTCCTGGGATGCAGAGGCTACCGACGAAGAAATAGCGGCGACAAAGGCACTGATGACACGCATCCACCAGCTCCAAAATACCCGAGGACAAGAATTGTCGGGTATCCAAATCACTGCGTACTTCCGTAGGATTAGGGTGCAGCCTCTGCAGGCTCGCAAAAATCCCCTTTGGATGTATGCTGGCGATGAAGATGTGGATTGCCTGTCGACAGATTTATCGGTCAAGGACTTAGAAAAACTTGTCCGTAAGATCTCGTCGCTCAGCAAGAAGGACATCGTCCCGTCATCTTGCCGTGTGACGCCATATAGCTCCGCCAACGCGCTCCCGCAGGTAATATATTTTTAGCATCTGTTGATTCACGCACTCTTTTTCTCTTTCTCCTTTGGTACTGTTATTTCTTCGACTGCTGTTACTGATATAAATCTATGTCGATACTTTTTCTATCTTGTCCAGAACCATAAAACTGCGTCTCCTCTTCCTCCCCTTCCCGAAGGTGGGGAAGTCGAAGAACGGGCCGTTGTCACCGACGACAACCAGGGTACTTCTCGCCCTGAGAGCGAAATCGCAGGTTCTCGAAGATCCGAGGCATCCTCTGAAAAAGAGATTGAAACCGAGGCTACCGCATCAACACACTCTCCTCCCCCAGCTGCCTCTCCAAAGAACAAGAGGAACAGGGGCGAAGTTGTCGATTCCGGCACCTCCAAAGCCGGCGCTTCACGTTCCGAAGAAGTTATTCCTGATGCTGAAAGGAAAACTTTCAACCCTTACGAAGATGCTCTTGTTAGCTCGTAAGTTCTTGCTACTCTTGGTTGCATGTTCTCGATATTTTGTCTATTTTGTTTCTTATCTTGTCGCTTTATTTGCTGCAGTGGCGACGAGGATGAAAATACACCTATTGACGCGACTGCTCGAACGAGCACGTCTCGTACTTTAGTTGTCTCTGAAGCTCAAGCTGATGGGGACGAAACTTCACCTCCTCATCAAGACACAGAGCATCCAACTCCAGCTGCAAGCCCCCGAGCCTCTTCACCAAAGAGAGCTAGGGTAGAGCCAGCCGAGGACCCTCTCCTGTTAGCTGGTAGTTCCACGACTCCTTCATTGGATGATGTAAGTTGTGCACTCTTTGTTTCTTGCTAGGTACTGTCGAACTTTTCTTTTCCTATATTGACTTCTCTTTTTATTTTTGGTCTTCTCTTCAGCCTTTGATGAAGCAGTTTATTTGCCTCGGTACCCAATTCGTCGGGTACCGTGATCATGCCAAGAAACTTGAAGGTACTTTTTTTATCTGCTTCCTTTTGCTAAATATACTCCACTATTTTGTCATAACTTTTTACTGTCGTTGATTATGCCAGAAAATCTTGCTGAATCCAACAAATGTGCTGACGCTCTTGCTATCAAGTTAGAGCAAAGCGAAAAAGCTCGCCAGAAAGCTGAAAAAGATGTTGCCGCCGTCGAAGAACTTCGAAAAAAGGCTTCACGACACGGAAACTTCTTTGAGAGAAAATATAACTCAGCAATCTGCTCGTGAGACAGAAATTGTTGCTCGCTTGGAGTCGCAGAGTCGACGTTTTGTTAGTAAGTAATTATATCCCTTCTATTTCTTCGGATCGTCAAATTCCTCTTGCCTTGCTTTTCTCTGACAAGCTCTTTTATGACTCACTTAGGGAAAACGCAGCAAGATTATGATCTGGAGAATCCTGAAGGTGATCGCCTTCTCGACGCCCTCTCCCTCCTTGAGATCCACGGAGATGAGGCGCGTGAAGGTCTTGCTGAAGCTAGATCAGGTCTGTCGGGGCTTTTTCCTTACTTCTTCCCGAAGAAGGAAGAACCCACGCCTTTTGTTGCTCTCGCCAAACTCTTTAATTCGCAAGAAGATCTTGGGCTCAAGATTCGCCAAGAAGGTTTGAAAGTTGGCGTCGAAGGCACTATTGCCTTGGTCGCTGACAGCCAACAAGATGACGACTGGACGAGAGTTGGCGACACGAAGGAGATGGAGACCAAGAAGTGGCAGTCGTTGATTAAGGCTGCCAAGTCAAACTCAAAGAAAATCCTCGCCTATCTTGGATGCAAGCCTACTCCTGCTCCTAGTTCATCGAAGCCGGAGGTCAAGTAGACCATCTTGTCTTCTTTTTTACTTCTCTTTTGATGTTGTCGCCACAGTAGCTTTTGGCGACAACTGCCTCAGTAGTTCATTAGGGACCCTCCTTTTGTAATAGCCATGTACATACTTTGAAAATCAATGGAAATCTATATTTGCTTGATGATTGATGTCGAAACTTTTATTTTCAGTTGATATTTGATAACTATACTTCGACTCCTCATTCTGTCGATACTTTTCCTGCTTCCTCCTACCCGAAGAAAATATCTGTCGGTGATGACTTTGTTAGAGATTCCGCGGGTAAGGATTCCGCACAAGATTTGAGAGATCTCCGCCAACAGCTGCAGTCTATGAATTAGCAAGCGCTTGTAATAATGGAGCAGTCTCGAAAATCGTTGGAGAGGGAAAAGATTGCTCTTCAGCAGGCCCAGGATGCTATAGCCGTAAAAGAGGATGCGATTGCTGCAGCTGCCGAAGCTTCTCGACGAGAGAATTTCATGCTTGAGATAATGCTTGATTCCAGCTTGGATATGGCGGGTATACTTCATTCACTTGACCATGATTATCTTTATTCCCCATGTTTTTCCTTCCTTTCTGATTTCTCCCCTGAAAACAGGTTCTTTTCTGGATACCGCTGCCGAGGATCAACGTGTTGAAGCTCGATCCAATGTGCTTCTCAGACTTGCCGAAGAACATGGTTCCACCTTTTGGGTTACGCCTGAACGTACCCGCCAAATTGTCAGATTTCAAGATCGTGCGAGTCAGGTCCATGATTTTCTCGACTTCTATACAAGGACATTGTCCTTAGTTTACAACACCATGTTCCCACGCAATAAGATGCCAGAGACCCTTCCTGCTTTGATGGATAAATTTCGGGATGCACCTCGGATTCATGGATTTGTGCGGGCCCAACTATCTGTCGGCGCCAGATTTGCTATGATGATGATAAAAATCTGCTACCCCAAGTTTGACATGAGTCAAATTGTTACCAAGTGCCTGGCCAAGATGGCGAAAAGGAAAAGGAACGTTGGCAAAATTGATGATATTGTGACCCTCGTAGCGTAAGATATGATGGATGAACTTCTTCGGATGGACGCCGAGTTCTTCTTGAAGGGCAGCTATGCTGAACACGATACTCGTACTCGTAAATAATGAACGGATGACCATAGATGATATACTAGGCAGCAATTGAAAGCTTCTCTTTTATCTTGTCGATTTTTCCCAGGAATTGCATCTTGTATGTTGTAAACATAATCTATATTGTAAGGCCAGTAAATATGTTTATTTTTCCTCATCAAGCCCCCGAGCGTTTTGGTGGCGATTTTTCTCTATTGTGTATGCGAGGTTGAACCAAGGCAACTAGATTATATTGAGTATACTATATTTGCGGGTACGAGCCCCCGGGCCTTTTTTGTTGATCGCTATTTTGTATCTTCGTTTATTTTGCGAGGTGTTTTGCACCAAGGCGAAATATTTTTCGGTAATATATATTGTAGCTCTTGGGCACAAGCCCCTGAGCCTGTCGAAGAAAAAGATATATATCTCCACTATCTTTATTATACTGCAGCACCGCGAGCCCGCCTCATTAAAAACCTTTTCCAGCCCCACTCGGTGCCCTGAAAAAGGAAAAGAGTGCGTCTGAAAACTCGCGGGCGTTTCAGTACATTGTATTTTTACAAGGAGGACTATCTTTCGACTCTAGGCGTAAAAACGCCTGAGTTGTGCCACGTTCCAGGGGTTTTTCTCGGGAGCCCCCGTCTTCTTGTCCTTTATACTGTACGCTCCTCCTTCGATTACTTCTGTGACGATGTAAGGGTCAAGCCATGGCGACTCGAGTTTTTCAAGATCTGTTTTGATTGAGTCGTAGAACTAAGTCTCTAACTCCGAAAGGATCTTGGTCGCAAACGTCGACTGTGGTAATTTTTCAGGTCTTGCTGGTACTTAGCGACCCGTGATAACACTTCGTCTCGAGCTTCATCAAGTGCGCTGACATCGTCTTCCAATGCTCTTCTGGAAGCTTCTTCGTCGTATTCCGTGACTCTTGGCGAGTCATGCTCTATTTCTATCGGCAAGCATCGCCTCAGCTCCATGGACCAGAAAAATGGAGTCTCCTGTGTCGCTGTATTTGGTGTTGTTCGAATACTCCATAACACGCTCTGCAACTCTTCTGGCCAAGTATGTCGAGCTTTTTCCAATGGTCCTAACAAGTGCTTCTTGATACCATTGCAGATGATACCATTGGCTTTTTCGACTTGACCGTTAGTCTGTGGGTGCGCAACTGACGCGAAGTGCAATTTGATGCCCACCTCTGCGCAGTACGCCTTGAATTCCTTGGATGTGAAATTACTGCCATTGTCCGTGACGATGCTATGAGGTACTCCAAATCGGAAGACAATGCTTTTTACAAACTTGATTGCCGACGTTCCGTCTGGTGAATTTATCGGCTTTGCTTCTATCCACTTGGTGAATTTGTCGACAGGGACGAGCATATACTCGTATCCTCCCGGCGAGGCCTTGTGTAGTTTTCCCACCATATCGAGACCCCATTGAGCAAAGGGCCAAGACATCGGTATTGGCATCAACTCTGCTCGCCGGAGAATGAGGCCTTGCGGCAAATCTCCGGCAGGCGTCGCAAGTTCGCACTATTTCCTTCGCATCCTCGATTGCTCGTCAACCGTAAAATCCTGCTCGAAAACCTTGGCCGCGATAGCTCGATTGCTTGCGTGATGACCGCATACTCCTTCGTGTACTTCCTTCAGGATTACCCTTCCTTCTTCGGGTGTGACGCACTGATAACGCGTAAAGCACACGTCCGTTGGGAACCCCAAGAGGAAGGTGTGATGCGTACAGCAGCAAGTTTTCCCTCAGTAAGAAACCAAGGTTATCGAACCAGTAGGAGTCAAGGAGCACGTGAAGGTTGTTGGTGGCGGAGTGTAGTGCAGCGCAACACCAGGGATTCCGGCGCCAACATGGAACCTGCACAACACAATCAAAGTACTTTGCCCCAACGTAACAGTGAGGTTGTCAATCTCACCGGCTAGCTGTAAACAAAGGATTAGATGTATAGTGTGGAAGATGGAGTTTATTTGCGAAGAATAGTAAAGAACAATTGCAGTAGATTGTATTTCAGATGTAAAGAATGGACCGGGGTCCACAGTTCACTAGTGGTGTCTCTCCCATAAGATAAATAGCATGTTGGGTGAACAAATTACAGCTTGGGCAATTGACAAATAAAGAAGGCATAACAATGCACATACATATATCATGATGAGTACTATGAGATTTAATCAGGGCATTACGACAAAGTACATAGACCGCTATCCAAGCATGCATCTATGCCTAAAAAGTCCACCTTCAGGTTATCATCCGAACTCCTTCCGTATTAAGTTGCAAACAATAGACAATTGCATTAAGTATGGTGCGTAATGTAATCAACACAAATATCCTTAGACAAAGCATTGATGTTTTATCCCTAGTGGCAACAAGCACATCCACAACCTTAGGGGTTCGCTGTCACTCCCGCATTCAATGGAGGCATGAACCCACTATCGAGCATAAATACTCCCTCTTGGAGTTACAAGTATCAACTTGGCCAGAGCCTCTACTAGCAACGGAGAGCATGCAAGAACATAAACAACATATATGATAGATTGATAATCAACTTTACATAGTATTACATATTCATCGGATCCCAACAAACACAACATGTAGCATTACAAATAGATGATCTTGATCATGATAGGCAGCTCACAAGATCTAACATGATAGCACAATGAGGAGAAGACAACCATCTAGCTACTGATATGGACCCATAGTACAGGGGTGAACTACTCACACATCGATCCGGAGGCGATCATGGCGATGAAGAGACCTCCGGGAGATGATTCCCCTCTCCGGCAGGGTGCCGGAGGTGATCTCCTGAATCCCCCGAGATGGGATTGGCGGCAGGGGCGTCTCGCAAGGTTTTCCGTATCGTGGCTCTCGGTACTGGGGGTTTCGCGACGAAGGCTTTAAGTAGGCGGAAGGGTAGGTTTAGGGGCGACACGAGGGCCCCACACAACAGGGCGGTGCGGGCCCAGTCCTGGCCGCGTGGCCCTGGTGTGGCGGCGCCTCGTCGCCCCACTTCGTTATCCTTTCGGTCTTCTGGAAGCTTCGTGGAAAAATAAGACCCTGGGCGTTGATTTCGTCCAATTCCGAGAATATTTCCTTTGTAGGATTTCTGAAACCAAAAACAGCAGAAAAAAGCAACTGGCTCTTCGGCATCTCGTCAATAGGTTAGTGCCGGAAAATGCATAATAATGACATATAATGTGTATAAAACATGTGAGTATCATCATAAAAGTAGCATGGAACATAAGAAATTATAGATACGTTTGAGACGTATCAAGCATCCCCAAGCTTAGTTCCTACTCGCCCTCGAGTAGGTAAACGATAACAAAGATAATTTCTGAAGTGACATGCTATCATAATCTTGATCAATACTATTGTAAAGCACATGAGATGAATGCAGCGATTCAAAGCAATGGTGAAGACAATGAGTAAACAACCGAATCATATAGCAAAGACTTTTCATGAATAGTACTTTCAAGACAAGCATCAATAAGACTTGCATAAGAGTTACTCATAAAGCAATAAATTCTTAGTAGAAAGCTTTGAAACAACACAAAGGAAGATATAAGTTTCAGCAGTTGCTTTCAACTTCAACATATATATCTCATGGATAATTGTCAACACAAAGTAATATAACAAGTGCAATAGGTAAACATGTAAGAATCAATGCACACAGTTTACACAAGTGTTTGCTTCTGAGATAGAAAGAAGTAGGTAAACTGACTCAACAATAAAGTAGAAGATAGGCCCTTCGCAGAGGGAAGCATGGATTACTATATTTGTGCTAGAGCATTTCATTTTGAAAACATAGAAACAATTTTGTCAACGGTAGTAATAAATCATATGTGCTATGTATAAGATTACCTATAAGTTGAAAGCCTCATGCGTAGTATATCAATAGTGCTCGCACCTTGTCCTAATTAGCTTGGATTAACACGGATTATCATTGCATAGCCTATGTTTCAACCAAGTGTCACAAAGGGGTACCTCTATGCCGCCTGTATAAAGGTCTAAGGAGAAAGTTCGCATTGGATTTCTCGCTTTTGATTATTCTCAACTTAGACATCCATACCGGGACAACATAGACAACAGATAATGGACTCCTCTTTAATGCATAAGTATTTAACAACGGATAATATTCTCATAAGAGATTGAGGATTAATTGTCCAAACTGAAACTTCCACCATGATTCATGGCTTTAGTTAGCGGCCCAATGTTCTTCTCTAACAATATGCATACTCAAACCATTTGATCATGAAAATCGCCCTTACTTCAGACAAGACGAACATGCATAGCAACTCACATGATATTCAACAAAGGTGTAAAAGTTGATGGCGTCCCCATAAACATGGTTACCGCTCAACAAGCAACTTATTAAGAAATAAGATACATAAGTACATATTCTTCACCACAATAGTTTTTAAGGCTATTTTCCCATGAGCTATATATTGTAAAGGCAAAGAATAGAATTTTAAAGGTAGCACTCAAGTAATGTACTTTGGAATGGCAGAGAAATATCATGTAGTAGGTAGGTATGATGGACACAAATGGCATAGTTTTTGGCTCAAGGATTTGGATGCACGAGAAGAATTCCTCTCAATACAAGGCTAGGCTAGCAAGGTTGTTTGAAGCAAACTCAAGTATAGAACGGTGCAGCAAGACTCACATCTGAACATATTGTAAGCATTATAATACTTTACATCGTCTCCTTGTTGTTCAAACACCTTAACCAGAAAATATCTAGACTCTAGAGACCAATCATGCAAACAAAATTTTAACAAGCTCTATGTAGTTCTTCATTAATGGGTGCAAAGTACATGATGCAAGAGCTTAAACATGATATATATGAGCACAACAATTGCCAAGTATCAAATTATTCAAGACATTATACCAATTACCACATGCAGCATTTTCTCGTTTCCAACCATATATCAATGAACGAAGTAGTTCAACCTTCGCAATGAACATTAAGAATAAAGCTAAGAACATATGTGTTCATACGAAACAACGGAGCGTGTCTCTCTCCCAAACAAAGAATGCTAGGATCCGATTTTATTAAAACAAAAACAAAAACAAAAACAAAAACAAACAGACGCTCCAAGTAAAGCACATAAGATGTGACGGAATAAAAATATAGTTTCACTAGAGGTGACCTGATAAGTTGTCGATGAAGAAGGGATGCCTTGGGCATCCCCAAGCTTAGATGCTTGAGTCTTCTTAAAATATGCAGGGATGAACCACGGGGCATCCCCAAGCTTAGACTTTTCACTCTTCTTGATCATATTGTATCATCCTCCTCTCTTGACCCTTGAAAACTTCCTCCACACCAAACTCAAAACAAACTCATTAGAGGGTTAGTGCATATTTGAAAATTCATATATTCAGAGGTGACATAATCATTGCAAAAAGCTACTGAAAGTTAATGGAACAAAGAAATCCATCAAACATAGCAAAACAGGCAATGCGAAATAAAAGGCAGAATCTGTCAAAACAGAACAGTCCGTAAAGACGAATTTTTCTGGGGCACTTAACTTGCTCAGATAAAAATGATCAAATTGAATGAAAGTTGCGTACATATCTGAGGATCACGCACGTAAATTGGCAGATTTTTCTGAGTTACCTACAGACGGGGCTGCTCAATTTCGTGACAGCAAGAAATCTGTTTCTGCGCAGTAATCCAAATCTAGTATTGACTTTACTATCAAAGACTTTACTTGGCACAACAATGCAATAAAATAAAGATAAGGAGAGGTTTCTATAGTAGTAACAACTTCCAAGACTCAAATATAAAACAAAAGTGCTGTAGTAGCAGGTGGAGCAATAGGTGTGCATAGGAAATTATTATTATTTGTGCTAGTGAAATCACACAACTTAGTATTCTCAACAGTACCCATTTTAGCAGTAGTAAATAAAGCAAACTAAATAAAGTAAATGCAAGTAACTAATTTTTTTGTGTTTTTGATATAAGAGCAAACAAAGCAGTAAATAAAATAAAGCAAGACAAAAACAAAGTAAAGAGATTGGATGTGGGAGACTCCCCTTGCAGCGTGTCTTGATCTCCCCGGCAATAAGATGCCAGAGACCCTTCCTGGTTTGATGGATAAATTTCGGGATGCACCTCGGATTCATGGATTTGTGCGGGCCCAACTATCTGTCGGCGCCAGATTTGCTATGATGATGATAAAAATCTGCTACCCCAAGTTTGACATGAGTCAAATTGTTACCAAGTGCCTTGCCAAGATGGCGAAAAGGAAAAGGAACGTTGGCAAAATTGATGATATTGTGACCCCTGTAGCAGAAGATATGATGGATGAACTTCTTCGGATGGACGCTGAGTTCTTCTTGAAGGGCAGCTATGCTGAACACAGTACTCGTACTGTAAATAATGAACGGATGACCATAGATGATATACTAGGCAGCAATTGAAAGCTTCTCTTTTATCTTGTCGATTTTTCCCAGGAATTGCATCTTGTATGTTGTAAACATAATCTATATTGTAAGGCCAGTAAATATGTTTATTTTTCCTCATCAAGCCCCCGAGCGTTTTGGTGGCGATTTTTCTCTATTGTGTATGCGAGGTTGAACCAAGGCAACTAGATTATATTGAGTATACTATATTTGCGGGTACGAGCCCCCGGGCCTTTTTTGTTGATCGCTATTTTGTATCTTCGTTTATTTTGCGAGGTGTTTTGCACCAAGGCGAAATATTTTTCGGTAATATATATTGTAGCTCTTGGGCACAAGCCCCTGAGCCTGTCGAAGAAAAAGATATATATCTCCACTATCTTTATTATATTGCAGCACCGCGAGCCCGCCTCATTAAAAACCTTTTCCAGCCCCACTCGGTGCCCTGAAAAAGGAAAAGAGTGCGTCTGAAAACTCGCGGGCGTTTCAAGTACATTGTATTTTTACAAGGAGGACTATCTTTCGACTCTAGGCGTAAAACGCCCGAGTTGTGCCACGTTCCAGGGGTTTTTCTCGGGAGCCCCCGTCTTCTTGTCCTTTATACTGTACGCTCCTCCTTCGATTACTTCTGTGACGATGTAAGGGCCAAGCCATGGCGACTCGAGTTTTTCAGTACTGTTTTGATTGAGTCGTAGAACTAAGTCTCTAACCTGAAAGGATCTTGGTCGCAAACGTCGACTGTGGTAATTTTTCAGGTCTTGCTGGTACTTAGCGACCCGTGATAACACTTCGTCTCGAGCTTCATCAAGTGCGCCGACATCGTCTTCCAATGCTCTTCTGGAAGCTTCTTCGTCGTATTCCGTGACTCTTGGCGAGTCATGCTCTATTTCTATCGGCAGTACTGCCTCAGCTCCATGGACCAGAAAAAATGGAGTCTCCTGTGTCGCTGTATTTGGTGTTGTTCGAATACTCCATAACACGCTCTGCAACTCTTCTGGCCAAGTATGTCGAGCTTTTTCCAATGGTCCTAACAAGTGCTTCTTGATACCATTGCAGATGATACCATTGGCTTTTTCGACTTGACCGTTAGTATGCGGGTGCGCAACTGACGCGAAGTGCAATTTGATGCCCACCTCTGCGCAGTACGCCTTGAATTCCTTGGATGTGAAATTACTGCCATTGTCCGTGACGATGCTATGAGGTACTCCAAATCGGAAGACAATGCTTTTTACAAACTTGATTGCCGACGCTCCGTCTGGTGAATTTATCGGCTTTGCTTCTATCCACTTGGTGAATTTGTCGACAGGGACGAGCATATACTCGTATCCTCCTGGCGAGGCCTTGTGTAGTTTTCCCACCATATCGAGACCCCATTGAGCAAAGGGCCAAGACATCGGTATTGGCATCAACTCTGCTGCCGGAGAATGAGGCCTTGCGGCAAATCTCTGGCAGGCGTCGCAAGTTCGCACTATTTCCTTCGCATCCTCGATTGCTGTCAACCAGTAAAATCCTGCTCTGAAAACCTTGGCCGCGATAGCTCGATTGCTTGCGTGATGACCGCATACTCCTTCGTGTACTTCCTTCAGGATTACCCTTCCTTCTTCGGGTGTGACGCACTGATAACGCGTAAAGCACACGTCCGTTGGGAACCCCAAGAGGAAGGTGTGATGCGTACAGCAGCAAGTTTTCCCTCAGTAAGAAACCAAGGTTATCGAACCGAAGAGGGAGTCAAGGAGCACGTGAAGGTTGTTGGTGGCGGAGTGTAGTGCAGCGCAACACCAGGGATTCCGGCGCCAACATGGAACCTGCACAACACAATCAAAGTACTTTGCCCCAACGTAACAGTGAGGTTGTCAATCTCACCGGCTAGCTGTAAACAAAGGATTAGATGTATAGTGTGGAAGATGGAGTTTATTTGCGAAGAATAGTAAAGAACAATTGCAGTAGATTGTATTTCAGATGTAAAGAATGGACCGGGGTCCACAGCTCACTAGTGGTGTCTCTCCCATAAGATAAATAGCATGTTGGGTGAACAAATTACAGCTTGGGCAATTGACAAATAAAGAAGGCATAACAATGCACATACATATATCATGATGAGTACTATGAGATTTAATCAGGGCATTACGACAAAGTACATAGACCGCTATCCAGCATGCATCTATGCCTAAAAAGTCCACCTTCAGGTTATCATCCGAACTCCTTCCAGTATTAAGTTGCAAACAATAGACAATTGCATTAAGTATGGTGCGTAATGTAATCAACACAAATATCCTTAGACAAAGCATTGATGTTTTATCCCTAGTGGCAACAGCACATCCACAACCTTAGGGGTTGCTGTCACTCCCCAGCATTCAATGGAGGCATGAACTCACTATCGAGCATAAATACTCCCTCTTGGAGTTACAAGTATCAACTTGGCCAGAGCCTCTACTAGCAACGGAGAGCATGCAAGAACATAAACAACATATATGATAGATTGATAATCAACTTTACATAGTATTCCATATTCATCGGATCCCAACAAACCCAACATGTAGCATTACAAATAGATGATCTTGATCATGATAGGCAGCTCACAAGATCTAACATGATAGCACAATGAGGAGAAGACAACCATCTAGCTACTGCTATGGACCCATAGTCCAGGGGTGAACTACTCACACATCGATCCGGAGGCGATCATGGCGATGAAGAGACCTCCGGGAGATGATTCCCCTCTCCGGCAGGGTGCCGGAGGTGATCTCCTGAATCCCCCGAGATGGGATTGGCGGCAGCGGCGTCTCAGTAAGGTTTTCCGTACCGTGGCTCTCGGTACTGGGGGTTTCGCGACGAAGGCTTTAAGTAGGCGGAAGGGTAGGTTTAGGGGCGACACGAGGGCCCCACACAACAGGGCGGTGCGGGCCCAGTCCTGGCCGCGCGGCCCTGGTGTGGCGGTGCCTCGTCGCCCCACTTCGTTATCCTTTCGGTCTTCTGGAAGCTTCGTGGAAAAATAAGACCCTGGGCGTTGATTTCGTCCAATTCCGAGAATATTTCCATTGTAGGATTTCGAAACCAAAAACAGCTAGAAATACAGACTGGCTCTTCGGCATCTCGTCAATAGGTTAGTGCCGGAAAATGCATAATAATGACATATAATGTGTATAAAACATGTGAGTATCATCATAAAAGTAGCATGGAACATAAGAAATTATAGATACGTTTGAGACGTATCAAGCTGTTATCACCAGAATTTGACCGAGTCAGAGGTGGGCCGCGATCAAGGTGGACTTGAAGATATGTACATGGAAGAAATACGTGAATCGGCCTTGTGTACCAAGTTTGGGCTAATTGCCCGTGTGTCTGTAACATATTAGATTACGAGTCGGTTAGGAGATAGAGTTTTACCCGTGCACGGTTAGGTGCACACCCGAATTAGAAAGTCCCCTGGACTATAAATATGTATCTAGGGTTTATGGAATAAACAACAACCAACGTTCAACACAAACAAATCTCGGCGCATCGCCAACTCCTTCGTCTCGAGGGTTTCTCCGGTAAGCACCATGCTGCCTAGATCGCATCTTGCGATCTAGGCAGCGCGAGCCTACCCACGTTGTTCATGCGTTGCTCGTGCTGAAGCCTTTTTGATGGCGAGCAACGTAGTTATCTTAGATGCGTTAGGGTTAGCATTGTTCTTCGTATCATATGCTGTCGTAGTGCGACCCTTATGCATCTAGCCGCCCTTACACCTATCTCATGTGTAGGGGCGGCACCCCGCTTGGTCATAGTTTAGTAGATCTGATCCGTTACGGTTGCTCCTTGTTCTACAAGGATTAGTTTAACATCCGCACTAGTTAGGCCCTACAAAGGGTTGGAGGATCCAGCGGCGTGTAGGGTGACGTTTGCTAGCCCTAGAAAGGATGTTTCGAGGATCAACCTCGTGTTGGTTTTTAGGCCCTGTCTAGGATCGGCTTACGGTCACCGTGCGCGAGCGCGAGGCCCAATCGTGAGTAGGATGATCCGATTATGCGGTGAAAACCCTAAATCGTCGTAGATCTCATTAGCTTTATCTTGATCAAGCAGGACCACCATATATTCGGACACCTCGTTCGAATCATGGGTGGATCGGCTCTTTGAGCCGATTCACGGGATAACTCCGAGAGCCGATCGAGGCTCGTATTTAATGTTTACGTGTATGTCATGCAGGAAACTAAGCGAGGCATCATCCACACCTTCCCGACCAGGTATAGGTCAGGTGGCACGCCCTTGCAATAGCATCGGACGTGTGACCGGGAGGCTTTGCGGGCCGTCGCTCCGAGGGACTGGGGCCAGCCGCAGCCCTAGTTGTTCCCGGCTCTACTGTGTTGCCCGTCTCTGCCCGCCAGGGGGTTTCTGACGTCAACACATTCTGGCACGCCCGGTGGGACCATCTTCGACATCCACCGCATCGCCGTCTACATCTGAGATGGCGGAAAGCACTCCGGTCAAGTACGAGGATCTGCCCGACGAACTCAAGAAGAAGCATGACGAGATCAAGGCAGTCCTCGAGGCCGACCCCATCGACTCTTTCCACAGAACCCGCTCCCGTGGCCAACCAGGACACTTGTGCAATATCAACATGGTGGGACCTGGGCACCACTCTGGCAAGGACGGAGATGAGGGCAGCTGCTCTCATAGCAAAGACACAGAGGAAGCCGCTCCACGCGATCGGCTCCGCCAAAACGGCAAGCGCCACGTCGCGCAGGGAGAAGTGAAGAACATAAGATATCAACGACCTCTCTCTGATCACCTCCTCAACAAGTATGTGAGTCAGTATGACCAACGCCGGCGATACAGCGACGATGATGAAAAAGATCGTCAGGCTAGGGATGACAGGAGACGTCATCGGCATGATCACGATGAGGAGCGATACGAGCGCCACGCCAAGGAAAAGTCGAGGGAGCAAGACAACGAGGATAGGCACTGGGACTGCCCCTTCTTCAGACACTGCTGGGATTCAGGAATGAGCCGATTGCCAACAATCGGCAACTGCCCAGAATGCAAACAGAAGAAGAAGGATGCAGCGAACGTGTCCGTGTTCAAGCGTCTAGGGCCTCTCCCGCCTCGGAACAAGCATGCTGAGTCCGCTCGGGTGGAAGATCTCGAGGAACTAGAGGACGATGATGAAGAAGATAAGTATCATCGGCCAAGGTGGTGCCCTGATGGGCTCAGCCGTTCCCAGAAGCGAAGGGTTCAGCGTCTGCGTGGGTTGGAGGAAGCTGAAAGATTATACCTGCACACGTTGAGGAAGGCACGGCCTGATCTGGCCGCCAAAATTCAGCGAACCCTGGACGAAGAAGGTCGGCCACAAAGAAAAGAGTGGCGCCCCAAGCAAAGGAAAGCCGATGATGAGACATCGGCTGGCACAAACATGGTCTTCATCCTTCCAACGGAGTTTAGCGCTCCAAGATTATATGAAGCACCTGTGGCACAATTGGATCTGCGGCCCACGGCCGGTCATCTTTGAGAAGCCACGAGAAAGAAGTTACAGTGCATCCGAAGGCCCCGTACTTGCGAGGTTACATCAATGGGCAGCCTGTCAACAAGATGTTGGTGGACACCGGAGCGGCATTTAACATTATGCCATACTCCATGCTACGTCGGTTGGGACGCTCCAGCTCGGATCTGATCAAGACCAATGTAACACTGAGCGATTTCAACGGCCAAGCATCTGACGCACAAGGTGTTCTGAATGTGGATCTGACCGTAGGAAGGAAAACCGTCCCTACGACGTTCTTTATTGTCGACAGCAAGAGCACCTATGCTGTCCTACTAAGGAGAGATTGGATCCACGCCAACTGTTGCATTCCATCCACGATGCACCAATGCCTAATACAGTGGGATGGAGATGAAGTAGAAGTCGTCCACGCAGATGATTCAGCCGAGATTTCAACAGCCGGCATGGACGTTTGGGAGACATCAGGTCAAGAGCCACTCTCAGGCATCAATTTGGACGATCGCGAGCGCATCGACGTGACAAAGAACGGGGTTAGGCTGGTTTTATCCACCGGACTGACCGTGTAACAAGAGCAACATCGATGGACAAATGTGGCGAGGCTGATCCTTGTGATCGGCCCCAAAAAATGTATGGAGGGATATTACAAAACCTTCATCGAACAAGCAACGTGGAGGCCGATTCCAGCAATCGGCCAAAATTATCCTCACCATCCATTCTCGCCCGGGTTCAACATTTAATCCAACAGAGCCGATACCATCAAGTCCCTTGAAAGAATCGGCTCGGGGGGCACCCCGTGTAGATGAAACACGAGGATATTCGGTAGAAGCGTCTTGCGAGTGCCCAGCAGCCGCAAATGCCCAAGCAGCCTAAGATATCCTTTGATGATGGGTATGGAAGTATGGGGGCCGATACATAAATCGGCCGTAAAAATTCAATTTTTTTTAGCATAGCCGATGCATGGCCATCGACTCAAGAGGTATAACTCGTTATAATCGGAGGGTCAATGGAGCAGGAAGAGGACCACGAAGAGAGACTCTAATGGAAGAACTCCTCAATGGAGTGGTTTAATGGCTCAGATCCTCTCTTCAAGAACAATGCCAAGAGCAGCATGGATGTGCAGATCAGGCTAAGGGTGGGTTGCCTCAGATCCACCAAAAGAAAGGAGCCGATCTGACCTGCAAAGACAAAGAAGTGGTCTGAAGAAGCTCGGGGGGCAGCTCACCCTGAAGGTTCTCTGCTATGGAGAGCCGATTTTGTTGGGAATCGGCTGGCTCTGCATGATAGTTCTCTCAGACACGATCTAGCCCAGGTCCATTTGTCTGAAGGGCATGCCCTCGTCTCTCGTTTCGTCTTGATCGAGACTCGGGGGCAGCTGGCCCGGTGGATGCTCTGTTTTTGAAAGCCGATTGGGTGGCCATCGGCTAGTCCTGCGCCGCGATTTTCGTCAAGGGTGGTGATCCGGCGGAACTCAAAATCATTGTTCGAAAGGACGAAGAATAGTTCATGAAGGCTTGATGCGCTGACATCGGCTTTTTGAGTTTTGACCAAGATTGCAGTCACCCCGTGGTCGAAGGAAGGAAGGGCAGATTATGAGAGACCGATGCGTTGCCATCGGCTCATTCAGAATCGGTTTAAAAGAAATCGGCAAAATCAAATTGGGGAAACTTCTTCATTAATAAACAGGATTTCTGACAAAGGAAGAACCGATTGCTCAAAGAAGGAAGAACAAAAGAAGGGTCTATGGACCAATCTACTACTGCTAGGCCTATACTAGTAGATCCTAATCTACGGGCCATCGCTGCCCTCATCGTCATCCTCGGAACTCTCATCGGCACTGCTGCCGATGGGCTCCTCGTCGCTACTCCCGTAGCCCTCTACGGGAGCTTCATCCCCGTCTTCATCGTCGCTGCTGTCGTCGTCCCACCACATGCGGAGGCATTTCGCCGGCGGGTAGCCCTCGAGGGAGTCGTCGTCGTCGTCGTCGTCTTCCTCTTCCTCTTCTTCAGAGGTGGGATAGCCGTCCCAGGGGAACCGGTCGTCCTCGCTTTCCGACTCCAGTTGCCCGTCGGCAAGGAACTGAAGGTCTTCATCCCCGCTGGTCAGGGACTGGTCGTCTTCAGACCAGATGGAGGAGGCGTGGTCTTCCAGGTCCCATTCTTCTGGGGCGCGGATGTCCGGCGGCATCTCGCGGGAGGAGGAGGACCCGTAGGAAAGCTCGGAGGAGGAGGAGGAGGAAGAAGACATGGTGGCACAGGAGGGTTTTTTGGGTGCTAATGCGAGGAGGACGAAGGAGGAGCAAGCTGTTTAGAACGGTTAAATAAAAGGGATATGAGGGAGATTCAATGCCACGGCAGCTTCCGAGGAGATGATGCCCAACAGGAAAATTTTGCGGCCACGTGGAGAAGTGGAAGGGGCAAGGCATCATGATGAAGGATTCTCGCGGCGGTTTCGCTCTGCCACGACATGACCCGATGAAAGAAAAGCGTAATGATTTTGGAAATGTCATTTCCAAAACCAGGGGGGCATGTGTTATCACCAGAATTTGACCGAGTCAGAGGTGGGCCGCGATCAAGGTGGACTTGAAGATATGTACATGGAAGAAATACGTGAATCGGCCTTGTGTACCAAGTTTGGGCTAATTGCCCGTGTGTCTGTAACATATTAGATTACGAGTCGGTTAGGAGATAGAGTTTTACCCGTGCACGGTTAGGTGCACACCCGAGTTAGAAAGTCCCCCGGACTATAAATATGTATCTAGGGTTTATGGAATAAACAACAACCAACGTTCAACACAAACAAATCTCGGCGCATCGCCAACTCCTTCGTCTCGAGGGTTTCTCCGGTAAGCACCATGCTGCCTAGATCGCATCTTGCGATCTAGGCAGCGCGAGCCTACCCACGTTGTTCATGCGTTGCTCGTGCTGAAGCCTTTTTGATGGCGAGCAACGTAGTTATCTTAGATGCGTTAGGGTTAGCATTGTTCTTCGTATCATATGCTGTCGTAGTGCGACCCTTATGCATCTAGCCGCCCTTACACCTATCTCAGGTGTAGGGCGGCACCCCGCTTGGTCATAGTTTAGTAGATCTGATCCGTTACGGTTGCTCCTTGTTCTACAAGGATTAGTTTAACATCCGCACTAGTTAGGCCCTACAAAGGGTTGGAGGATCCAGCGGCGTGTAGGGTGACGTTTGCTAGCCCTAGAAAGGATGTTCCGAGGATCAACCTCGTGTTGGTTTTTAGGCCCTGTCTAGGATCGGCTTACGGTCACCGTGCGCGAGCGCGAGGCCCAATCGTGAGTAGGATGATCCGATTATGCGGTGAAAACCCTAAATCGTCGTAGATCTCATTAGCTTTATCTTGATCAAGCAGGACCACCATATATTCGGACACCTCGTTCGAATCATGGGTGGATCGGCTCTTTGAGCCGATTCACAGGATAACCCGAGAGCCGATCGAGGCTCGTATTTAATGTTTACGTGTATGCCATGCAGGAAACTAAGCGAGGCATCATCCACACCTTCCTGACCAGGTATAGGTCAGGTGGCACGCCCTTGCAATAGCATCGGACGTGCGACCAGGAGGCTTTGCGGGCCGTCGCTCTGAGGGACTGGGGCCAGCCGCAGCCCTAGTTGTTCCCGGCTCTACTGTGTTGCCCGTCTCTGCCCGCCAGGGGGTTTCTGACGTCAACACAAGCATCCCCAAGCTTAGTTCCTACTCGCCCTCGAGTAGGTAAACGATAACAAAGATAATTTCTGAAGTGACATGCTATCATAATCTTGATCAATACTATTGTAAAGCACATGAGATGAATGCAGCGATTCAAAGCAATGGTGAAGACAATGAGTAAACAACTGAATCATATAGCAAAGACTTTTCATGAATAGTACTTTCAAGACAAGCATCAATAAGACTTGCATAAGAGTTACTCATAAAGCAATAAATTCTTAGTAGAAAGCTTTGAAACAACACAAAGGAAGATATAAGTTTCAGCGATTGCTTTCAACTTCAACATATATATCTCATGGATAATTGTCAACACAAAGTAATATAAAAAGTGCAATAGGTAAACATGTAAGAATCAATGCACACAGTTTACACAAGTGTTTGCTTCTGAGATAGAAAGAAGTAGGTAAACTGACTCAACAATAAAGTAGAAGATAGGCCCTTCGCAGAGGGAAGCATGGATTACTATATTTGTGCTAGAGCATTTCATTTTGAAAACATAGAAACAATTTTGTCAACGGTAGTAATAAATCATATGTGCTATGTATAAGATATCCTATAAGTTGAAAGCCTCATGCATAGTATATCAATAGTGCTCGCACCTTGTCCTAATTAGCTTGGATTAACACGGATTATCATTGCATAGCCTATGTTTCAACCAAGTGTCACAAAGGGGTACCTCTATGCCGCCTGTACAAAGGTCTAAGGAGAAAGTTCGCATTGGATTTCTCGCTTTTGATTATTCTCAACTTAGACATCCATACCGGGACAATATAGACAACAGATAATGGACTCCTCTTTAATGCATAAGTATTTAACAACGGATAATATTCTCATAAGAGATTGAGGATTAATTGTCCAAACTGAAACTTCCACCATGATTCATGGCTTTAGTTAGCGGCCCAATGTTCATCTCTAACAATATGCATACTCAAACCATTTGATCATGAAAATCGCCCTTACTTCAGACAAGACGAACATGCATAGCAACTCACATGATATTCAACAAAGGTGTAAAAGTTGATGGCGTCCCCAGAAACATGGTTACCGCTCAACAAGCAACTTATTAAGAAATAAGATACATAAGTACATATTCTTCACCACAATAGTTTTTAAGGCTATTTTCCCATGAGCTATATATTGTAAAGGCAAAGAATAGAATTTTAAAGGTAGCACTCAAGTAATGTACTTTGGAATGGCAGAGAAATATCATGTAGTAGGTAGGTATGATGGACACAAACGGCATAGTTTTTGGCTCAAGGATTTGGATGCACGAGAAGAATTCCTCTCAATACAAGGCTAGGCTAGCAAGGTTGTTTGAAGCAAACTCAAGTATAGAACGGTGCAGCAAGACTCACATCTGAACATATTGTAAGCATTATAATACTTTACATCGTCTCCTTGTTGTTCAAACACCTTAACCAGAAAATATCTAGACTCTAGAGACCAATCATGCAAACAAAATTTTAACAAGCTCTATGTAGTTCTTCATTAATGGGTGCAAAGTACATGATGCAAGAGCTTAAACATGATATATATGAGCACAACAATTGCCAAGTATCAAATTATTCAAGACATTATACCAATTACCACATGCAGCATTTTCTGTTTCCAACCATATATCAATGAACGAAGTAGTTCAACCTTCGCAATGAACATTAAGAATAAAGCTAAGAACATATGTGTTCATACGAAACAACGGAGCGTGTCTCTCTCCCAAACAAAGAATGCTAGGATCCGATTTTATTAAAACAAAAACAAAAACAAAAACAAACAGACGCTCCAAGTAAAGCACATAAGTTGTGACGGAATAAAAATATAGTTTCACTAGAGGTGACCTGATAAGTTGTCGATGAAGAAGGGATGCCTTGGGAATCCCCAAGCTTAGATGCTTGAGTCTTCTTAAAATATGCAGGGATGAACCACGGTGGCATCCCCAAGCTTAGACTTTTCACTCTTCTTGATCATATTGTATCATCCTCCTCTCTTGACCCTTGAAAACTTCCTCCACACCAAACTCAAAACAAACTCATTAGAGGGTTAGTGCATATTTGAAAATTCATATATTCAGAGGTGACATAATCATTGCAAAAAGCTACTGAAAGTTAATGGAACAAAGAAATCCATCAAACATAGCAAAACAGGCAATGCGAAATAAAAGGCAGAATCTGTCAAAACAGAACAGTCCGTAAAGACGAATTTTTCTGGGGAACTTAACTTGCTCAGATAAAAATGATCAAATTGAATGAAAGTTGCGTACATATTTGAGGATCACGCACGTAAATTGGCAGATTTTTCTGAGTTACCTACAGACGGGGCTGCTCAATTTCGTGACAGCAAGTAATCTGTTTCTGCGCAGTAATCCAAATCTAGTATTGACTTTACTATCAAAGACTTTACTTGGCACAACAATGCAATAAAATAAAGATAAGGAGAGGTTTCTATAGTAGTAACAACTTCCAAGACTCAAATATAAAACAAAAGTGCTGTAGTAGCAGGTGGAGCAATAGGTGTGCATAGGAAATTATTATTATTTGTGCTAGTGAAATCACACAACTTAGTATTCTCAACGAGTACCCATTTTAGCAGTAGTAAATAAAGCAAACTAAATAAAGTAAATGCAAGTAACTAATTTTTTTGTGTTTTTGATATAAGAGCAAACAAAGCAGTAAATAAAATAAAGCAAGACAAAAACAAAGTAAAGAGATTGGATGTGGGAGACTCCCCTTGCAGCGTGTCTTGATCTCCCCGGCAACGGCGCCAGAAAAAGAGCTTGATAACGCGTAAAGCACACGTCCGTTGGGAACCCCAAGAGGAAGGTGTGATGCGTACAGCAGCAAGTTTTCCCTCAGTAAGAAACCAAGGTTATCGAACCAGTAGGAGTCAAGGAGCACGTGAAGGTTGTTGGTGGCGGAGTGTAGTGCGGCGCAACACCAGGGATTCCGGCGCCAACGTGGAACCTGCACAACACAATAAAAGTACTTTGCCCAACGTAACAGTGAGGTTGTCAATCTCACCGGCTTGCTGTAAACAAAGGATTATATGTATAGTGTGGAAGATGGAGTTTGTTTGCGAAGAATAGTAAAGAACAATTGTAGTAGATTGT
Organism: Lolium rigidum; assembly: GCF_022539505.1. Taxonomy (NCBI): domain Eukaryota; kingdom Viridiplantae; phylum Streptophyta; class Magnoliopsida; order Poales; family Poaceae; genus Lolium; species Lolium rigidum. Next base: position 143,254,733 of record NC_061508.1, on the reverse strand, counting down.
ATTTCAGATGTAAAGAATGGACCGGGGTCCAGAGTTCACTAGTGGTGTCTCTCCCATAAGATAAATAGCATGTTGGGTGAACAAATTACAGTTGGGCAATTGACAAATAAAGAAGGCATAACAATGCACATACATATATCATGATGAGTACTATGAGATTTAATCAGGGCATTACGACAAAGTACATAGACCGCTATCCAACGATGCATCTATGCCTAAAAAGTCCACCTTCAGGTTATCATCCGAACCCCTTCCAGTATTAAGTTGCAAACAACAGACAATTGCATTAAGTATTGTGCGTAATGTAATCAACACAAATATCCTTAGACAAATCATTGATGTTTTATCCCTAGTGGCAACAACACATCCACAACCTTAGGGGTTGTTGTCACTCCCCCAGATTCAATGGAGGCATGAACCCACTATCGAGCATAAATACTCCCTCTTGGAGTTACAAGTATCAACTTGGCCGAGCCTCTACTAGCAACGGAGAGCATGCAAGAACATAAACAACATATATGATAGATTGCTAATCAACTTGACATAGTATTCCATATTCATCGGATCCCAACAAACACAACATGTAGCATTACAAATAGATGATCTTGATCATGATAGGCAGCTCACAAGATCTAACATGATAGCACAATGAGGAAAAGACAACCATCTAGCTACCGCTATGGACCCATAGTCCAGGGGTGAACTACTCACACATCGATCGAGGAGGCGATCATGGCGATGAAGAGACCTCCGGGAGATGACTCCCTCTCCGGCAGGGTGCCGGAGGTGATCTCCCGAATCCCCCGAGATGGGATTGGCGGCGGCGGCGTCTCAGTAAGGTTTTCCGTATCGTGGCTCTCGGTACTGGGGGTTTTGCGACGAAGGCTTTAAGTAGGCGGAAGGGTAGGTTTAGGAGCGACAAGAGGGCCCCACACAATAGGGCGGCGCGGGCCCAGCCCTGGCTGCGCGGCCCTGGTGTGGCGGCGCCTCATCGCCCCACTTCGTTATCCTTTCGGTCTTCTGGAAGCTTCGTGGAAAAATAAGAACCTGGGCATTGATTTCGTCCAATTCCGAGAATATTTTCTTTGTAGGATTTCTGAAACCAAAAACAGCAGAAATCAGCAGCTGGCTCTTCGGCATCTCGTCAATAGGTTAGTGCCGGAAAATGCATAATAATGATATATAATGTGTATAAAACATGTGAGTATCATCATAAAAGTAGCATGGAACATAAGGAATTATTGATACGTTTGAGACGTATCACGCACCTTTGTAACACACCCGAAATACTTCGCTTGTATAACTCTCCTTTGACCACAGTGAAGGCTTTGGAACGTCTAATAACTCGCCTTGCTTCAACTGGATCGTCGGGTATTGTTTTCCTTAGGATGTATGATATGTACGTCTGCATCCATGGGATTTGCACCATCATTACTAAATCCTGTTCCTCTTCCTCTTCGAGTGCTTCTTCCGTAGCCCCCGAGGATTTCTCATCCTTCTCCTTCTTCTTTGGTTTCTTCGGCTTTGTAGATCTCTCTGTTATCTCTTCCCAGAACACGCCTGGAGGAATCGCGAGACACTGCGACCCAATGTTTGCAAGAACATCGGCTTCATCATTACTTAGCCTGCTGATGTGTTTTACCTCGCATCCGTCAAACAGTTTCTCCAGCTCGTTATACATTTCCTTGTATGCTATCATACTTTCGTTGACTGCATAACACTGATTCATGACCTGCTGAGCCACTAATTGTGAGTCGCCAAAGATTTTTAGTCGGGTTGCACCACAAGCTTTCGCCATCTTCATCCCATGTATGAGAGCCTCGTATTCTGCCTCATTGTTAGACGCGTTTGGAAACATCATCCGTAAGACATACTTTAATTTGTCGCCTTCCGGTGATATTAATATCACTCCTGCGCCTGCTCCCTCTAATCGCTTGGACCCGTCGAAGTTCATAGTCCAGGTTCTCGATAGATCTGGGGGTCCCGTGTTTTGTAACTCCATCCACTCTGCGATGAAGTCTGGTAAGATCTGTAACTTTATTGTTTTTCTTTTTTCATACGTGATGTCCCGAGGGGAAAGCTCTATTCCCCAAAGGGAGACACGGCCCCTAGCTTCTGGATTGTTTAATATATTGGATAACGGCGCCTCATTGACCACTATTATCGGATGCGCCGAAAAATAGTGTCGCAACTTTCTTGCTGTTGTAAACACTCCATATGCCAGCTTTTGGTACTGCGGGTACCGCTGTTTTGAAGGCGACAATACTTCACTGATGAAATATACTGGTCTCTGTACTCCATGGAGTTTTCCTTCTTCCTCCCTTTCGACTACGAGAGATGTGCTGACCACCTGAGGTGTCGCTGCAATGTATGGCAGAAGGGGTTCCTTTTCTTTAGGCACCACCAAGATTGGTGGTGTCGAGATTGTGCGCTTGAGATCTTCGAAGGCTTTGTCCGCTTCTTCGTTCCACTGAAATTTCTCTCCCTGCTTAATCAAAGCGTAGAACGGCAATGCCTTCTCTCCTAGCCTGGCGATGAATCTGCTTAATGCTGCGACTCGCCCAGTTACCTGTTGTATTTCTTTCAACTTTGTCGGCTTCCGCATCGTTACGATGGCTTGGATTTTCTCTGGATTAGCCTCGATCCCTCTTGCTGATACTAGGAACCCGAGAAGCTCTCCTGCAGGAACGCCGAAAGAACACTTCGTCGGGTTTAACTTGAGGCAGAACTTGTCAAGGTTGTCGAAGGTTTCCTTCAAATCCTCGATCAATGTTGTCCCCTTTTTTGATGTTATGACGACATCGTCAATGTATACTTGTACGTTTTTTCCAATCTGTGTTGCCAGACACTTCTGCATCATCCGCTTATATGTTGCTCCCGCGTTTTTCAAACCAAAAGGCATTGTTCTGTAGCAAAACACGCCATAAGGTGTTATGAACGCTGTATTGACTTCATCATCTTCTTTTAATCTGATCTGGTTATAACCAGAATATGCGTCCAGGAAGGAAAGACGTTCACATCCTGCCGTGGAGTCGATAATTTGATCGATCCTTGGGAGGGGAAAGTGATCCTTTGGACAATGTTTATTGAGACACGTAAAGTCGACACACATGCGAAGGACTTTCATGTTTTTCTTCGGGACCAGCACTGGGTTAGCTACCCATGTGGCTTCTGTATGTATTTCTTTAATAAAACCGGCTTCTCTAAGTCGATCAATCTCTGAAAGCATAGCTTTGCGGTTTGGTTCCGAAAAACGCCGCAAAGGTTGTTTGATTGGTCTCGCTATTGGATCCAAGTTTAGGTGGTGCTCGGCAAGTTCCCTGGGTACTCCTAGCATGTCAGCTGGACACCATGCGAAGATTTTTCAATGCTCACGGAGGAACTCGACGGGCGCGCTTTCCTATGCGAGGTCCATATTTGTTGCAATGGACGTCGTTTTCTTTGGATCTGTCGGGTGAATCCGCACCTCCTTGGAATCCTTACTAGTATTGAAGGTTGGCTCCCTGAGTGACCTTCCTGCATCTGGCAGCACATCATAATCGGTTGTGAGCCGTGACTCCATATATTCTGCTTGCATCCCGAAAGTTTCTGACAGTCGATGAAAATCCTTGTCGCATTTATCAGCTAACGCAAAACTTCCTTTGACTGTAATTGGTCCCTTAGGTCCAGGTAACCTCCACAACAGGTACGTGTAGTGTGGTACCGCCATAAACCTGGCATATGCTGGTCGTCCCAACAAAGCGTGATATTGCGACGGGAAATCCACAACTTCGAACTCCAGCCTGTCTATCCTGTAGTTTTCTCGGGTCCCAAACTGAACGTCGAGATTGATCCTTCCCAATGGATAACTCGGCTTCTCTGGTGTGATTCCATGGAAACGTGTGTCAGTTGGTTTTAGATTTGTCAGGGATATGTTCATCTTCCTTAGTGTATCCGCATACATAAGGTTTAAACTGCTGCCTCCATCGATGAAAACTCGAGATACGTCGAATCCTGCGATCACTGCTGGAAAGATAAGTGCTGACTGCCCTGGTCGAGGAACTTGCTGCGGGTGATCCGCAATTGTGAAGCAAATGTCCTGTCCCGACCAATTTAAGTACTCTATCGTTGGTGGAGGCATCTTCTCTGCCATGAACACTTGCCGCGAGATTACTTTCTGAGCCCTATTAGATGGCCTAGCTTTCTGAATCATCGAGATCGTGCCGTTGGAGTTAGGATCAACATATGGAGGTGGGTGTGGTGCTGCCGCTATTCTGAGCTGGTGTCGATTTTCGTCCGTGATCGCGGGAGGAGGTGTGATGGCGTGTAACTCACACGTTCGTTAGGAACCCCAAGAGGAAGGTATGATGCGCACAGCAGCAAGTTTTCCCTCAGAAAGAAACCAAGGTTTATCGAACCAGGAGGAGCCAAGAAGCACGTTGAAGGTTGATGGCGGCGGGATGTAGTGCGGCGCAACACCAGAGATTCCGGCGCCAACGTGGAACCTGCACAACACAACCAAAGTACTTTGCCCCAACGAAACAGTGAGGTTGTCAATCTCACCGGCTTGCTGTAACAAAGGATTAACCGTATTGTGTGGAAGATGATTGTTTGCAAGAAAACAGTAAAGAACAAGTATCGCAGCAGATTTGTATTTCAGTATAAAAGAATGGACCGGGGTCCACAGTTCACTAGAGGTGTCTCTCCCATAAGATAAAAGCATGTTGGGTGAACAAATTACAGTCGGGCAATTGACAAATAGAGAGGGCATAACAATGCACATACATGTCATGATAAATATAGTGAGATTTAATTGGGCATTACGACAAAGTACATAGACCGCCATCCAGCTGCATCTATGCCTAAAAAGTCCACCTTCAGGTTATCATCCGAACCCCTTCCAGTATTAAGTTGCAAAACAACAGACAATTGCATTAAGTATGGTGCGTAATGTAATCAACAACTACATCCTCGGACATAGCATCAATGTTTTATCCCTAGTGGCAACAGCACATCCACAACCTTAGAACTTTCTGTCACTGTCCCAGATATCAATGGAGGCATGAACCCACTATCGAGCATAAATACTCCCTCTTGGAGTTAAGAGCAAAAACTTGGCCGAGCCTCTACTAATAACGGAGAGCATGCAAGATCATAAACAACACATAGGTAATAACTTGATAATTAACATAACATAGTATTCTCTATCCATCGGATCCCGACAAACACAACATATAGCATTACGGATAGATGATCTTGATCATGTTAGGCAGCTCACAAGATCCAACAATGAAGCACAATGAGGAGAAGACAACCATCTAGCTACCGCTATGGACCCATAGTCCAGGGGTGAACTACTCACTCATCACTCCGGAGGCGACCATGGCGGTGAAGAGTCCTCCGGGAGATGAATCCCCTCTCCGGCAGGGTGCCGGAGGAGATCTCCAGAATCCCCCGAGATGGGATTGGTGGCGGCGGCGTCTCTGTAAGGTTTTCCGTATCGTGGCTCTCGGTACTGGGGGTTTCGCGACGGAGGCTTTAAGTAGGCGGAAGGGCAGGTCAGGAGGCGACGCGAGGGGCCCACACGACAGGGCCGCGCGACCAGGAGGTGGGCCGCGCCGCCCGGCGTGTCGCCGCCTCGTCGCCCCACTTCGTTACGTCTTCGGTCTTCCGGAAGCTTCGTGGCAAAATAGGACCCCGGGCGTTGATTTCGTCCAATTCCGAGAATATTTCGTTACTAGGATTTCTGAAACCAAAAACAGCGAAAACAAAGAATTGGCTCTTCGGCATCTTGTTAATAGGTTAGTTCCAGAAAATGCACGAATATGACATAAAGTGTGCATAAAACATGTAGATATCATCAATAATGTGGCATGGAACATAAGAAATTATCGATACGTCGGAGACGTATCAAGGTGGTAGGTGGATCTCACTCCTGGGTCCATGGGGGTTTCTATTTGCTGCTTGGGCATTGGCTAGCCCTGCAACCCGCAACATTGCTTGAAAATTGCTACAGTCCTTCTGCAAATGTCCTGACTGCCTCTTCCCATTGTTGTCGAGATAGAAATGCATCTGGCATGACCCGTTCATCATATCCTCGGGAGTTACAAAAGATCTCTGAAACCTTGATCCACTATTTTGCCCGTTGGTTCGAGAGTCATCTCTATTATCGCCTCGCTGCTCGTTACTCCTTTGATATTCATATCTATTGTTTCCTCCAGTGTTTCCCCGAAACCCAGCCAATATTTGGCCAGGAGCATCGTAACTCAAGAATTGTCGAGGAAATCGTCTTCTATTTTGAAACTTCCGACTACGGTCTTCCTCCGGTGACATGTGTCGCTTATTGTGAACATCATCTTCTCCGTCTGCCCATCTATTTGCTATCTCCATCAATGCTGACACTGTCCTTGGGTTGGTTCTCCCCAAGTCTTCGACAAAATCTCCTCGTCGAATTCCTGCCACAAACGCATCTATTGCTCTCTCATCAGATATATTCTCTGCTGAGTTTTTGATGATATTCCACCTTTGGATGTATTTCATCATTGATTCATCATGCTTTTGTCGACACGATCTTAACTCTTCTAGTGATGCCGGTTTTTTGCAGGTTGTTCGGAAGTTCTTGACAAACACATCCTCAAAACTATCCCAGCTGTCGATGGATCCTGGGGGAAGTTTCTTGATCCAAGATCTTGCGGCTCCGCTCAGGTGTATTTGAATACTTTGCATGGCTGTTGCTCTGGTGCCACCTATCAGTTTCACCGTCTCAAGGTAATCGACTAGCCAATCCTCGGGATCTTGCAGGCCATCGAATTTTTTGAAACTGTCTGGTAACTTGAATCCTGACGGGACTCGAGTTTTTCGGACCCGTCGCGTAAAACACGGGAGTCCACACATATCTTCTTCAGCGACTTCTGGTGAATGCCGATGTTCCCTTCTATCTTGCCGCACTCTATCCACCCTGGCTTGAGTCGCTGTATCTCTGACTCCACTTGCTCTTGGTGGATCCTGCACTACTGCGGTAGGTCTCGGACTATTTTGCCTTGCAGTTCCTTCGGGAGGTGTAGCTGCAAACGCTGCTCCTATGGCTCCACATCCTGCCATGGCCATGTTATACAACGCTTCTCTTGGGTCTATGGGAGGTGGCATGGACGCTAGGATGAAAGCTTGCGTTGCCATGTATCCTGCTTCCGGTGTTTTAGGAATAATATTCCCCCTCGTGTCGATTGACATAAAAGACATATCGAGGTTTTGAATTAAAGTCTCTCTTTCCGCTTCAGGTATATTTTGCAGCCGAGATCTTGCTCTCCTTCGAGCTTCTCTATGACTATCTCCCGAAGTTCTTGAATTTCGGCTTAGTTCAGCCCTTCGCCTGCTTGACGCGGAAGCGGCTTCCTGCCTTTTGTCCAACTCGATCTTCTGCTTCTCGAGCTCCCTCCTGGTACGTGCAAGCCTATATTGATATGCTTGTAACTCCGCAGGTGTCGCCGTAATGGTCATTGGTTCTGTACCATCAATAGCTCTTGTGACTCGATCCCATACTTCCTGCGGAAATTACACCATCTCTCGTGTTCCTGGACCGATATATTTTGTTCCCAAACCTCGCGTGAGATCTGCAGGATCAACATACGGATTTCCCGCATCGTTGAAGTTTTCTGACATCCCCTCCTCTGGGCGACTTGGTTCTCCAATTACATAAATCTGATGATATTTTGGATTCTGAACTTTGTCAGGTTTGGTGACACCATCATTACGATTGGTGAAGACCTTTCCAACAGTAGTGGATCTGTCGACGAAAGTGAAGCTGTCGATGTTGCTCGAGTCATCGCTTATATCGGAGTCCGCAGATGACTCAAAAGACATGTCGCTGAAGATCTGGGCGAGTTTTTCACTTGCCCTGGTGCTGATGAAGCGTGGCGACAAAATCCCCTCTTCGCCTGACTCAGTTGACGATGTTGAATCCGAAGAATCGGAATCGACCGCCGATAATCCCGACGAGATCGGAATTTCGAGACGATATGATCCTTCCTTCTCGACGCGGAATTGGAACTCGCCAAACGTCATCTCCATAGGCTCCTCCAGATACGCATATGCATCCAAACGGGAGGGCGGGTGAGGAACAAAATCGACTAGACCAGTTTCGATCTGTTTACCTCTGTCCAAAGCGTTGCTTGCGGTTGATGAAGTCGACGATCTTGAACGTGCCATCGAGATCAGCTCCTTGTCGCCTCTAGATCCCACAGACGGCGCCAATTGACAAGGTATTAACTTGTCAATGCCTACGTATTGTAGACTAGGGTTTCGTTGGATGTAGAGGGCAAGTAGATCTCGAAGGTTTCAGACGAAAAGTGCTCGACGATTAAGAAACTAGGGTTGCGTTGATAATAGATTCGACCCTCTCTTTGTCCCTCGACCCCCCCTTATATAGGAGGCGGAGCCGAGGGATTCGTAATACACAAATTACAGAGTCCGGGAGGGTTTCCAACCCGTCCCGCAAGATTACAAGTTATACTTCCTAATACTACTCTAGCTTTCCTTAATAACATCTTGGGCTTCCGAATCTTCTTATTCTTCGAGTCATGGGCCTTCAGTAAACCCTGGGTACCATCTTCGGCAGGTTCATTGGGGATGCCTATGTCAGTGTGAGAGACTCCCCTTGCAGCGTGTCTTGATCTCCCCGGCAACGGCGCCAGAAAAATGCTTGATGGCGCGTGAAGCACATGTCCGTTGGGAACCCCAAGAGGAAGGTGTGATGCGTACAGCAGCAAGTTTTCCCTCAGTAAGAAACCAAGGTTTATCGAACCAGTAGGAGATGAAGGCCACATGAAGGTTGTTGGTGAAGGAGTGTAGTGCGGCGCAACACCAGGTATTCCGACGCCAACGTGGAACCTGCACAACACAATCAAAATACTTTGCCCCAACTTAACAGTGAGGTTGTCAATCTCACCGGCTTGCTGTAAACAAAGGATTAAACGTATGGTGTGGAGAATGATGTTTGCTTGCAAAGAACAATAGAGAACAATGATTGCAGTAGGTTGTATTTCAGATGTAAAAGAATGGACCGGGGTCCACAGTTCACTAGTGGTGTCTCTCCAATAAGATAAATAACATGTTGGGTGAACAAATTACAGCTTGGGCAATTGACAAATAGAGAGGGCATAACAATGCACATACATATCATGATGACTACTATGAGATTTACTTAGGGCATTACGAAAAAGTACATAGACCGCTATCCAGCATGCATCTATGCCTAAAAAGTCCACCTTCGGGTTAGCATCCGCACCCCTTCCAGTATTAAGTTGGAAACAACAGACAATTGCATTAAGTATGGTGCGTAATGTAATCAACACAAATATCCTTAGACAAAGCATTGATGTTTTATCCCTAGTGGCAACAACACATCCACAACCTTAGAACTTTCTCGTCATCGTCCCGGATTCAATGGAGGCATGAACCCACTATCGAGCATAAATACTCCCTCTTGGAGTCACAAGTATCAACTTGGCCGCAGCCTCTACTAGCAACGGAGAGCATGCAAGATCATAAACAACACATATATGATAGATCGATAATCAACTTGACATAGTATTCCATATTCATCGGATCCCAACAAACACAACATGTAGCATTACAAATAGATGATCTTGATCATGATAGGCAGCTCACAAGATCTAAACATGATAGCACAAGAGGAGAAGACAACCATCTAGCTACTGCTATGGACTCATAGTCCAAGGATGAACTACTCACGCATCAGTCCGGAGGCGGGCATGGTGATGTAGGGCCCTCCGGTGATGATTCCCCTCTCCGGCAGGGTGCCGGAGGCGATCTTCAGAACCCCCGAGATGGGGTTGACGGCGGCGGCGTCTCAGTAACTTTTCTCGTATCGTGGCTCTCGGTACTAGGGTTTTCGCGATGGAAGGATTATATAGGCGAAGGGGCAGAATCGGGGGACGCCCGAGGGGCCCACCCCATATGGCGGCGCGACCAGGGGTGGGGCCACACCCCCTATGGTGTGGCCGCCTCGTGGTCCCTCTTCGTCCCCTCTTCGGTGTTCTGGAAGACTCCGTGGAAAATAAGACCGTGGGCTTTTGTTTCGTCCAATTCCAAGAATATTTCCTGTGTAGAATTTATGAAACCAAAAATAGCAGAAAACAGGAACTGGCACTGCGGCATCTTGTTAATAAGTTAGTCCCGGAAAATGCATAAAAATGATATAAAGTATGAATAAAACATGTAGGTATTGTCATAAAACAAGCATGGAACATAAGAAATTATAGATACGTTGGAGACGTATCATACCCTTCCGGCATAAGTGATTTACATGATCTCATGGTCAAAGGACTAGGTAACTATGTATCGAAAGCTTATAGCAAATGAACTTAATGACGTGATCTTATGCTACGCTTAATTGGGTGTGTCCATTACATCATTCATCAATAACATAACCTTGTTTTTAATAACATCCAATGTTCATGATCACGAAACCATGATCATCTATTAATCAACAAGCTAGTTATTCAAGAGGCTTACTAGGGACTCCTTATTGTTTACATAACACACATGTATCAATGTTTCGGTTAATACAATTATAGCATGGTATGCAAACATTATCATAAACACAAAGATATATTATAATAACCATTTTATTATTGCCTCTTGGGCATATCTCCAACAGTCTCCCACTTGCACTAGAGTCAATAATCTAGTTTATATTTTTAAAGATATAACACCTTGGCCTTCCGGTGCTTTATCATGTTTTGCTCACGGGAGAGGTTTTAGTCAACGGATCTGACATGCTCAGAAACGTATGTATTTTGCAATTCATTTGCGTCTCAACGCATCACTCATTTTCCAAATGAGTCGGCATTATTCATATATGTTCAGTCTTCTGGTGGAACCTTCATTCCGCGGTCTGAAATATGTCACTAATATTGTCATACACAATATAGCTTCAAAATTTTGACACTATCGGAACTACACCAAGTTCTCAAAGAACTCTTCGACTTAAACATCCTCAGTCATTGTCAAAACAATGACATACTCTTCCTTCGTTTGTAGAATCCGTCACAATATTTAGAACTCATCTAAATCTAGCATAGACAACTTCTAGCTTATTGTGCTACCTTTTAAACAACTTAGCCTAATTTGAGATTGAAATTTTTATTTTTATATGTGACAAAACCAATATCGGTGCAACACCTTACAGCGATTTGTTTGTCATTTCTCCATACAAAACTATATATATCCTTGGTTCTTGTAAAGTACTCAAGGATATTCTTACTGTCGTCCAATGATCATCACATGAATCATTCTAGTACATGCTCATAACACTTTAGAGCATAGGACATCTGATTGTGTACATATTATTCGTGATCTATAATCACTCATGTGTTTTTACTCATTGAGTGTCAGATACACTCAAGTCTTGTTAAACCTTCGCATGACAAGAACATTTTCTTAATATTTCTTATATTGAACTACTTCAATATCCATTCTATGTACTTTGACTTAAACTTATTATGTGTTTCAATCTATCTTCATAGATCTTGACACTAAATATGTTTCAGTCCATATCCTTTCATGTGAAGTTAATTCTCAATGAAACCTTTTAATCAAGTATATAATTACATCATTTATAACCAACTATATGTCATCTACATAAAGTATTATAAATATGTCTCAGCGCTCCCACTTAATTTCTTGCAAATGCAAGCATCTTCATCGTTTCTGATGAAAACAAAAACTCTTTGACTATTTCATCCGGTGAAGATTCCAACTCCATGATACTTACTTCATCCAATTGAAGTTCGTATACCTATCTAGTATTCCACGGACTAGCAAAACTCTTGGTTGTATCTTGTATACACCTTTAATACACACTTATGTTAAGTAATGTATTTTGCCATCCTACTAGCATATCTCATAAAAGAAATATGTAGCGATTACTTGAATAATCCACATAGACTATAAGCATTGCTACGGAAGATCTAATCTTATCGTAGTCAACTCTTTGAACTTTGTCGTAAACAACTTTTCAACAAGTCGAGCTTCTTCAAGGATATTTCATCCAAGTCCATCAATTTTATAGATCCATTTACTTTCAAAAAGTATTCATCTATCTTGGATTTCATGGCGTATAGCCATTTTAACGGAGTCAAGGCCCATCATAACTTCTTTGTTTGTAGTTGGTTTATCATTGTTCAAAATCAATCCTTTGTCCACAAATCATTTATTTGATCACAAAGTAAACCATACCTACAAGGTTCAATAAGTACTTCGATCTCCATGGCTAAAACACTTTGTAGTCATGGGAGCCATAATCGTCGTGGCCGCTTCTGGAACCATTTCCGATGATGTGCTACTCTGATCATTATGCTCAGGTTCATAAACCTTATCAAGTTCTATTGTCCTCCCACTCAAATACTTCGATAGAAAACAATTTCTTGGAAATAAGCAAGTAACATTAACAAACACTTTTGTCTTTTACTTCATAGTGGAAAGAATTCCCAATTCTGGGATAACAACAAAGACATTCATCCGGTTTTGGTTGTAAACTTATTTACTTATACCAAATTTTAAGAAAGGACTATTAGTATTTATACCCATGCCACAACTCGTATGGTGTCATTTCAGCGGATCATGATGATGCTCTATTCAGTGTAAAAGCGGTAGTCTCTAAAGCATAATCCACAAAAATATAATGGCTTCATTTTATTTTATCTCATCATTAATCCAACAAGGTTTGGATACGTCTCTCGGATACTCCATCATCACTATGATACTCCATGACACGTGAGTTGTAGAACAATTTCATAACTCTCTTAGATGTTCGCTAAAACTCGTAATTCAAATATTTCCACCATGATCCAATCATAGATATTTGACTTTTCTATTACGATGATTTCCACTTCATGCTGAAATTTATTTGAATCCATTCAAATGTTTCAAACTTCTTCCTTATCGAATATATCCACATATATATACTCAATTCATTGTTGGAAGTTTTCATGAAGTAAAAGAATCTCCCGCACACAACTATGCCCAGTGAACCACATACATCATCATGTATTTTTCCACTAAGTTAGTTGCCCGTTCAACTCTTGGCCTATGAACGTTATTTTAGTCATTCTCTTTAGAAAACATTTGCAAGCGCCAAACGATTTAAAAATCAAATGACTCCAAAAATCCATTTGCATGGAGTTCCTTCATGCGTTCCTTTCTAACATGACCTAAATGGCGGTTCCACAAATAAGTGGAATTCAAATCATTTTCCTTATGTCATTTTAGCGTCAGTGTTATGTATGTGTGTTTCACCATTAAGATTTATAATAACTTATCTATCGTACATGGAGTAATGTCATAATTTGAACAACTCATTGTTTTTATTTGACCAGAGCAAAATAACAATTATTAAGTTCTTTATTAGAAATTCAAAGGGCTAGGTAGAATGCCAACGACAAACATAATAACACTTTATTATGTTCCAGACGTGCATTATTACCATATTCCTTATCAGTCACTTAGGCTATCGTATTCTTGTATTGCGTTGTATTGTATGACATCTCATACCAACCAATCTGGTACAAATACCCAAGAATTTCATGATGTGACCAAACAAGGAATACATCCATAACATGTATATCATCTATATACACCTGAGCTAGACTTTCTAGTCTTTTCTTTCTTTTTGCCAAAATATCTTTTGTAGTTTCTCTTTTAGCTTTCCTCATTCTCAGAAAACACTTCACCTTGAATAACTTCTAGGTTTGTTGGTCAAATACCAATAACCTTGAGGTTCTTACTTTGAAGTTGATCATCATATGACAAGTGTTCCAAATTTCACTATTAGTAACTTTGTAATATGATGAACAATTTCACTCAGAATTTTATCCATCATATCATGACGACTTTCCGAGACCATGTCTATACATGCTAGGCTCGTAAAGTTTAACCTCAGTATTCGCATGTGCAAATCTGGCTTGCACCCGTTGTATGCACGCGTAGAATCTATAACACCCAATCATCACGTGATGCTTCGAAACGACGAGTCTTAGCAACAGTGCATACTAAGGACGATCACTTCATGGTATGCGAATATCGTTAGTGCCCCAATAGTTGGAGGATTGGGACGCCTGGCGTCTTCAACCTTCATACATTCCCATAAAACTTATGAGTTTATGTAGTCTCACCAAATTATATTCTATCACCTTGCAACAAGGTCTTAGATATCACATATATCTCATACCTCGCTTCTTTCTGAAAACAAAATTTCCAGCTCCTTACTTTTCAAACAGATTTGAACTTCAAGTTTCACGGAGACAAGATGATTCTAGGTACTAATTGAAACCATTGTTCTTTGAATCAGCAATGTGAGGTTTACTAAAAGTTTGCAATAGGACTTAATCATTTCTTGATTCTTTAACAATACAGTACCAATCCGTAAAGTTTCTTGTCAGACTTAACAGTATTTCTATCTCAATTACAAGACTAGCGCATGGTAGAAAAACGGATGCCAATTCGACAAAATTAATTCAAAATACTACTCAGACTATGTTCATGATAATTAGTTCATGTTTTAATCTAATTACTAATGAACTCCCACTTAATACAACATCCCTCATAGTTCTTTAGTGGTACACGATCCAAATCCACCACACCAAAACTGATCATCACGTGAGATGATGTAGCTTCAATGGTGAACATCAACATGTTGATCATATCATCCATATGACTCGCGTTCAACCTTTCGGTTTCCTATGTTCCGAGGCCATGTTTGTACATGCTAGGCTCGCCAAGCAAACCCAAGTATGCCGCGTGTGCAAACATGGCTTACACCCGTTGGATGTGAACGTAGAATCTATCACATCCGATCATCACGAGATGCTTCAAAACGACGAACTATAGCAACGGTGCATACGAGGGAGAACACTTTATTATCTTGATATTAATGTGAGGGATCATCTTATAATGCTACCGTCGCGATCTAAGCAATATAAGATGCATAAAGGATTAACATCACATGCAATTCATATGTGATATGATATGGCCCTTTAATCTTTGCGCCTTTGATCTTCATCTCCAAAGCACGGACATGATCTCCATCATCAACGGGCATGATTTCCATCATCGTCGGTGTAGCGTCAAGGTCCATGGCGCCGTCTTCATGGTTGTTCACCATGTGTAGCAACTATTACAACTACTTTGAAATAATACTACAACATGAAATATAAAGTCAACCATAAGGCTCCTGCCGGTTGCCACAATACAATAATGATCATCTAATACATATTCATCATCACATCATGGCCATATCATATCACCAAACCCTGCAAAAACAAGTTAGACGCCTCTAATTTGGTTTGCATAACGTGGTTTAGGGTTTTCGAGTAAGATCCAATCTACCTACGAACATGAACCACAACGGTGATACTAGTGTTGTCAATAGAAAGAGTAAATTGAATCTTCACTATGGTGGGAGAGACAGACACCCGCAAAGCCACTTATGCAATACAAGTTGCATGTCGAGCGTGGAGCAAATCTCATGAACGCGGTCATGTAAAGTTAGCCCGGGCCGCTTCATCCCACCATGCCGCAAGATGCAAAGTACACGAACTAAAGACAACAAAGCATCAACGCCGAGAAAACAATTGTGTTCTACTCGTGCAACCAATCATGCATAGACACGGCTCTGATACCACTGATGGGATTCGTAGCATAGAAAACAAAAAAATTCCTACCGCAAGAACGAAAACCAAGCCAAGATGCAATCTAGTAGATGGGAGCAACAAGAAGATCACGAGACTAACCCTTCAAGATTTGCAAAGCCTACGAGATTAGATCTCGTTGTTGCTGTAGTCGATCACTTGCCGCTTTCGAAAGCGCGTAGAAGATCTTGACGGTGCCACAGTCGGGCAGCACCTCCGTACTCGGTCACACGTTCGGTGTTGATGACGACCTCCTTCTCCCCGTTCTAGCGGGCAGCAGAAGTAGTAGATCCTCCTCGGAATCCCGGCAGCACGACGGCGTGGTGGCGGTGCTGGTGGAGATCTCCGGCAGGGCTTCGCCAAAGCGTATGCGGGAGAGGTGGAGGAGGAGGGCGGCTAGGGTTTAGGGAGAGGGGGCGCCGGCTTGGGAAGCCTTGAGGGGTGCGGCCAACTTGGTGGAAAGAAGTGGCCGGCCCCCTCCCCTTGTCCCTCATTATATAGGTGGAATCCCTAGGGTTTTCCCAAAGTCTTCGAATAAGACCCCAATTCAAAAACTGCCATATGGACGAAACCTAGAGGGACAGGGACTCTCCCCTTCCCCCTTTCTTTGGCAGGACAAGGAGGTGGAGTCCACCATGGACTCCACCCTCCCACTTGGTTGGCTGGTTAGGGTTGGTGGAGTCCCTCCGGGACTCCTCCTTCCATAGTGATTTATTCCAGATAATTCTAGAAACCACCTTCCATAAATTCACCGGATCATTTCCAAACTTGGAAAGTGACTTCCTATATATGAATCTTATTCTCCGGACCATTCCGGACCTCCTCGTGATGTCCTGGATCCCATCCGAGACTCCGAACAAAACTTCGAACTCCATTCCATATTGCATATCTACTTAAAACGACATCAAACCTTAAGTGTGTCACCTTACGGTTCGTGAACTATGCAGACATGGTTGAGACTTCTCTCCGACCAATAACCAATAGCGGGATATGGAGATCCATAATGGCTCCCACATATTCAACGATGACTTAGTGATCGATTGAACCATTTACATCGATACCAATTCCTTTTGTCACGCGATATTTTACTTGTCCGAGGTTTGATCATCGGTATCTCTATACCTCGTTCAACCTCGTCTCCGACAAGTACTCTTTACTCGTACCTTGGTATGTCATCTCTGATGAACTTGCAAGCTAATTAGACGACATTCCACCGAGAGGGCCCAAAGTATATCTATCCGTCATCGGGATGGACAATATCCCACTCTTGATCCGTATGCCTCAACTCATACTTTTTGAATACTTAATCCCACCTTTATAACCACCCATTTACGCAGTGGCGTTTGATGTCTATGCACGCTTCTATTCCTGTAGACAGTGTTGGGCCTCCAAGAGCAGAGGTTTGTAGAACAGCAGCAAGTTTCCCTTAAGTGAATCACCCAACGTTTATCGAACTCAGGGAGGTAGAGGTCAGAGATATCCCTCTCAAGCAACCCTGCAATTAAGATACAAGAAGTCTCTTGTGTCCCCAGCACACCTAATACACTTGTCAGATGTATAGGTGCACTAGTTCGGCGAAGAGATAGTGAAATACAAGTAATATGGATGATTGTAACTAGCAATTGCAATCTGAAATAAATATGGCAGCAAGCAAACATGTAGCAGAACTTGTTGGAAATGGTGTTTCAATGCTTAGCAACAAGGCCTAGGGATCATACTTTCACTAGTGGACACTCTCAACATTGCAATCATAATTGAATATAAATATAAGCACTTCACTATGCTATTTTGAATTACTCTCTGGCGGGATAACGAACACTAATTCACCGTGTAGGGCTGCAAAAGCAAACCTTAAAGATGCATTCCCAAGAACTAATAAACACCCCACGCTGTCACTGTGAGCATTCATAGGAGATACTAACACACCACAATTTCATAGAGACATCCAACTCAAATCATAACCCAGTGAACAAGTATTCTGTAAAATATAGCCTAAGAGACCCACGCGGTGCACACACTATCACCTTTACACACGTGGGACAAGGAGTCTCCGGAGATCACATAAGTAAAATCCACTTGAATAGCATAACGACATCTAGATTACAAAGCTCATCATATGGATCTCAATCATGTAAGGCAGCTCATGAGATCATTGTATTGAAGTACATGGGAGAGAGAGATTAACCACATAGCTACCGGTAGAGCCCTTAGCCTCGGGGGAGAACTACTCCCTCCTCATCATAGGAGACACCAATGGCGATGAAGATGGCGGTGCTGTCGATGGAGATGCCTTCCGGGGGCAATTCCCCGTCCCGGCGGCGTGCCGGAACGCAGACTTCGTCCCCGAACTTGGCTTCGCGATGGCGGCAACTGCGTAACTTTTCTCGTCTCGTGGCTTATCCTTTTAGGGTTTTCACGTCTGGGAGACTTTATAGGCGAAAGGGCGGCATCGGAGGGGCACCAGGGTGCCCTCACCACCAGGTGGCGCGACCAGGAGTGGGCCCGCGCCCAGGTGTGGTGTGGGGGCCCCCTGGCCCATCTCTGGCCCCTCTTAGGTGCTCTGGAACCTTCCGTGAAATATAAGATCGTGGGCTTTTGTTTCGTCCAATTCCGAGAATATTTCCTGTGTAAGATTTCTGAAACCAAAAACAGCAGAAAACAGGAACTGACACTTCGGCATCTTGTTAATAGGTTAGTTCCGGAAAATGCATCAAAACGATATAAAGTATGAATAAAACATGTAGGTATTGTCACAAAACTAGCATGGAACATAAGAAATTATAGATACGTTGGAGATGTATCAAGCATCCCCAAGCTTAGTTCCTACTCGCCCTCGAGTAGGTAAACGATAACAAGGATAATTTCTTAAGTGACATGCTACCAACATGATCTTGATCAATACTATTGTAAAGCATATGAGATGAATGAAGTGATTCAAAGCAATGGTAAAGATGATGATTAAACAACTGAATCATATAGCAAAGACTTTTCATGAATAGTACTTTCAAGACAAGCATCAATAAGTCTTGCATAAGAGTTAACTCATAAAGCAATAGATTCAAAGTAAAAGGCATTGAAGCAACACAAAGGATGATTAAGTTTCAGCAATTGCTTTCAACTTGTAACATTTATATCTCATGGATAGTTGTCAACATAAAGCAATATAACAAGTGCAAATAAGTAAACATGTAAGAATCAATGCACACAGTTGACACAAGTGTTTGCTTCTAAGATAGAAAGAAGTAGGTAAACTGACTCAACATAAAGTAAAAGAATGGCCCTTCGCAGAGGGAAGCATGGATTACTATTTTTGTGCTAGAGCTTTTATTTTGAAAACATAGAAACAATTTTGTCAACGGTAGTAATAATTCATATGTGTTATGCATAAGACATCCTATAAGTTGCAAGCCTCATGCATAGAATACCAATAGTGCTCGCACCTTGTCCTAATTAGCTTGGATTAACATGGATTATCATTCCATAACATATGTTTCAACCAAGTGTCACAAAGGGGTACCTCTATGCCGCCTGTACAGAGGTCCAAGGAGATAGATCACATTTGATTTCTCGTTTTTGATAGATCTCAACTAAGGACATCCATACCGGGACAACATAGAAAACAGATAATGGACTCCTCTTTTAGTGCATAAGCATTCAACAACAGATAATATTCTCATAAGAGATTGAGGATTAGTGTCCAAACTGAAACTTCCACCATGATTCATGACTTTAGTTAGCGGCCCAATGTTCTTCTCTAACAATATGCATACTCAAACCATTTGATCATGATAAATCACCCTTACTTCAGACAAGACGAACATGCATAGCAACTCACATGATATTCAACAAAGGTATAGTTGATGGCGTCCCCAGAAACATGGTTACCGCTCAACAAGCAACTTATAAGAAATAAGATACATAGCAACATATTCAATACCACAATAGTTTTTAAGGCTATTTTCCCATGAGCTATATATTGCAAAGACAAGGAATTAAATTTTAAAGGTAGCACTCAAGCAATTTACTTTGGAATGGCAGAGAAATACCACATAGTAGGTAGGTATGGTGGACACAAATGGCATAGGTTTTGGCTCAAGGTTTTGGATGCACGAGAAGAATTCCCTCTCAGTACAAGGCTTTGGCTAGCAAGGTTGTTTGAAGCAAACACAAGTACGAACCGGCACAGCAAAACTTACATAAGAACATATTGCAAGCATTATAAGACTCTACACTGTCTTCCTTGTTGTTCAAACACTTCACCAGAAAATATCTAGACTTTAGAGAGACCAATCATGCAAACCAAATTTCAACAAGCTCTATGGTAGTTCTTCATTAATAGGTGCAAAGTACATGATGCAAGATCTTAAACATGATCTAAGAGAGCTCAAAACAATTGCCAAGTATCAAATTATTCAAAGCCATATACCATTTACCGCATGAAGCATTTTCTGTTTCCAACCAAATAGCAATTAACGAAGCGGTTTCAACCTTCGCCATGAACATTAAAGATAGAACTAAGAACACCAGTGTTCATATGAAACAGCGGAGCGTGTCTTTCTCCCACACAAAGAATGCTACAATCCGAGTTTATTCAAACAAAATCAAAAATAAAAGCAAACAGACGCTCCAAGTAAAGCACATAAGATGTGACTGAATAAAAATATAGTTTCACTAGAGGTGACCTGATAAGTTGTCGATGAAGAAGGGGATGCCTTGGGCATACCCAAGCTTAGATGCTTGAGTCTTCTTGAAATATGTTGGGATGAACCACGGGGGCATCCCCAAGCTTAGACTCTTCACTCTTCTTGATCATATTGTATCATCCTCCTCTCTTGATCCTTGAAAACTTCCTCCACACCAAACTCAAAACAAACTCATTAGAGGGTTAGTGCATAATCAAAAATTCACATGTTCAGAGGTAACACAATCATTCTTAACACTTCTGGACATTGCCCAAAGCTACTGGAAGTTAATGGAACAAAGAAATCCATTCAACATAGCAAAAGAGGCAATGCGAAATAAAAGGCAGAATCTGTCAAAACAGAACAGTCTGTAAAGACGAATTTTTCTGGGGCACTTAACTTGTTCAGATGAAAAATCTCAAATTGAATGAAAGTTGCGTACATATATGAGGATCACGCGCGTAAATTGGCAGATTTTTCTGAGTTACCTACAGACGGGGCCGCTCAATTTCGTGACAGTAAGAAATCTGTTTCTGCGGAGTAATCCAAATCTAGTATCAACCCTACTATCAAAGACTTTACTTGGCATAACAATACAATAAAATAAAGATAAGGAGAGGTTGCTACAGTAGTAACAACTTCCAAGACACAACAAAACAGTAGCAAAATAAAACATGGGTTATCTCCCAAGAAGTGCTTTCTTTATAGCCATTAAGATGGGCTCAGTAATTTTAATGATACTCTCGCAAGAAATAAGAGTTGAAGCAAAAGAGAGCATCAAAAGCAAATAAGAAACACTTTTAAGTCTAACCCACTTCCTATGAAAAGGAATCTTGTAAATAAACAAGTCATGTAAGCATAATGCAACAAGCATAGAAAGGCAACACAAGCGCAACTTCAAGATTCTCAACATAAGGAGGGGGAACTTAATATTATTAAGATGCATATAACCATGTTTCCCTCTCTCATAATAACTTTCAGTATTATCATTGATGAAATCCACAATATAACCATTACTTAAAACATTCTTATCATGGTTCATATGCATAAAAGTATCATTAATTTTGGCATAAGAAAAACTCTTCTCATTAATAGTAATTGGAGCAGGATCATTATCAAGAATTTGAACATGGTAAACAAGTTGCATACTAAGGGAATGGTTTTTGGCAATCCCATCATGACTATGACAAGTTTCATAAGGATAATTATAACCTGTGTCATAGTAGTCTTTATAATAATTGTCAAAGATTGGAGGCATATTATAATCATAAGAAATAGAATAGTTATCTTCCACAGTATGTTCATCTGTAACCATACCGTCATTGTTACTAGAAGGAGATGTATCAAACATATAATCATCAGTAGCAAAAGGATTTTCAAACACCTCATCCCCAAGCTTAGAGCTTTCTATATCATTATGGGAAGAAGCATGGATAGTACTAATACTATGGAAATTATTGACATCATCATTTTCAGAATTAGTTTCCCAGAGATTTTCAATATCAAAAGTAGTGTGCTCTTTCAAATCATGATCACTAATGTAGGTAAAGGGCATAGGAAGATCATTGTACTCAGATTCATTATCATAATAATCATTAGGAGCAACATACTTACTGTTACCTATCGTTATCTCATACACGCGGGGATATGTCGTTACCTCTTTCTTTTTACTCCCCCTCTTCTTCCTCTTCTTCGTTCCCTTCTTCTCGTTCCCTTATTTAGGAGGAAGAGGCTTGAAGGGAGGCTTCTCCACATAACCTGATTTATTTCCAGAAACAATAGAAGAAGCTTGGGAGGATTCCTCCTTTTCATTAATAAGTTCGAAACACACAGCGGTCCTATCATATTTTGGCAAAGTGTCATCTTCTAAAATATTTTGTATGTAAGTATTTGTGTGGCAATTATCAATGCAATAAGAAAGACACCCATGTAGGACACTATTAATATCAAGATCATTCATATCTAACAAAGAAATTTTTCTTGATAACTCTTCACACCACAAAAATAAAGTAAGTTCATCATGCTGATTAGGAGTAATTTCATCATCACAATACAAAATTGCAGCACTCATGAGGTTCGAATTATCATTGGAGAGCATTGAAAATTAAAATGACCCACTCTATGGCAAAGTTCACAAATAAAAGGATAGAGGGCACAAACTTTTTCACTAAGATCATCTAGAGCCCTAGACCACTTTCTAGTTTTTTCATTCCTATGATGGATACAATATTCATCTTCGATTTGATTAATTCCACAAGGTCTATGAACTCCACAAAAATTAACATGCTTATAGGAAATAGCATTTTCAGAAGTTTGAGCATGTTTATTGCATTCATTATCAACAATTTCATTTTCCATGCAAGTGTCTTTAAAAGGTTCATGATACATGGACCAATTTTCTTTAGGAACATTAATATGAGAAGCAAAGGCTTTATAGCAATCGACCATAATTTGAGGATCAAGACCATATTTAGCACTAAGCTCTTGAAAATCAACAGTTTCAATGAAAGACTTAATGCATTCATATTCATAGTTTATACCCGATTCTTTACCTTTGTCGTTCTCCCAATCTTCAGCGTTCTCCTGAATCCGATCAAGAAGGTCCCATTTAAACTCTTCTTTATTGCGCGTGAATGATCCAGAACAAGTAGTATCCAGCAAGGTTTTATCTTGAAAAGAAAGTCTTGCATAGAAATTATCAATGATGATATTACCGGGAAACTCATGAATGGGGCATTTAAGCATTAAAGACTTCAATCTCTCCCATTTTTGGGCAATACTCTCTTCATCATGAGGCCAGAAATTATATATGCGGTTTCGGTCTTTGTGAATTTCACTTGGAGGATAGAATTTAGAATAAAATAGAGGCACAATATCCTTCCAATCAAGAGAATGTCCATCCTTCAGACAGCTTTATACCAATGCGCCGCTTACCGGACAACGACATAGAGAATAATTTCTTCCTAACTTCATCCATAGAAATACTCGCACACTTGAATAACCCGCATAATTCATGTAGAAACAGTAAATGATCTCTAGGATGAACAGTTCCATCCCCTTCATAGCGGTTATCCACAACAAGTTCAATAATTTTCATAGGTATCTTGAAGGGAATACTTTCAGTAGGTGGGTTTGGAATATCACAAGCATCATTCGAATCACCACATATTGGAGACAAAGCATTATCAAGGCAAAATGTTTCTTCCAAAGCCGAGGAGCAAAAAGATTATTTTTATATAAACTAGCTTCCCCAAGCTTAGACTTTTCCATAGCATTAGCAGTAATTGCGTTCATACTAATAACATTGATACTAGCATGCAAATAAGGTTCCATAGGTTTTTTAATTTTCGCATCACATAATTCATGTCTTATTTCAGGAAATAGATTAAAAAGCTCACTGTTGTTTTCCATTATGCCTAACTAGTGAAAAATAAAAACAAGAAACAAAAAGATGCAATTGCAGGATCTAAAGGAAATAGCTTCGAGCTCTCACACACCGGCAACAGTGCTAGGAAATAGCTTAGTAGTCGGAGGATGTGAATACCTTTTACCTTACCTCCCCGGCAACGGCGCCAGAAAATAGCTTGATGTCTACGCACGCTTCTATTCCTGTAGACGGTGTTGGGCCTCCAAGAGCAGAGGTTTGTAGAACAGCAGCAAGTTTCCCTTAAGTGAATCACCCAAGGTTTATCGAACTTAGGGAGGTAGAGGTCGGAGATATCCCTCTCAAGCAACCCTGCAATTAAGATACAAGAAGTCTCTTGTGTCCCCAACACACCTAATACACTTGTCAGATGTATAGGTGCACTAGTTCGGCGAAGAGATAGTGAAATACAAGTAATATGGATGATTGTAAATAGCAATTGCAATCTGAAATAAATATGGCAGCAAGCAAACATGTAGCAGAACTTGTTGGAAACGGTGTTTCAATGCTTAGAAACAAGGCCTAGGGATCATACTTTCACTTGTGGACACTCTCAACATTGCAATCATAATTGAATATAAATATAAGCACTTCACTATGCTATTTTGAATTACTCTCTGGCGGGATAACGAACACTAATTCACCGTGTAGGGCTGCAAAAGCAAACCTTAAAGATGCATTCCCAAGTACTAATAAACACCCCACGCTGTCACTGTGAGCATTCATAGGAGGTACTAACACACCACAATTTCATAGAGACATCCAACTCAAATCATAACCCAGTGAACAAGTATTCTGTAAAATATAGCCTAAGAGACCCACACGGTGCACACACTGTCACCTTTACACACGTGGGACAAGGAGTCTCCGGAGATCACATAAGTAAAATCCACTTGAATAGCATAACGACATCTAGATTACAAAGCTCATCATATGGATCTCAATCATGTAAGGCAGCTCATGAGATCATTGTATTGAAGTACATGGGAGAGAGAGATTAACCACATAGCTACCGGTAGAGCCCTTAGCCTCCGGGGAGAACTACTCCCTCCTCATCATAGGATACAGCAATGGTGATGAAGATGGCGGTGGTGTCGATGGAGATGCCTTCCGGGGGCAATTCCCCGTCCCGGCGGCGTGCCGGAACAGAGACTTCTGTCCCCCGAACTTGGCTTCGCGATGGCGGCGGCTGCGTAACTTTCTCGTCTCGTGGCTTATCCTTTTAGGGTTTTCACGTCTGGGAGACTTTATAGGCGAAAGGGCGGCGTCGGAGGGGCACTAGGGTGCCCTCACCACCAGGTGGCGCGACCAGGAGTGGGCCCGCGCCCAGGTGTGGTGTGGGGCCCCCCTGGCCCATCTCTGGCCCCTCTTCGGTGCTCTGGAACCTTCCGTGAAATATAAGATCGTGGGCTTTTGTTTCGTCCAATTCCGAGAATATTTCCTGTGTAAGATTTCTGAAACCAAAAACAGCAGAAAACAGGAACTGGCACTTCGGCATCTTGTTAATAGGTTAGTTCTGGAAAATGCATCAAAACGATATAAAGTATGAATAAAACATGTAGGTATTGTCATAAAACTAGCATGGAACATAAGAAATTATAGATACGTTGGAGACGTATCAGCGTTTGATGTAATCAAAGTACCCTTCCGACATAAGTGATTTACATGATCTCATGGTCGAAGGACTAGGTAACTATGTATCGAAAGCTTATAGCAAATGAACTTAATGACGTGATCTTATGCTACGCTTAATTCGGTGTGTCCATTGCATCATTCATCAATGACATAACCTTGTTTTTAATAACATCCAATGTTCATGATCACGAAACCATGATCATCTATTAATCAACAAGCTAGTTATTCAAGAGGCTTACTAGAGACTCCTTGTTGTTTACATAACACACATGTATCAATGTTTCGGTTAGTACAATTATAGCATGGTATGCAAACATTATCATAAAGACAAAGATATATTATAATAACCATTTTATTATTGCCTATTGGGCATATCTCCAACAACTTCAGCATTGAATAAATTCGTGAAATAGTCCTCGGCTAATCCTGCAAGTTGGTTTTCATCTTCAATCCACATCCCCGAGTCATTCATCAATTTTTTGACCCGGTTACTCTTCTTCCTATGTGATGCAAAATTGCGGAAGTAAAACGTGTTTTGGTCCCCTAATTTAAGCCAATCAATACGACCTCTTTGGAGCCAATAAACCTCCTCCTTTTCAAGTAATTCCCCTATCTCCATCTGTAGCTTCTGTTGCTTGCTCAAAGCATCATCATCTAGAGGGCCACTCATAACAGCATCCAATTGTTTTTGAAGGTCTCAGAGGAGCGAGCGAGGCCCTCTCAAGACTTCACGGTCCCAAATATTCAGAGAACTCTGAATTTCCTTGGTCGCCTCCGCAAGAGAAGTACCTGGGACCGCCTTAGCTCTCTCCCATGTCGTTTGAATAATTGTTTCAATTCCTTCTTCCCTTAGCCATTTAGCTTCAAATTTTCTCGGCCCGAAAGGGGCATTACGTACACTTCCCGCATGGTACTCAGTGTCAATGACTAGAGGACGGTGGTCCGATTTATTAAACTCCTCGTGTAGCACAGATAATTGAGGGAACCTAGCTGCCAAAGCTTGGTTACCTGTTACTCGGTCTAGTCTCTCACGCATCCTTCCTCTATGCCAAGTGAACATATCACCGACGTACCCAAGATCATCAAGATTACAGTCATTGAGAGCATCTCTAAACCCCTGCATGCAACGCTGGGGACGGATATTTCCACCGTCTTTTTCATACCCGAAGAGAATTTCATTAAAATCACCCCCAAGGAGCCAAGGTAAATTAGTGATCCTGTGTAGATTCTTATATATTCCCACGTGAGATGTTTCCGATCCCCACTTGGTTCTCCATAAATCCCAGTAAGCCTCTATCCATCCACACTATGCTCATTTATTCGGATGTCAACATAGTTTGGGTGCACCTCCCTTGAAGTAACTAGAATATCATTGTTACACATCATAAGCAATCCACCAGCCCGTCCATCACTCTCCCAAATTTCCAATTCATCAAAATTAAACCTCCTTTTTAGATTCCCAGCCTTCTGCTTGTTAAAATGTGTTTTCGAGAGAAAAATAATATTTGGACGAATTCTCTCCAACAAGGTTTGGAGAGCTCTAACTGCCGAAGTCTTTTTCATGCCTCGGCAGTTGTAGATTAGGATTTTCATTGCTCCCGGACGGATCCCTCATGGGAATCCGCCAATCCTAGTGAAGAGGAGTTAGCTCCGGTCTTCTTAGTTCTTTTCAAACGATTTCCAGCATCTGTGTCCAAGTGAGTGGCATTTTCCTTTGCCGCATCTGTCAGCATATCTATTGCTTCAGGATCATCGACGGATTCACTCCTTTGGCTATCTCATAGTCTCCATCCATACCCATAAGAAGTCTTTTCCTTGCATTCGGATCAAGAGCTTCTTTGTCCTTCATCACTATATCTGATTCCTTAATAGGGCTAGAACCTGTGTCATTTAGAGGATCCTCGTCGCGATCATCGGTATTTTTCAATGGCAGGGCGTTGTGCCTCCAACTCCTAAGCACCTCTCCACGACCAGCCGGTCCATGCCCTCGCCCGCTAGGGTCTCTTCCCATGCGAGCTCCCGAGCCCATGCTAGACCCTCCGCGATTACCACCAATGCCTTTCCCGCGCCATGTTCCCCAATCGGCCTTCAAAAAATTGCCCCACTTCAGTTTCTCTGCACCGTGCTCCCCTGTACCCCACTCAAGATAAGTATGGCCTAGGAATCCACAAGCTCCACAGAAACGAGGGTACTTCTCATACTTAATCTGGTATAGTTCTCGCTGACCTCCTCTGGATATCGAAACCACCCGAGCGGTGACCTTCCTCACGTCAACCTTCACATGCACACGGACGAAATTCCCTGCCCCTTGTACATTAGTCTCCACAGCAATTGTCCTACCGACCTGTTTATTCATTAGGTTCGTGATCAACGATGTATTCCTGTATCCAAGTGGTAGCTTATGAATCTGGATCCATACACCTAAACTGTTGAGATCGATTGTCGATCAGTAAACCCATCATAGGGTTCAATGAATACCGCATGCTGTCTAAACAACCATGGTCCTCCTTGTTCGATCTTCAGCCAATCCCCCACACAGAATCACTGGACCGTAAAAAGATTTGGTTCTAAAGCCGTGAAAATGACCTGTTTTGCAGGGCTCCATGCGTTGCGCATATGCTGCTCAAAAGTTTGCGGACTAAACGGATTATCTGTATGAACCCTTACCAGGGATGTCCACTTCAACCCCTCCTTGGGTGTCTCTTCTTCATCCTCAAAGATCAGGTCATCGAGATCATCTGCCTCAATCCCCAACTTGTCCTTTAGATCATTGATCGATTCCTTCGTGTTCCCCGATTGGGGTCCTTCTGACGTGGGCATTACCCTTCGGGTAACCGACATTTCCCTATCCTGTATTAATTACTTGGAGGCCCATGAAGGCGCTTGGAGGCAAGACGGGCCACCTGGATGGCGCACCAGAAGATTCCTTGACGGGCAAGATGAAGAAGCAGCCGAACAAGGAAGGATTAGATTTAAAACTGTTGTAAACCTAGTCATACTCGGTTAGACCTCTTGAGACCTGACCTCCTATATAAAGGCCAGGAGAGAGGCTGCCGAGGGACACAATCAATCTTAGCAACCTTAGCCACCAAAAGCTTAGAGCTAGGTCACCATAGCACTTAACCATCTCGACGAGATCTCAGCCGAACTATTCGGCACCCCATTGTAACCCAATATCTTCATAATCAAGAACAGACAGGCAGGACGTAAGGGTTTTACCTCATCGAGGGCCCCGAACCTGGGTAAATCTCTCTCCCCGCTTGTCTGTGAAACGATGTCTCGTGTCAGCTTGCAGGATTCCATCAACCCTAAGCCCCAATCGGAGGGCATTGCCGAGGAGTACCCTCGACAATTGGCGCTGTGGGAACCCTGTCGGCACAAGGCAGGTCATCGGCAATACCAGTCACATCCGCAGCGTTCGTACTCAAATCACCGACGCCAGCAGAACCAAGAGATTCAATCCGCTGCGGGTCCCTCGAGTTCGTGCCGCACCGTGAAGCACTACACCCAATCCCTGTGGGACCATCTCACGACATGGAAGCTACTTTCGGTGGTGTCCACTTCATCATCGACTCCGGAGGTTTCCTTCGCCTCCCTAGGGCCGGCGCATCCGACAAAGGAAAAGACGAAGGGGCTCGCACCACGAGGAGGAAGGACGAACAACGGTTCACCTTCGTCAGTTCGAACAAGGGTGCCACGACACGTCATCAATCAGGGGTCGCACACGTTCACCGTATCTATCGGCTACGGAGCAGCTCGAGGCACCATGCTACCTCCACTCTTACATTGATACGAAGGATGGTCAAGAGAAATCCAGTCATTTGCTAAAGAACTGCCGACACTTCCTAGAGATTCGGTAGTTCTGCGATGATCTCAGAGCCGAAGCTATGTCAAGAGTTCGCACAATGGAAAGAAGGGCGGGGTCCTACAATTATCCACCAGAACCATATGTACCGGAACCGTACATACCGGCAGGAGGAGACGAACATGTACCAACCGAGGTATTCCCAGAACCACGCGGGCAAGTCAACATGATCCATAAAACCAGCTTTTCAAAGAGAGAAATCAAGAAGTTCTCCCGAGAAGTAAAATATGCGGAAGTCGCCATGGTTGATACACCCAATTTCATCGACTGGTCAGATCAGAGTATCACCTTCGGCAGGGCGGATCATCCGAAAGTTGTTCCAAGGCCCGGCCACGCGGCCCTTGTCCTTGAAGCACAGATTGGAGGGTACAATATGAGCAAAGTATTCATGGATGGAGGAAGTGGCTTGAACCTGCTATTCACCAGCACAATGAGGGCAATGGGTCTAACAGTCGATATGCTAAAAGAGTCTGACACAGGGTTCCACGGCATTATACCGACTCGACCCGCTTATTCTCTTGGTAAAACATCAGTGGACGTAGTCTTCGGCACGCCCAGCAATTTCAGGAAAGAAAAGATCGAGTTTGAAGTAGTCGACTGGGAGTCCCAGTATCACGCCATCCTCGGCAGGCCCGCGTTTGCCAAATTCATGGCCGTACCTCATTATGCGTACCTGAAACTGAAGATGCCAGGCAACAACGGGACCCCAATAACCGTTCATGGAAGCTTTGCTCGATCGGACAACTGCGACAGGGAGTTCCAGAAGATCGCCTCGAAGTTCGGAGCCAAGGAAGAACTCAACGCGATCGACACCGTTACAGATCACATGCAACCGCCAGCCGACAACCGAAACGTAAGATCCGATGAATTTGACGCCGCAAAGGAAGCCAAGAAGCTGCAGGTGCATCCCACTGACCCGAAGAAAACGGTCAATACGTCGGCTGACCTTACTGGCGCATAGGAAGGCCCGCTCATCGAGTTCCTCCGTGAGCACTGGGAGATATTTGCATGGGAACCATCCGACATGCCAGGTATCCCCAGGGAACTCGCTGAGCACGCCCTTAACGTTGACCCGACAGCCAAACCAGTACAGCAGTCAATGCGCCGATTTTCTGAGCCAAAGAGAAGAGCAATTGGTGAGGAAGTTAGCCGACTCTGTAAGGCAGGATTTATTCGAGAGCTTAAGGAATCCGAATGGGTGGCTAATCCCGTTATGGTGCCGAAAAAAGACACGACCGCCATCCGCATGTGCATCGATTACACTAGCCTTAATAGGCACTGCCCAAAAGATCACTTCCCGCTACCTCGTATAGACCAGATAGTCGACTCCACAGCCGGATGCGACCGTCTCTCCTTTCTTGATGCATATTCCGGCTATAATCAGATTAAGCTGAAGAAAGAAGACCAGGAGCTAACCGCGTTCATCACCCCACACGGTGTTTTCTGTTACAACGTCATGACCTTTGGGTTGAAAAACGCAGGAGCAACTTATCAACGTTGCATGCAAGCTTGCCTTGGAGAGCAGATTGGGAGGAAAATTGAAGTCTATATCGACGACATCGTGGTGAAAACGAAGCACGCCGCCACTCTCAACGATGATTTGCGGGAAACTTTCGACAACCTAGACAGGTATAAAATCAAGCTGAATCCCAAAAAATGTTTCTTCGGAGTGCCAGGGGGACAAGTACTCGGGTACTTCATTTCAGCCAGAGGAATTGAAGCCAACCCCTTGAAGATAAAAGCTATTCTCGACATGGAGCCGCCAAAGAATCTGCACCAAGTGCAGCAGTTGGCAGGACGACTAGCAGCGCTCAGTAGATTCATCGCCAAGCTAGGGGAGAAAGCTCTGCCCTTCTACAACTTGATGAAAAAATCAGAAAAGTTCGAGTGGACAAAGGAGGCGCAGGAGTCCTTCGACAACTTGAAGAAAATCTTGTCGACCTCCCCAATCCTTGTAACTCCGCGCGAGAAAGAGACGTTGCTTATGTACATAGCCGCGATAGCACAAGTCTTTAGCAGCGTTTTGGTCGTCGAACGAGAAGAAGCGGGGAGAGTTCATGGTGTGCAGAGGCCTGTTTATTACCTCAGTGAGGTGCTCACACCTACAAGGCAGAGGTACCCCCATCATCAGAAGCTGGCATACGCAGTATGGAGGTCAGCCCGCAAGTTACGGCACTTCTTCACGGAGCACCCGATTATCGTCGTGAGCGAAGCGCCATTGAAGAACATAATGACCAATCCAGAGGCTACATGTCGAGTGTCTCAATGGGCCATCGAGATTGCACCACACGACATAACTTACGTTAATCGAACAGCGATAAAATCCCAGATCCTCCCAGATTTCGTGGCAGAGTGGATCCAGTCACAGACACCAGCAGCACCCGATATGTCGGGATCGTGGATAATGTACTTCGACGGGTCGAAACGTAGCACAGGTGCAGGAGCAGGGGTGGTATTGATATCACCACAGGGAGATAAGATGAGGTACATACTACGTATGAATTTCCCCCTGCCGATGAATAACGAGGCAGATTACGAGGCATTGTTACACGGAATGAGGATGACAAAGGCATGTGGGGCAACTCGCCTAGAAATCTATGGAGACTCAAACTTGGTAGTACAACAGTCAATGAACCTGTGTGACGCGGTCAGCGATAACATGATTGCCTACCGACAGTTTACCAAAACATGGAAGCCAAATTCGAAGGATGCGAGCTGAAACATATCGGCAGAGCCAGTAACGAGGAAGCCGACACTTTGGCAAATATCGGGTCCATGTGCTCCCCCATCCCAGACGGAGTGTTCTACGAAGTCATTACTCAACGATCGATAAAAGAGAAAGTGTTGACACCTCCAAAACCGTCGGCTGACAAAACGGAAGCGAGCCCACAACGAGCTGCCGAAGAACCTCCAACTCCTCTTGCCGAACAAGTCCTCCTCCTCGAGCCACTGTGGACCAAGCCGTTCCTAGCATATCTAATGAAGAAGGAGTTACCGGAGGATCCAGTAGAAGCAAGACGAATCGTCAGACGATCGAAAGCCTTCGCCATAGTAAACGGTGAACTTTACAAGCGCAACATTTCTGGTATTTTCCAAAGGTGTATTGCTAATGACGATGGAAGAGCACTGTTGCGCGAGATACACGAAGGAACCTGTGGACATTATGCAGGAAGCAGGGCACTTGTGGCGAAAGCCTTCAGGGCGGAATTTTATTGGCCAACGGCAGCTTCGGATGCTTGAGATCTGGTCATCAAGTGCGACCCCTGCCAGCGTTTTTCACCAAAGCCGCACGCCCCTGCGACAGATCTGATGACAATACCGCTGGCATGGCCCTTTGCTCAATGGGGACTCGACCAAGTTGGACCGCTGCCAAGGTCGTCACCTGGAGGACACACGTACCTACTGGTCGCAGTCGACAAATTCACCAAGTGGATCGAGGTAGTACCTATACGAAATCAAAAAGCTAAAACAACAGTTCAATTCTTCAAGGGAATAACCTGTCGATTTGGTATGCCTCATAGTATCGTCACAGACAACGGAACCAACTTTGACTCCAAAGAGTTTCGAAAATTTTGCGATGACGGAGGAATCAAACTAAAGTTTGCATCAGTGGCCCACCCACAGACCAATGGCCAGGTGGAAAGGATCAACGGTCTCATAGGAGATGGCCTCAAGAAAAGCCTTACAGGTGCAGCTGGAGCCTGGGTCGAAGAGTTACCATCCGTACTCTGGAGTTTGCGTACTACACCTAACAGGTCGACTCAGTACACCCCATTCTTCTTGGTGCATGGAGCCGAGGTAGTCCTACCAGCCGACGTTCGGTTTGAAGCACCTCGGGTGACAACATACACGGAATCCTCTTCCAATATCGCGCTGCAGGACGCTGTGGACCTCCTCGACGAGGCACGAGACATTGCATTGGCAAGAACGACGGTATACCAGCTGGCGTTGAGAAATTATCATAGCCGACGAATACGCAGTCGAAGCTTTAACGTCGGGGATATGGTACTTCGGCTGAAGCAAGAAAGACCCTTGCAACTTGAATCCCCATGGGAAGGACCATATATCGTCACCGAAGTGATACCAGGAGGAGCATATCGGCTCAAAAACCCAGCTTCGGGAAAAGACGTTGAGAATCCATGGAACATCGCGCAGTTGCGATGATTTTATACATAGGATACGATTGTTTTTTACTCAACAGCCCTTAAGGTTGCTTTTGCACTATGAATAAAGTTCTAATCAGGTTTTCTACCTTTTTCCTTGCTTCTGGCCTTATCACCCGAACATACCGTTTGGGGCCCCTACCATTGGCTCTTACTCCCATCGGGAGCGCTGGCCTAAAAATGCGCTTACACGGTGTCATTAATTAAATACTCTCAACGGGAGCTAAGATTAATGACACACAAAAACAACCAATCCAAGCCTCGAGAAAATACACGAGTGCCGCGATCGATGGTTACATTATCACAAAATGAAGCTCAAACCGGTGCACCGCGTGACGAAGCTAAACGTCTAATTCCCTCGACTACGTCGATGGGTCTCGCTCTTACAAAACTTACATATCGGCTTCGCAATAACATTGCATAATTTAACGAAGTCGTCGAGAGAGCAGGTTGAACTGATCACTCAGCCGCCCTCGACAATAAAATATCAATCAAACTAACATAGCGTGCAACGTACGCAGTAAATTTGTACAAAAACAATCTTTTGCAGGAACAAGGTTATTACATTCATGATTGGGCTCCCTGGTTCCAGTGGGCCTTCAGATCCTTTTCAAGGTATGACTCCATCCGAGAAACAATGGTATAAGCGGGACCTCTAGCAACATCATAATATTGGCCTAAACTCCTCTCAGTGTTTGCTACGGCTCTCAAGTCTAAAGACGGATGGCATGCCAATACCGAAGCAAAGGCAAGCTCAGCACCAGCCAGAAGTTCTTTCCGCACCAACAGACGAATCCTTTCAGGAGACTTGAATCGGGTGAACAAGGCAGATAAAGTTTCGGGTGCTTGGTCCAGAGGAAACAAAGTATTCCAGACCATCGTGAGATGGGCGTGGAACTTATCGAAGTAGTAATGTGCCTTCTCCACCCGATGCTTAAACTTCGCCATGATAACGGCCTTCGGACGATGCAGCCACAGATCGTGCTTTGGGTGAGCAGCATTAGTCATCGCTTCGACCTTCTCATGAATCTTCCTGTCTTCCTCGGATTTATCTGAAGATACAACTGGAAAGGAACGAATATCAGTTAAAAAGAACATCCGAGCTGCGCCAGGAGTCAGAAGATGGGGAAAACACTCACAGCCCAAACTTTTGGTGGCAACATGAAGACTATCGAGAGCATATTGCTCGATAGCAGTTGCTATTTCCCCCTTTTTCTTCACCAACGCTGCCATGGCCCGAAGAGAAGCAATGTCTTTATTTAAACGAGACACTTGGTCACGTAAGCGGCGAACAAGGTCAGATTCATCGTTAGTCGAAGGATTCGAGAAAAGCTCGGCACGAGAAGAAGATGAAGGAATCTGCAGTACAATCTTCGATTCAGAAAGACGTTAACATAAAACTCCCGTCGGGAGTGTTGACATATATATTACATCCAAAAGGGTGTTCGAATTGGCAACAGAGCCGAAATAAGTAGGACTAAGTTAAGTTACGATTCGTCTTATTTACAAACAATGAAACAACAAGTTTAAGGAGGCGCTGACGATGAGCCAGGGGCAGCTTCAGGAGTAGGCTTGGCTTGTGCTTCATCTACCAACTTCAGCAGTTGATTGGCACAAGTTACTGCCGATCTTTTGAAGGGTTCAAGGTCGACTACGTGGTTGTCGTCATCCACAGGCAATGCCTTAGATAACTTCTCCAAGTCAGACCCCAGCCCATGACCCATTAGCAGTTGGAAAGTAAGAACTGCCCCAAACAATCGAGAACGGCGTTTCAATACCTCCACAGGCTCGGAAGAGTCGACAAGAAAAGCATCCGCCATCTCGCCAAGGGTCTTGTCCTGCTTCGCCTTTGGGAAGATCATCGAGTACTGCCTCGACAGTGCTCCTCTAGTCTTTTGCAGAACCCTGAGGACTTGGACATTTGACTCGGCAACAAGCGACAAGGCATCGGATGTGGAGTCCTCCCGAAGCTGATGGCGTCGAGTGACGGTTATATTGGCGGCCTCTGACAGAAAGACAGGTCAATAGCTAGTAGAGAAATACCAAAAAATAAACTATGTGTCGTGAATTTTACCCAATAGATCTTTGATGGATTCACGGAGGACGCCTTCCTTCTTATCGACTGTGACCGCTGCCGCACGCCTGGCGTCCTGCTCATCCTTCATCCGTCGCTTCCGCCTTCGACAGCTCCTCCTTCAGCAAGGCGTTTTCCCTCTTGGCATCGGTGGCAAGCCTGTTGGCCTCCATCACCTGATCAGCCGAGGATTTGACAGTCTTTCGAAGCTGGGCGTTTTCAGCCTCCAGTCGAGTAAACTGCTCGGCGAAATCTACCACAGCATCGATTGTGGCATAAATCGGCTGCAGCAAGGGAAATCAGGGAGATTCAGTCGACGTGAAGAAAATTTAGTAAAACAAGGCAAAATAAATACTTATTTGATCACGAGAAGCCGACGAAGTAGGAGCATCGCCAGGAGGAATGACCTTCGACACTGGAATCTTCTCCACGGTCGTCCTCGTAGGAGGCGTCAGCTTGGCAGGGGAAGGATTTGATTCCTTAGCTGATGCTGCTCTCTCAGTAGATAATTTAGCCCTCTTTGCGAAAGGAACAAGATCATCATCAGAGCTACTTCAGGAAAAAAGAATGATTAGCTTACAAAATGATAAAGGTTAAGTTACAAAGAAGTGAAGATACTCACAGTTCCAAGTCATCCTCGGCAGCGAAAAAGCCTGATGGCCCCTTGTCGGCAGGAGAAGGCGAAGAAGCTCCAGTGGCATCATTATCTCGGTCACTGGGACTAGATTCAGCCGTCGTGATAAAATCTTCGTCTATCTGCAAGCGACGCTTACTCCTGGTAAAAGCGACCTCCTCGACAGTATCTCCCTCTTGGACATCGCTGTCCTCAAAGGCCTGCTGGGTGTCCTCGGTCCCTTCAGAATTGTCATCATCATCCTCTGGTTCCACGCCGCTTTCCGGTGTGGGAGGATAACATTGAACGATGGAGGAAGCCTATCAAGAAGAGAAAGAGAAACTTGTAAAACACAACGAAGAAAGAAGAGATGAAAGCAAGCAAAGAGCAATAAAGATTACCTCGGTCGGGAGATGGTCGAAATCGTAAGGGGGACGAGCCGATGTCAAGACGATGTTATCCTTCATACTGAGGCACGTCAAGCGACGAACCTCATCCCGAAGCTCATCTGCCGACAGGTCGGCAGAGTTGATCCTTGACTTGTCGCTCTTGCCGGTATAAAGCCATAACTGATGGGGTCGAGACATTAACGGCTGCACTCGACGTTGCAAGAACACTGAAACTACTTCAGTGCCACACATCGTCAAGCCTCCCATGTTTTTCAAGACGACGACCCGCTCAAACAGTCTGTCGGCTGTCGCCCTCTCTTCGGGAGAAAGGGCGTTTCGCCAGGACTTCTTCTTGTGAGCCACCAAGACGTCATCAAAGGGAGGGAGATTCGAGCGCCGCCCGGGCACCATGGGATCACGCAGGTAAAACCACTTGTTGCGCCAGCCCTGGACGGATTCCTTCATTGGATAGTCGAAGTAGTCGACCTCCTTCCTGACAACAAAGCCGACGCCACCGACGACGGGGGGGCCATTGCTGTCATTGTGGCGCTTCACATAGAAGATCTTCCTCCGCAGACCCCAGTGAGGGTCAATGCCGAGGAAGGCCTCGCAAACAGTAATGAAGATGGAAAGATGGAGAATCGAGTTTGGGGTCAGCTGCCAGAGCTGGATTCCGTAGAAGAAAAGAAGAGAGCGAAGGAACTCATGGGCCGGAAGAGAGAGACCACGGAACAAAAAGGCAACAAACATGACAGTGAAGCCCTTCGGGAGCTTTGGGCGAGAGACCGCACCTGGAAGACGAATGTCCTCCTCAGATGCAGAGATGAAGCCGAGGGCGCGCAATTTGTTGATGTCGCGGTTGGAAATGGTGGAGGCACTCCAATCGCGGCTAACTTTCGCCGCGCCCGAGGTGTTGCCGCTCTTCTTCTTGCCCATGGCGTGTGAATCTTCTAACGAAGAAACAGAGGAGGCAGGAAGGTTTGAGCGAGAAGATGAGCAGTAAGAAGTGAGAAACGTAAAAACGAGGAGGCTCTCTATTTATGCCGTAAGAATCTGAGCGAGATCGTGGCCATAACTCCACGGGCGTCGTGGGAGGTGGAGCGGATCTGATTGTACACGTGGCGCTTGAAGAAAGAATGGAACCGGCGGCCCATTATTCCCACGTTGTGCGAAAATCGAGGGGACGCCTCGGTCACCGCGCGTGCGCTGGTCAAGTCCTAAAAACTGCCCGCGCAGAGCTAGGGTGGGCCCGTCAGGTCAAGTCTTGTCAATCAAACCACAACAGCCACACGTCAACAGTGATGTCATGAAGATCGTTACGAGTAGCCGAAGAAAAAGATAAAAGAGTATCGGGTGGTGAACTTGAGTCTATGCACAGATTACGAAGCATCTGCACTTAGACTCGGGGGCTACTCCCATCGGGAGCGCTGACGCGCACCCGACAGAATAAGGAGTCGAAGGAAAAGAGGATTGAAGAAAAATCCATTCGAGTCTGCACTCGGTTGCAAGCACCCGCGCCCAGACTCGGGGGCTACTCCCATCGGGAGCGCGTGATGCGCACCCGACAGAACTTTTTTGCACTCCAGGATCATGTCCGGGGACTTGATTCTGTGTAGGGCAACGTTGTTTTGCCATCGGCAGTTAACCAACAAAAGTTGGGCACGTTACTTATCATCCCTTGAATGCAAAAAATATATCGGATGACCTGTGAAGACTCGCAGAAAAACATCGGCAGAGTAGAACAACTTGAGTCTACGCACGGATTACAAGCATCCGTACCTAGACTCGGGGGCTACTCCCATCGGGAGCGCTGACGCACACCCGACAGAAGAAAGATGATGCTGACTCAAGATGAACAAGAACAATCAAGGAGAAAGAACATCAAAAGGAAGCATGTTTTAGTCTCTACCCGAACTATGTTCGGCTAGACACTCGGGGGCTACTGACGTGGGCATTACCCTTCGGGTAACCGACATTGCCCTATCCTGTATTAATTACTTGGAGGCCCATGAAGGCGCTTGGAGGCAAGACGGGCCACCTGGATGGCGCACCAGAAGATTCCTTGACGGGCAATATGAAGAAGCAGCCGAACAAGGAAGAATTAGATTTAAAACTGCTGTAAACCTAGTCGTACTCGGTTAGACCTCTTGAGACCTGACCTCCTATATAAAGGCCAGGAGAGAGGCTGCCGAGGGACACAATCAATCTTAGCAACCTTAGCCACCAAAAGCTTAGAGCTAGGTCACCATAGCACTTAGCCATCTCGACGAGATCTCAGCCGAACTATTCAGCACCCCATTGTAACCCAATATCTTCATAATCAAGAACAGACAGGCAGGACGTAAGGGTTTTACCTCATCGAGGGCCCCGAACCTGGGTAAATCGCTCTCCCCGCTTGTCTGTGAACCGATGTCTTGTGTCAGCTTGCAGGATTCCATCAACCCTAAGCCCCAATCGGAGGGCATTGCCGAGGAGTACCCTCGACACCTTCCTTCGTTGCCATGGCTACAAGATCCGTCCTGACTGCCAAGAACCGCTATTTTGAGAGCCCCCGTGAGCCCCAAAAGAGCGGCGCGATCAGCGCGGCCGGCCGGACACGGAGTCGGACTGGGGTGCCGATCTCGAGTTGAACACATAGACGGTGACGAGAAACTCAACGGCGATCGGATCGCCGGTGAGGACGAAAAACCCTAGCCGCCAGAGGCCCTAGGTCTGCGTAGATTGTTTAGGTTATCTCTGGTGAGGTGATTGTTGATCTATGAGATGTTGAGAGACGAGGTCCTTGCTACAAGTCTATAACAACGATCATTACACAAAGAGGTCGGAGTTTAATTATGTTGTGATTTAGATGATGATTTAGAGGTCGGAGACTTAGGCCTTTCACATCCTAGACGCTCGAACCCCTAACCCCTCCCGTGGCGCTCCCCAGGGCGCTGCCGGGGGACGATCTCCCTCCTTCCGCCACCCCTCCCTCCGTTTCTCTCTCCTCCGCTGCTGCCGTCGGCGCTGGCCACGGTGGCGGCGGGCCCCGGCGCCAAACTGCCGGGGGAGGGGGGGGGGGGTTGTTGGAGGCGGCGACTGGTGGTGGCGACTGGGGCGGCGACCTCCGGCTTCGGCGTGCTCCGCGTCTAGGGCGGCATCCCTGGATGTGCGTCGGCGGCTCCTCCTCCACGGCCTCCGGTGATGGATGGTGGTGGCGGCGGCTGTTGGATCTTGTACCCGCCAAGATCCATCGTCGGCTTCTGTTGGCGGCGCGAGGAAGGGGGCGGCGATGTGCGGGGGCGAGGATGGTGTGGTTGCGGCTTCCGCCGTCCACCAAATTCTCCTTCGTCATCGTTGGTCAGCGGATGGCGGCGTGGGGGCATGTTCGTCTGCTTTGGGTTTGAAGGTGGTAGTCCTAGGGTTCTTCTTCTGCGAAGATGAAGACCTACCGGATGCTGATCCTTTTCATCTAGCCGGAGTGTTGAGTTCTGGAAGGCTCCGTCGGCGAATGCATCAGCGCATCTTTTGCATGTAGTTTGCTGGATCGGGTGGTATTTGGTCGCGCGCACCCATGCTTTTATTCCGACCGTTTGATTCTGGAGGGAGCGGCGCGAAGCTCTTTTTTTGTATTGACATCTAGTGACTATGGATCCATGATGAAAGTCGGAAGAAGAGAATTTCATGAAGGCCGGATGGGAGGACTAGCTAAGGG
Organism: Lolium rigidum; assembly: GCF_022539505.1. Classification (NCBI taxonomy): domain Eukaryota; kingdom Viridiplantae; phylum Streptophyta; class Magnoliopsida; order Poales; family Poaceae; genus Lolium; species Lolium rigidum. Next base: position 143,214,508 of record NC_061508.1, on the reverse strand, counting down.
AGGTTCAAGTCCCCGCGTTGTTGAGGGACTTGCTTGGTGTTCCGGGCTTCACAGCAGCGGTATGAAAGTGGGGGCGACAACACAGGTGAAGTTCAGAGTCCTACCTTTCAGGGTGAAAACCCAATGTCTGGCCTTAACTGGTTGTGCCTGGCAATGACCTTGTTAGAGGCATTGTTTTGAGAGCGGGATATGTTCAGGATGAAAACCTAAGATCTTTGATCGGGCGACGATGGTGTTAGAGCATTGTTCCCTTCTTGAAGGTGTCGTTTTTGGAGAGTCTGTATTTCAGGTGTTGTCTTGGTGGTGGATGTATTGCTGTTGTTAGGCTCGAGATACTGTAGCGGGACTTTCGTTTCTTAGTTTTCTTTTCTATTTTTTTGGCTGTGTGCATCCGTAGTGCCATTAGGGTGGTGCGTGTTGCAGAGGCTGGATGTAATTAGTATCTTTTGATATTAATATATTCCCTTTCTCAAAAAAGTTAGAAACTAGTTATTTTTTATTATTATCTTTCACTTATATAGCTTGTCACTTCCCATGTTTCATGTTGGTGTAAATTTTGTAATTTCACACCCTGCGCGTTCTCTCTGCCTCTCACACACTCTCTCATATATACAGAGAGAGAGCACAAGTATATATATTTCTATATAGGGATGCGCTATTTGATCTTACGGAGTAGAATAGTTATTTATACCCACCCTCTATCTTTGCAACCGTAAATGATTTTTACGTCACGTAATTTTTTTCTTACTTCATTAGTCGAGTAGAACATAATAAAAATAGATCTTGCAATTTTTGTTTTGTTTATGTGATGTACAAAATGACATAAAATAAATATTTTCGTCATTTTTTACACTACAATTATCCACATAATGCATTTTTTATGTTGATTTTTTTTGTGGTAAGTCAATATGAACGTAATTATATGTATACAAAACATAACTTTATGAATGTGACAACGTAAAATTATGTTGGGTGCAAAATAATTTTTCTGCACCCTGAGGCAGTGGCGGAGCCAGGACAACAACACAGTGTTGTCAGCATAATGTTGTGTAGTTAAACACATGTATTTATATAAATTTTTAATTATTTTTTGCACACGTTTAGCTTGTATTGTTGGACACTAAGCCAAAATCGAGTAAAACATGTTGGTTAGTTTTTTCTTGGAAGAAGTTACTTTGTGACAATACCGACTAATTCGAATTGATATTCTTGATGGAAATGAATGCTTTAGCAAATGCATGCGATGGACACATGGTGCTTCTTACCTAGTTATGTTCAACACGATGGAATATTGGCCATCCAATTTATTTGCCATTGATCATCTGAAAGGGATCGGTTACGCGCTAGAGAGTGAAGAGACATTGACATCTTCATCGTTCAACACGATGGAATGTTGGCCATCCAATTTATTTGCCATTGATCATTTGAAAGGGATCGGTTACGCGCTAGAGAGTGAAGAGACATTGACATCTTCATCGTTCAACATTATACATACGGCAGTTGCCCGGCTTAGAATATCCAGAGGCAGTGACCGCAGCAAAATTAATGGCTCATGGTTGAGATTTACTTAATCAGCTACAACAAAATCAATGGCTCATGGCTGAGATTTTTTTAATTAGCAAACTTATAACCTCTAGAGGCAGTGACCGGAACAAAATCAATGGCTCATGGTTGAGATTTATTTAATTAGCGAATTTATAATCTCTTTTTCGAGAACCCGCAGGAGAGCTACGCTTTATTGTATTAAGCTTAAAAGGAGAACAACATGATCCAATTTATGAGGAAAACCAAACTGAAAATCGTACACATGATGCCTTGTGGCCTACAAGGCACGCACAAACAAGCGCCCGCCTTGCCCAACCGCTAGCCAACATGGCGCGAGGTAAAGGGAACAGAGTCTCAAAACCGTGTCACAACCATAGCAGGATAACCCAGAACGACTCTAACTTTATGGAGGTACAACCGACGTACAACCCACCCAAAAGAAGGCAAGAGAGTGGCAGGACTTGACCAGACCTAGAGGAAGCAACGTCGAGCAGGTTCCGGCAAGGGTTACATAGCGCTCGAAAGACCCAAGCTCTGGGTAGCAGCCACCTCTGACTCCAGCCGCCGTCTTGGGACTCCCGGGACAACCTCAATAGCGCCTCCAATGAGGGAATGACACCAAAGCGCCACCACTGCCTGTACCAACAGCTGGATCAAGGGTTTCTCCTAGTGCTCGGGATGGGGTGAGGTGAATAGGGACTCGAGATGCCTTCAAGAAGGTGACGGCGCCCACGGGTGTCGCTATCGTCGCAGTTGCGCATGATTTCTCCTAGCCCTATCTCCAACCCCAATGTCCACCAAAACGGAACAGACAGGAGCCATCATCGGCAAGGGACGCGACCGAAGAGATATGAACGCTTGACATGGTGAGCGAGGGGTTCGGGGTCACCCTCAAGCATCACCCAGCAACCCGACGCCCTGCTGGCCGACCAACCACTTCCCCATGCGACCAAAAAGGACATGGGCAACGACCATCTGCCAGCATCATCAACGAAGAAGGGTGACGGCGGCCGCCCAGATCGGGCCCGCCAACCACCCGATGCGAGCTCTCGAAGCTCCAGCACGCAGGCACCTCCGCCGCACCACGCTGCAGATGCCATCGTCACCTTGCCAGGCGCAAATGGCTGCAGCCCTCCCGACCCAGATTGGGCCCAGGTGGGCCCGAGCTCCGCCAGCGGCCATAGCTCGCCGCACCTTGCAGGTCATAGCCTGACACGACGCGGCCGACAGCCACCCAACGCCCGCCACTTGGCCGCCTGCCAACTCCCAGCCGCCAGCCACCAATCTCCGCGGCCCTCCGCACCTTCTCCTCTCCGCGCGTAGAGGAGATGAGAGGAGCCCGCCCACCTTGCCCTTCGCCTTCGGTGTCCGGGCGCCGCCACCACCGCCAGTGCCGGCGGCGGTAGCGGCAAGAGCTAGGGTTTTTTGGGGTTTGGGGAGGAGCCCTCCGGAGCCGCCCGTGCGAGCGTCCTGGGAGGGAGGTCAGGGCAAAAATTTGGGGTTTTTTTTGGGGTTTGTTAGCTTCAAGCATCTCAAACTTATAATCTCCAGATGCAGTAACCGCGCGCCGGCTTACCACCCCTTTATATCATGTCTACGATGAATGAGCACCCGTGAGAAGTTTGTTTAATCCGCTAATTAATCCGAATTGATATTCTTCAGCGAGATTAATGCTTTACCAAATGTGGGCGGTGATCACTTGGCGCATCATAGCTAGTTATGTTCGTAGTATGAAGTTCGTAGGGGCAAAGAACGCTATGGCCACACATTGTTTGTCATTGATCTTCTGAAAGGGATCGGTGTCACGGGCTAGCGAGACATCCACGTAGGTACTTTTCTTTTCACATAGACAAGAGGCTGAAACCTATGCATTTGCCACCACCTGGGCCTACAGGAGACTGTATTCACGGAGGTTGAAGATTAATTTCCAAAGTCGTCACAAAAGTCTCGGTAGTGACGGCTGACGTTTACGTTCAGTAGGTAAGAGAACTCAATTCAGCAAGCTCAACTTACTGAACCTGAATTTGGCAATTGCATTGGTCGACAGACCGGTATGGCTTGTTTGCAGCGAGCGCGTTATGGTTTGATCGACAAGCGCTCTTTTTTGGAATCCAGCACCGCCCAGTGCGCTAGTTCATTCTGGCCACTAGCTGTCCGAGAATCTATTTCTAACGGTGGGCTATCGTCCACAGTCCACTATCCCCCCTCCCCTCACCATCCTTCATTTTTGCCTAATTTCTTTGTAAGAGTGTCTACCGGACAATATCTTTCCAGTACCAACTAATATCCAATTTTTCCTTCAAATAAATATCCAATTTTTGTCTATATATACATGGACATGGGCTAGATCGATGATATCCTGCTCCAAACAACAGAACCACAGCCACCTATATCGGCACGTCGTCAAAGCTTGTCAATTAATGGGTGCCAAGCTCCCAGCCGACGTACAGCTCTCCCAGGTGGCCAAGCTAGGCTCCCTCCTGCTCCTCTTCCTCCTTGCGCCGCTGGTGCCTTCCTTCCTCAGAGTTTCCTACTTCTACTTCCTCTTCAACGTCATCGTCCTCGGCCTGGGCATCCAGGCCGGCCTCCTCCGCGGCGGCAGCGTCATAGGCGTCATAACCACCACTTCCTCCACACCACGCGCCGATGACAGGTCACCGAGCGATCAGACAGGCACGCCCATCAGCATCGGGGCTTCGCCGTTTCAGAGGCCGAGATCCGTCCAGCAGCCCAGCGTCGTCGAGCAGAAGTCGGCTGCAGATGCTCCCGTGGTCTCTGTCTTTGGAGCAAGTATTCCTCTTCCTGTTATTGACCTGAAGATCATTCTTCCTATTATTGAGTTGAAGACCAAGACCAAGGATGTGGTGCTGACGCTGATGAAGAAGTGCCCGTCCACGGCGAGCATCTTCTTCCTCAGCGCCCTCGACGGTGGCCAAGTCGGTGGCGAGGAGCAGGCGTACGAAGAGGAGAAGAAAGATAGTAATAAGGTCGACGTGGACGGCGATGTGACCATGAGTCGGCAGGAGCTATTTGCCAACACCGAGAGGTTCATCGGAATGTTCCGCAAGCACCTCAGCATCGAGAAGCAGTAGCCCTGCTGGAGTGTGCTGGTAGCTAGCTAGCACAAATGTGGTTTTTTTTCTCTTCTTTTTAGTTAGAAACTACATTTGTGATTATCGTCCACTTATATATCTTATCAGTTCCCTTGTTTCATATTGGTGTAAAACTGTAAATTTGTTGTGGAACACTCTTCTTAGTTGTTTTTATTAAATTAGAAACTTGACTTTAAAAGTTGGTACAGTATGGATACTAATCCGAAATCTAGTAAGTTTTCTTTTCTTGCGAGAAGTTAGTTTGTGACAACACCGGCTAATTCGAATTGATAGTCTTGATGGAGATTAATGCTTTAGCAAATGTGGGTGAGATGAGCACATGGTGCTTCTTACCTAATTATGTTCGCAGTATGAAGTTCCTGGGAGCAAGCAACAGAACGGTATATTGGCCATACAATTTGTTTGTCATTGGTCATCTCAAAGGGATCCGTTACACACTAGAGGGTGGAGATACATCGACATCTTCAGCTTTCAACAATGTAAATACGGCAGTTTCCCACGTAGTGACTTATCTTCCTTTTTGTAGCGAACTTAGAGCATATCTAACAGGCTCCGTATATTTTCGCCCCTTAAAACACGAGTAAAGGGTCCTGTATTCACTTTTCGCCGGCCGAAAACTCAGACGAGCTAGCAAAACCCGTATCCCTAAACTGTAAAAGAGCATATTCTAGCCGGCCGAAAACTCAGACGAGCTAGCAGAACCCGTATCCCTAAACTGTAAAAGAGCATATTCCTAGAATATGCTAAATCATTTTTTTCTTTTTTCCCCTTCTTCCTCCTCTCCTTCTTCCTCCTCCAGCCGCACGCCCGCCTCGCCCCCGCCCGGCCGGCCGGCCGTTGCCCCCCGCCGCCGCCTCGCCCGCCGCCACCGGCCCGCCGTCGCCCCCGCCGCCGCCCCGCCGGCGCGCACGCCCGCCACGGCCCCCGTCGCCCCCGCCCACCACAGCCTCCGCCGGCCCACCGGCCGTGGGCAAGCCGCCCCGCCCACCACGGCCCCATCTCCACCGCCCACCACGGCCGCCCGCCCGCCGCCGCCCCGCCCGCCGCCCTTGCCCGCCGCCACCGGCCGGCCGGCCGCCTCCGCCCGCCACTGCCTTGGCCACGACCGCCCTCGCCCGCCACGGCCGCCCCCGCCCGCCCCCGCCCGCGAGAAGACCTGCAGGCACTGCAGCGCGGCAGCCACGGACGCTCGGCAGCGCGGCGGAGGTGGTCGCACGTTTGTCCAGCGGGGCTCCATGGCGGAAGCAGTTGCAATTTGGTGAAAATTCAGCGCGCCACAGGTGAGGGGTTCGCCATGTATTCAGCCTCCCACCCTGTACTTGTAAGGGGCGAGGAGCCGTAGCCAAAACTGTAAATTTTTTACGGGGTTGGGCATTTTAAGGGGTCTGTTAGACGGCCGGGTAGAGCTCTACCCCGTATATCGGCGGTTATTTTACGGGGTTGGACGTTTTAAAGGGTCTGTTAGACATGCTCTTAGGGCATGTACAACGCGGAACGCTTGTACGGACGCTTAAGACAAAAATTAATTGTTTAATGTTGCAGCGATTTAGGTAAGAGCCTGCTTCTCGAACGCTAATTGCCTATGGACGCTTAATATATTCTGGCTAGCGTCCATCGTCTGCAACCGCACCGCGCAGGCGCCCCAAAAATTTGCACTATGTCATACGTGATTGTCAGAGGGAGATAAGCGCCTTCCTAGCGCCGGACGCCCGCTTAAGCCGCGGCTGTAAAAAAAGGAAACGAAAGCGTCGGCGTTTAGATTTGCGCCGATGCTAGCTAAAATCCCAGGCTTCGATGGGAATAGGGAATAACTACCAGGAAATTGATCCTGGCGTCCGCTCCAAGCATCTCCATTGTAGATGCCCTTATTGCCCCAGCTTACCACCCCTTTATATCATGTCTACGAAGACAATAAGCTTCCAAATATCATTTTTTGTAGGAAGTTTTATTTTTAACAACATTGGCTAATCTGAATTGATATTCTTGAGGGAGGTCAGAAGATGAATGCTTATCAAATATGGGCGATGATCACTTGGTACATCTTAGCTACTCCCTCCAATCGGATATAATTGACGTCTTACAACTAGAAGGTAGCTAGCTACACTCCGCGTTGATTAAAACCGACCGGAGGGAATAGTTATGTTCGAAGTATGCAGTTCGTAGGGGCAAAGAACGCGATGTCATATTGGCCACACATATTGTTTGACATTGATCTTCTGAAAGGGATCCGTGACGCGCTAGAGTAGAGAGAGACATCGACATCTGAATTACTATGTATACTATTATTCAGTTTCTCTTTAGGTTTCCTACATAGGGCAGTTGTCCACGTAGCTACTTAATTTTCTTTTCACACAGACAAGAGGCTGAACCTATGCATTTACCACCACTTGGACCTACAAGAGACTGTATTCACGGATGTTGACGATTAATTTCCCAAGTCACCACAAAAGTCTTGGTAGTGATGGCTGACGTTTACGTGTTTCCCTGTAACCATAAGGTGAACCTTAGCAGGTAAGAGAACCAAATTCAACTAACTTAACTTGAAATTGGCATTAACCTTCAAAACTTGGCCGACAGGCGACTTGTGCACAGTCAGCGAGTGATGGTTTGGTCTACAAGCTCTTCTTTGAGATCCAGCACCGCCTGGCGCGCTAGTTCATTCAGGTCACCAATCAGAGAATCTATTACTACGGGTGCTAGTACTTGTTATGTCTCTGTCCTGCATAACATGTATGAAACTGAGTATGGAATCCTTGTAGGTCTGCACTACAATACGTGACTACATGGGCGTGCACTGCATACACAGTACAGATAGATCAGTCTCGCCAGCACTTGATATTTCTCTCTAATTAACCGGCTGCTAGGTATACTTAGTTTCTAACCACCACCACCAACACCACCACCAGGTACATATTTCTGGTTTCTCTATAAGAATGGCCACTGGCCAATATCTTCCATTTTTATAATAAGTGTACCAAATATCTAATTTTTGTCTATATATACATGGTAACTGGTAAGGGACCAGATCGATTGCTATCCTTGCTTCAAACAACAGAACCTGTAGACCACTAGCTATATCGGCACGTCGGCAAAGCTTGTCAATTAATGGGTTCCAAGCTCCCAGTCGCTGTACAGCTCTCCCAGGTGGCCAAGCTAGGCTCCCTCCTGCTCCTCTTCCTCCTCGCGCCGCTGGTGCCTTCCTTCCTCAGGGTTCCCTACTTCTACTTCCTCTTCAATGTCATCGTCCTCGGCCTGGGCATCCAGGCCGGCCTCCTCCGCGCCGGCGACGTCATAGGCTTCATAACCGCCACTTCCTCCGCACCACGCGCCGACGACAGGTCACCGAGCGATCAGGCAGGCACGCCCATCAGCATCGGGGCTTCGCCGTTTCAGAGGGCGAGATCCGTCCAGCAGCCCAGCGTCGTGGAGCAGAACTCGGCTGCAGATGCTCCCGTGGTCTCTGTCTTTGGAGCAAGTATTCCTCTTCCTGTTATTGACCTGAAGATCATTCTTCCTATTATTGAGTTGAAGACCAAGACCAAGGAGGTGGTGCTGACGCTGATGAAGAAGTGCCCGTCCACGGCCAGCATCTTCTTCCTCAGCGCTCTCGACGGTGGCCAAGCCGGCGGCGAGGAGCAGGCGTACGAAGAGAAGGAAGATCGTCATAAGGTCGACGTGGACCGCGATGTGACCATGAGTCGGCAGGAGCTATTTGCCAACACTGAGAGGTTCATCGGAATGTTCCGCAAGCACCTCAGCACGGAGACGCACTAGTCCTGCTATTAGCTACCCCAAATATGTTTCTTTTTCTTTTCTTCCTTTTCTTTTTTTGCATCATTCTATATATACTTTTAGCTTTTTAAAATTAACATCATTAGTTATCAGTGTGTACCAGCAATCTGCAGTACTTTGAAGCCCATGCATGAGGCACCCATGCATAGTAGAGTGTATGTAGACCAGGAGCAAGCAAAGATTACCGCGGCACCCATGCTTGGTTGTGTTGTGTGTTAAGTTGTTCCTTCACCACTTGTGGCGCATTTTGGTCATTTGCAGTTTTATTATTTTAAAAGAAAGCCAGTGCGGTGAATAGATCAGAAAAGATTACTAATCTGGAATAATAGCCCGAGTGGCCTTCATCATCGTCCCATTTGTAAAAGGAAAGCTCTCTCCTGTAATAAACAATGAACATATAAAAGTTGAGCATTGCGACGTACGGTTGTGACAGTGCTAGTCTCAAATCGAACTGCTAGCACACACAATTTAAGATGAAATACCAGATAACAAAGATCTTCATTACAATGTAAGATCCAGCGAAAATAAAATAAAATAATTCGATACAAGTTGCATAGCTCTCAGGCTAGCACAATTTCAGAGTTTAAAGCTGCAAAAAAAAATGTTCAAGCATGAAGCTATCTTCCTTCATGAAGCCACATGCAGACATATCGGGCAAAGACTCGTGAACCTAAACTACTAATCTTCAGCTAAAGAAGTAATCTGCAACATAACACGTTACAGCCCGAAGGTCAATACAGTTGAAATTGTATTGGCAAGATGACACTTTAGTGGATACAAATGGCAACCTAACACATACGTGACCATTTGACTGGTAGAGCTCAGGCATATTTGCATAAAGCCAATTTTATCTATTGACAAATCATTTTTTCTTTCATTCACCTAGACACCACTGATACACACCAGTGAGCTTCCTGTTCCATATGATCAACTTGGTTTGGACGATCTACCCCTCTAGACTCAGACCATAGACATGGAACGGGACCTACTCGCTGATAGTCACTTGCACTAATTGTCATATCCCCCGTTCACCCATCAAATTTTATTTAAGAAGTTGGGATGAGGAGATTTTCGAATAGGATCCTTGTCAGTTCGCTCAATTTGTCCGTAACCGGGGACACGGCTAAGTACTTAGATTTAACACTCTGCAGAGGTTGTACAAATTTACCCACATGACCTAGTTTGTTCTTCTTCCTGATGCACATTTTGCTCAAATGGACAGATGTCGACTAGGACGAGACTTTTCTGAAGTCATTACTCAGACCATCTTCTATGGACCTGCTCCAACCTACATTCCTCTACATCATCATGTCACGTAGGGCCCAGGTGCTCACAACATACTCTGTCAAGCCGAGCCCATATTAGCATGTGGCTGTACGGTAAGCTAATGAGTAAATTTTTCTAATATCTCTTTGTTCCTCGGTGACTTTCCGCAAATGTGTACTCGCACCAGGGTATCGCCATTACAGACCCCTAGTAGCCACCCGCTCCAAAGCTCCACCATTCACCCAGGTAGTTCATTAAACTTAGTTGTTTTCCTTAACCACTAGCAAAATATTTGCATAGCATAGCTGGAAACAACTTAATTTAATGACAAAAAATTAGTCGAGCGGGGTTGGCTAGTGTAATATCCCAGTATTCGAGACGATTGCGGGGTAGATTTTAGAAAGGGATGTGCATTGCATCGTAAAATCTGGGAAAATTTCGCGCTTTATTAAAAAACTGCATCTTAGGGGGAACAAGTTTCTCTCTCGACACCAGATAGGGTTAGGGTTTCGAGAGTGCGATAAACTTGAACCTATCTAGTCATCACTTAGGGTTTTCGAGAAGAGAGGGGAACAATTCTTTTCTCAACTTAAGTTGCATGATTGAATTCAAACAAGTTATGTTTGAATTTCAAATTCAAATATCAATTAAGTATTTATAATTCAAATATGGATAATTCAATGAACAATTGAATAAATAAGAATATAAAATAATAGAACATATATTTAAAGATCCTTAGAGAAAACCTTGAGCTTTATTGATTAACACACATAATACACTGTCATTTACAATATCCAAATTGAATTACAAATATTACAACTCATTACAAAAATGAATGAATAAAAAGGAAAATAAAAGAATTACAAGTATTAACAGAATCCTAAACTAGACAAGTAAATCTTCATGATTTGCTTGATCAACACTTGATCAGTCTTCATTTGATCATCCAAATCATCCCTGCCAAACAAAAACAACAAAAAGAAACGAAGATTAGGCCAAGTGGCAAAGCCACTTGGCAAGTTAGTCAAATAAAATGAGAATTTGATGGATAATATCAACTCTGCCGAGCTGAACCATGCCAAGAGCCCAAGTTCCAACCAAGGCATATATAGGCAGCTTACAAGGCCTGTTGCATGCCTCACAACCAGGGGAGGATCACCCAGGTAATGCACTGCTGTCGACCAAGGAAGTGAGGAGAGAGCCAGTATAAAACCTTTTCACCAGCAAACCCTAGGATCCCATCGACAGGATCATTGCAAGGGTAAGAACAACAAGAACTATAGAACAGGAAGAACAGCCAAAGCCATTCAAACTATCCAAACCAGCAAAACTATCTAGAGCAGTTCCACTCAGAACTGTTGCTGTTGAGCAAGCCATAAGGAGGAGATCATCACAAGCTAGCAAAGGAGGAGCAGGGCAAGCTCTAATCATCAACCAGAAGCAAATCTTCTACATCAGCATATAAATCTAGGAGCTGGAGTGAGGTATACACAGTTTGATCATGAGCAAGCAATAGTTTTGCTCATAAATAAGCATATGCATACATCACGAAGCGCAAAAGGGTAGAACACCCTATTTATATCATCACTTGGCTGCTAAGCCATTTGGTGCAAGCAAACATGAAAGAAGCTAGCAGGAAACCACCCAAGGGAACATTGGTTGTGTCAACACAGTGACACCACCAAGGAAATCCAGCAAGGATTGATCCTATCTATCCAGCCAATGTCACCTAGCACCTATAGCTAGCTACACCATCAGACAGATAGACAAATCCTTATCTATATACATTTTCAGCATAAAAAACCACTGGAAATCCAATCATGGATCAACCAGATAGCATGTGAGAGCCACATCAAAGCCACAGAAGGGGAGTGATGCGTGCAGTCGACACGTCCGTTGGGAACCCCAAGAGGAAGGTGTGATGCGTACAGTAGCAAGTTTTCCCTCAGAAAGAAACCAAGGTTTATCGAACCAGGAGGAGCCAAGAAGCACGTTGAAGGTTGATGGCGGCGGAGTGTAGTGCGGCGCAACACAAGGGATTCCGGCGCTAACGTGGAACCTACACAACACAATCACAGAACTTTGCCCCAACGTAACAGTGAGGTTGTCAATCTCACCGGCTTGCTGTAACAAAGGATTAGATGTATAGTGTGGATGATGATGATTGTTTGCGAAGAACAAGTAAAGAACAATTGCGGTAGATTGTATTTCAGATGTAAAGAATAGGACCGGGGTCCACGGATCACTAGTGGTGTCTCTCCCATAAGATAAGCGAGATGTTGGGTGAACAAATTACGGTTGGGCAATTGACAAATAAAGAAGGTATAACAATGCACATACATATATCATGATGAGTACTATGAGATTTAATCAGGGCATTACGACAAAGTACATAGACCGCTATCCAAGCATGCATCTATGCCTAAAAAGTCCACTTTCGAGTTATCATCCGAACCCCTTCCGGTATTAAGTTGCAAACAACGAGACAATTGCATTAAGTATGGTGCGTAATGTAATCAACACTAATATCCTTAGACAAAGCATCGATGTTTTATCCCTAGTGGCAACAAGCACATCCACAACCTTAGAACTTTCACGTCATCGTCCCGCATTTAATGGAGGCATGAACCCACTATCGAGCATAAATACTCCCTCTTGGAGTCACAAGTATCAACTTGGCCAGAGCCTCTACTAGCAACAGAGAGCATGCAAGAACATAAATAACATATATGATAGATTGATAATCAACTTGACATAGTATTCAATATTCATCGGATCCCAACAAACACAACATGAAGAATTATAGATAGATGATCTTGATCATGATAGGCAGCTCACAAGATCTAACATGATAGCACAATGAGGAGAAGACAACCATCTAGCTAGTGCTATGGACCCATAGTCCAGGGGTGAACTACTCACACATCGATCCGGAGGCGATCATGGCGATGAAGAGACCTCCGGGAGATGATTCTCCTCTCCGGCGAGGTGCCGGAGGCGATCTCCTGAATCCCCCGAGATGGGATTGGCGGCGGCGGCGTCTCTGGAAGGTTTTCCGTATCGTGGCTCTCGGTACTGGGGGTTTCGCGACGAAGACCTTAAGTAGGCGGAAGGGCAGGTCAGGAGACGCCACGGGGGCCCCACACAACAGGGCCGCGCGGGCCCCCTGTTGGCCGCGCCGCCCTACTATGGCGGCGCCCCGTGGCCCCACTTGGTTTCCTCTCCGGACTTCTGGAAGCTTCGTGCAAAAATAGGACCCTGGGCGTTGATTTCGTCCAATTCCGAGAATATTTCCTTACTAGGATTTCTGAAACCAAAAACAGCAGAAAACGAAGAATCGGCTCTTCGGCATCTCGTCAATAGGTTAGTGCCGGAAAATGCATAATAATGACATATAATGTGTATAAAACATGTGAGTATCATCATAAAAGTAGCATGGAACATAAGAAATTATAGATACGTTTGGGACGTATCAAGCATCCCCAAGCTTAGTTCCTACTCGCCCTCGAGTAGGTAAACGATAACAAAGATAATTTCTGAAGTGACATGCTATCATAATCTTGATCATACTATTGTAAAGCATATGAGATGAATGCAGCGATTCGAAGCAATGATGAAGATAATGAGTAAACAAATGAATCATATAGCAAAGACTTTTCATGAATAATACTTTCAAGACAAGCGTCAATAAGACTTGCATAAGAGTTACTCATAAAGCAATAAGTTCAAAGTAAAGGCATTGAAGCAACACAAAGGAAGATAAAAGTTTCAGCGGTTGCTTTCAACTTCAACATGTTTATCTCATGGATAATTGTCAATACAAAGCAATATAACAAGTGCAATAGGTAAACATGTAAGAATCAATGCACATAGTTGATACAAGTGTTTGCTTCTGGGATAGAAAGAATAGGCAAACTGACTCAACAATAAAGTAAAAGATAGGCCCTTCGCGAGAGGAAGCATTGATTACTATATTTGTGCTAGAGCTTTTCATTTTGAAAACAAGAAACAATTTTGTCAACGGTAGTAATAAAGCATATGTGTTATGTATAAGACATCTTATAAGTTGCAAGCCTCATGCATAGTATACCAATAGTGCTCGCACCTTGTCCTAATTAGCTTGGATTAACACGGATTATCATTGCATAGCATATGTTTCAACCAAGTGTCACAAAGGGGTACCTCTATGCCACCTGTACAAAGGTCTAAGGAGAAAGTTCGCATTGGATTTCTCGCTTTTGATTATTCTCAACTTAGACATCCATACCGGGACAACATAGACAACGGATAATGGACTCCTCTTTAATGCATAAGCATTCAACAACGATTAATATTCTCATAAGAGATTGAGGATTGATTGTCCAAACTGAAACTTCCACCATGAATCATGGCTTTAGTTAGCGGCCCAATGTTCTTCTCTAACAGTATGCATACTCAAACCATTTTATCATGAAAATCGCTCTTACTTCAGACAAGACGAACATGCATAGCAACTCACATGATATTCAACAAAGGTAAAGTTGATGGCGTCCCCAGAAAACATGGTTACCGCTCAACAAGCAACTTATTAAGAAATAAAACAAATAAGTACATATTCTTCACCACGATAGTTTTTAAGCTATTTGTCCCATGAGCTATATATTGCAAAGACAAAGAATAGAAATTTTAAAGGTAGCACTCAAGTAACTTACTTTGGAATGGCAGGGAAATACCATGTGGTAGGTAGGTATGGTGGACACAAATGGCATGGTTATTGGCTCAGGGATTTGGATGCACGAGAAGAATTCCTCTCAATACAAGGTAGGCTAGCAAGGTTGTTTGAAGCAAACTCAAGTATAAAAGGTGCAGCAAAGCTCACATATGAACATATTGTAACTATTATAAGACTTTACATTGTCTCCTTGTTGTTCAAACACCTCAACCGAGAAAATATCTAGACTCTAGAGATCAATCGTGCAAACCAAATTTTAACAAGCTCTATGTAGTTATTCATTAATGAGTACAAGGTACATGATGCAAGAGCTTAAACAAGATCTATATGAGCACAACAATTGCCAAGTATCACATTATTCAAGACATTAAACCATTTACCACATGCGGCATTTTCCGTTTCCAACCATATAGCAATGAATGAAATAGTCCAACTTTCGCAATGAACATTAAAGATAAAGCTAAGAACACATGTGTTCATACGAAACAGCGGAGCGTGTCTCTCTCCCAAACAAAGAATTCTAGGATCCGAATTTATTCAAACAAAAACAAAAACAAAAACAAAAACAAACGGACGCTCCAAGTAAAGTACATAAGATGTGACGGAATAAAAATATAGTTTCACTAGAGGAACCTGATAAGTTGTCGATGAAGAAGGGATGCCTTGGGCATCCCCAAGCTTAGACGCTTGAGTCTTCTTAAAATATGCAGGGATGAACCACGGGGGCATCCCCAAGCTTTGAGTTTTCACTCTTCTTGATCATATTGTATCATCCCCCTCTCTTGACCCTTGAAAACTTCCTCCACACCAAACTCGAAACAAACTCATTAGAGGGTCAGTGCATAATTCATATATTCAGAGGTGTCATAATCATTCTTAACACTTCTGGACACTGCACAAAGCTACTGAAAGTTAATGGAACAAATAAATCCATCAAACATAGCAAAACAGGCAATGCGGAATAAAAGGCAGAATCTGTCAAAACAGAACAGTTCGTAAAGACGAATTTTAAAGAGGCACCACACTTGCTCAGATGAAAATGCCCAAATTGAATGAAAGTTGCGTACATATCTGAGGATCACGCACGTAAATTGGCAGATTTTTTTAATTTGTCTACAGAGACTACTGCTCAAATTCGTGACAGCAAGAAATCTGTTCCTGCACAGTAATCCAAATCTAGTATTGGCTTTACTATCAAAGACTTTACTTGGCAAAACAATGCAATAAAATAAAGATAAGGAGAGGTTGCTACAGTAGTAACAACTTCCAAGACTCAAATATAAAACAAAGTGCAGAAGTAAAATAATGGGTTGTCTCCCATAAGCGCTTTTCTTTAACGCCTTTCAGCTAGGCGCAGAAAGTGTGTATCAAGTATTGTCAAGAGACAAAGCATCAACATCATAATTTGTTCTAATGATAGAATCATAAGGTAGCTTCATTCTCTTTCTAGGGAAGTGTTCCATACCTTTCTTGAGAAGAAATTGATATTTAATATTACCTTCCTTCATATCAATGGAAGCACCAACAGTTCGAAGAAAAGGTCTTCCCAATAAAATGGGACAAGATGCATTGCATTCAATATCTGTTGCCTGCCAAAACTCACCGGCGAGCAGTGGTTAAGCAACACGAAGAGCCGGGAGGCTCCCAAGGCCGCTTAGTGGACCCTGGCACCTCGCGTCGTCCCGCAAGTTTCCAGCACACGTCCTGGCGGTTGCAAGGGCGTGCCACCTGACCTAGACCCGATCGGGAAGGTGTTAGATTGCTTCGATTATTCTCCTGCATGGTAGACACGTAAACATTAAATACGAGCCCTATCGGCTCTCGGGTTGCCTCGTGGATCGGCTCAAAGAGCCGATCGCCCCATGGTTCACGTTGGATTTGCAATGACATGGGGATCCTGCTTGATCAAAACAAAGCTAAACCAATCTACGACGGTTTAGGGTTTTCACCGCATAACCGGAACATCCTACACGTAGTTGGGCCTAGCGGATACGAAAGATGATGAAAACTATCCCTAGAAGAGGCCTAAAAACCAACATTACGTCAATTCCCGGAACATCCCTTATAGGAACTGGTAAACAACACCTAACGCACTACCGGATCCTCCAACCCCGAGCATAAGGCCTAATCATGCAGATGTTAAACCAATCCTTGAAGAACAAGGAGCAACTATAACAGATCGGATCTACTAAGCAACGAACAAGCAAGATGCTGCCCTTACACCCAGATAGGTGTAAGGGCAGCTAGGTGTCGAGGGGCGGCATTGCTAAGCAAATATGCATAAGAAAAGCATCAATACAAGCCTCAAAACACCTAAGATAAGTAGTGCTACTCGCCATCAACAACTCTTCAGCACGAGTAGCACAAGGTAGACGAATAAACGTATACTGCCTAGATCGCAAGATGCGATCTAGGCAGTATGATGCTTACCCGGAAGAAACCCTCGAAACAAGGGGTGGCGATGCGCCTGGTTTGTGTTTGTTGTGAACGTGATTGTTGTTGATTTCAATAACCCTAGATACATATTTATAGTCCAAGGGACTTTCTAATGTGGGAATAATCCCAACCGGGCACGAGCCCAAACTCTATCCAACCGACACGTATCCTACTATATTACAGATACACGGGCAAACTAGCCCAAACTTTGCATATAAGGCCGATTCATGTATTTCTTCCATGTATATTCTTCAAGCCCATCTCCAATCGCGGCCCACCTTCGATCCGGTCAAATTCTGGTGATAACACATGCCCCCCTGGTTTTGGAAATGACAATTCCAAAATCACTCTGTTTTTTCTTCGTCGGGTCATGTCGTGGCAGAGCAAAACCGTCGCAGTATCCTTCTCATTAATGAAGGAGTGTTTTCATTTAACTTTGCCGATAGTCAAAGTCAAGCACCCCCAAAAGAGCCGATGGTATCACATCAGCCTCTACGATAAAACAAGAGTAAGGCCAACCTAACTGCTCCTCCAAACGGTAACCTGCGACCTCCATCTGAGAAAGCAAACTCAGATCCCCAAATCGCCGCCCAAGCAGCCCCGCGAACCTCAGATCTCAACCACGCCGTCCCAATTTCTCAGCGCATCAAATGGCGGAATCATCCCACACCAATGCCATGGTCTCCGGTCTGAAGGTAATCCTCAACCGCCTCTTCGCCATCCGAATCAAGGTTAGGGTCAAACAGCAAACACCTGAATTAATGCCTTATTCCGTTATCAATTTTAGGTTTCAGATATCCTGCTGCCGCACCCTTCTCTCCCAAACTCTATGTGTCTTGGCCCCCGTTCTTCCGAGAGTCCCGCTCACTTAATCTCATGCGAGGCCAATAGAATCCCCTTCGCGAACAGAATTTAGATCTGACTTCCTGGGCCGATTGCCTGCGAGCCTGGCCTAATCCTCCCGAAGGTTGGGTGGCATGGTATAGTAGAGTGTCCAAAACACACTACGCTACCTGGGATACGATAGGGATAGCCGATGCCTTGTCATTAGCATTGTCTCCTCTTGAAAAAAATGAGAACATCCTGAAAACCATCGGCTACTTTTGGTCTGATGCACTAAATTGCTTCATGTTCGGCCATGGCCCCATGACACCAACTCTGCTGGACGTGGCCATGATCACAAGCTTGGACATTGCATCCCCAAGCCCCTCTGCCTTTAAATTGCCAAAGGTCCCTTTCACCCTTTCCTCCAAAACAGAGTGTACAAGCTGGGGCGCCTACCTCAGGCGTTATATGAAAACCAAAGGCCCTGTGATAGAAAGAGAGCACACAACTTTCTTGAACTTCTGGCTGGAGCACTTCATATTTTGTGGTCCTTCACTCGCCCCCACCAAGAATTACCTCTCCCTGGCTTATGAGCTCGCCAAAGGTACTCAACTTGGCCTTGGAAAACTGCTCCTTGGAGAGGTCTATCGATCTCTTCAACCGATGTCCGTCAAGCTTGTTCTCCCAAAGGACAGATAAAACAGGAGGCCCCTGGTGGTTTATTCAGTTATGGGCCCAGTTGTATTTTCAAAACCAAATCCCAAACTTTCCACCTTTGGCCACCTGCACCTTCCCAGATGCAAATGGGAAAGACATCCGATGTACTAGCTATGGCCAAGCTCTGTATAGTCTCCCAGGCAGCAGGCTGATCCCCAAGGAAGCAGCAGAGTGGTTCAAGATTTTCTTCCAAGGTCTGGACAACCCCCTGTTCTTCCCCTATACTGAATCGGAAATCTTTGAGAATCCAGTCTCCTTTCGATTAGACAGCCTTGCCGATGACGCCAACACCCGGCATCTGTACTCTATCATGATCCGTCCTTGCTTTCTCCCCGTTGGTATGAGTACCTCAAATAGGATCATTAAGCCTGGTTATGAGTCTTACCAACCGGTGGTAGTAGCCCGGCAGCTTGGCCTCGGGCAAGTGCCCCCACACTTCTTCCTCCACCACCTGACAGCAAGTAGGGCTGAACTGCCTAACATTCTTACTGGCCAAAGGTGCTATACCTTCTTTGACGCTCTGGCCATTCCAATTCCTCATAACCTCTGTTTCACCACCACTACCGATGGCTTCGAGACTTGGTGGTCGATGTGGAAGACCCACGCCTTCAGAAGAGCTCTAGGACCGTTGCTGAAGCAACTTGATGCTGAATATGACGTTCCTGCACACCAGGTACCATTACATATAAATTACTTGCAATGGCTCATGACGATTGTCCAGTAACCTGACTTTATTCCTTGGCGACAACGGGATGGCCCAGAGCCCACACAAGCCGACGGCTCCCCTTTCAAGTTTCTTCCACCGAGTCCCGGTGGTTCTCTTCTGTCGAGCTCACCGCCCTTGAAGAAGGTCATAATGCGAGCCAGCCGATTTCTCCGAAATCGGCTCCCAAGAGTAAAGCATCCTCGGGGTCAGTTGCCCCCCGAGCCTCAACCCAGGCGAGGAAGGCAGTGAGGAAAGTAGCTGCCAGAAAAACCCTGAAGCGCAAAGCTCCTGTCCAAGCAAGCTTGCATGTAAGCTGACTCGTGCCTCGACCAAATTCATCTTTCTTCGCTAGTCTCTTGTAACATGGTTGTACTTCTTCTTTCAGACTTCCACTGAAGAGAACTCCAGTGAGGAAGCACAGTCCAGCCCAAGGGACTCCATCCCGGGCGATTCTGAGAGATCCACCACACAGAGCCAGACGGAATCGCCAGCGTTGGCTTCTGGGAAAAGGTCGACTCCCGAGCCTACTGATCTCCAAGCTCCGATCAAAACGGGGTCGCGCGTGAAGCGTCGATGCGTCAAAAGGGCTCGCAAAGACCCACGAGTTTCCTCGCCGAGCCAGGAAGTTTCAAATGTAATTACCTCAACAGCTCATATTCAATACCGTCCCGTTGCTGATTGGATCGGCTCACCATTTCTTTTGCAGACTAACGGGACCTCTAGCGGGGACGTCGAAGAGGTACCGATGCCATCCGCCACGCTCGGCCTAACCACCTCGCCGAGCGTGGTTGACCAAGTAGCTAACCTGGCCCAGTCCACCGAAAAGCCGATTGTCGCAACATCGGCTGCCCTTCCTTCTTTGGGAGAGGTACGCTCCACTCTCTCGGGCCTACCCTTTTCCTTTGTTGTATGCTCATACTGCTCTTGTTCGTCTGTCAGGGTTGTGATCTTTCAAGCTTGCTGACGTTCGATCCCGACTCCATCGAGCCAGCTACTTCCAAAGCAGGTGAAGAGCCAAGCCCTAGCACGGTCCATGGCCCGCTCCAACGTCTCAAGGTTTTGCTCTCCTCCTCGGTCGAAACCCTGGTCGAAAACCCCGAGGCAGTCAAGGGCATCCTCGAAGACATCCAACCTCATCTCCTGGTGACGCTGCAGGTTAAGCTTTGGCCGGCTGTGACTTTGTCGGTTTTCAGGTCAAGGGTGCAATCGGCTCGTCAAAGAATTACTCTTCGCCACGCCCAGCTTCCGTTGAGAGCCGATATTGCAGACAAATGTCAACGGCTCAACGAGAAGAAGGCCGCTTTAGACGCCAAAACCGACACTTCTACCAATGGTGCCGAACTCGAGATCTTGCGCAAGGAACTGGAGGACCTGGAAAAGAGGGTCAGGGAGACCAAACAACTTATCCAAGACAAGGAAACCCTCATTGCTCGTTCTCAGGAGGAAGCAAAAGGCCTCACAGCCGATCTGAAGACCGATCTGGCTGAAATTTGTGCCCTGAGCGATCAGGCGGTGACGGGCAGAGACGAGGACGACGAGGCTGAGATCGCCGAGGTGGATCGAATCCGTGCCGATGCCCTTCACGCCCTCAACGCTTTTCTTCAGTAGAGCCTCTTTGTGCAAACTGATGAATGTTTTGCTGAACTTGTTTCGCTGAACTTGTCTAAAGTCGACGGTCTGTGCATCGGCTATGATTTGCATGTACTGATTTTTTTTACTGGCCGATTTCTCTATCAGCCCCCAATATTTCTGTTTTTTTTACTGGCCGATTTCTCTATCGGCCCCCAATATTTCACCGCACATGTATCGCACATGTTCATCTGATTAGGTGCCCCCCGAGCCGATTCTGCCAGGTATCTGCTGATATCGGCTCTGTGGTTAGCCAAGGCACTATATGTGAACGTCGGCTCTGTTAGGACCAGTGTTGACTTCTTCCAGCTCATCAGCCGACGTAAACCCATTGCCCATTAGATCGACGTTGGACCCAGGCAGAATGCATGGGGAGGATAATTTTGGCCGATTGCTGGAATCGGCCTCCATGTTGATTGCTCAACGAAGGTTTTGCAATGTTCCTTCATAGATCTTTGGGGCCGATCCCACGGACCGGCATCGCCGCGTTTGTCCATATATAGATTTTCGGGAAGTGTCGGAGCCGATCGTGTGGAACGGCTTCTTCCTTGTCTTCGTTATGAGAGCAGCTGCCCTTGTCTCCGTCCTTACCAGAGTGGTGCCCAGGTCCTACCATGTTGATATTGAACGAGAATCCTGGCTGGCACCCTCCAGGGTAAGTGCACTCCACCATGTTAACGGCGGGGAAGGGGTGTGTGTCGACCTTCATGGCGTACTGGCTGAAAATTAGCCGCCCTTGTTCTATCGCCATTTGGACCTGCTGACGCCACACCCTGCAGTCGTTGGTGGCATGGGTGAACGTGTTATGCCACTTGCGGTATGGCTTTCCGTTCAACTTCTGAGCCGTGGGGATCTTGTGGCCTCGGTACCTTTAGCGTTTCTCCTTAAGTAGAGGTCAAATTTACTTGGTGACTCAAGTCAAACCCTTGGAGGACTTGTGTTAACCCACTTACGGACACGGGCTTGCCCCGAGTCCATTCAGCCATCGCTACCTCTTGATCTCCCGCGAGCCTTCATCTTCATCCGCCTCAACCAGGACCACCGCACGCTTGAATTTATCCCGGTATACGTCCGGGTGGCGCTGTTCATATGCCGATAGCTTCGCACCATGTGCGCCGGTGAAGGGTAGTCTCGCTTGGGAGGCCACGTCCTTGATCGGTGATGCGAGACCCACCACCGCCAACTCGGCTGCTTCTTTTTCGGTCACATGAGCCGAATAGCATCGGTTCCTAACGGTCTGGACAGCTGGACATATTCGACACTCGTTTCTCCGCGCTTCGTCGTACTTGTGCTAGATCGGCAATGCCAGCCTCGGAAGCCTGCGAGTGATACTGCATGTGGAACTGCTCTTCCAAGCCGCTTCCAAGTCCGGATTGAATGCGGTGGCAGCGATGTGTACCACCCGAGCCGATCTGTGAGGGTATGCGAAGAACCTCACACGCAGCTCATCTGATGCTGAGATCGTGCCCAGCTGTGCCAAATATCGGCTCACATGCTCGATGGAGCTGGAACCATCTGATCCATTAAATTTGGAGAAATCAGGGAGCCGATATTTGGGTGGTAGCGGGATCAACTCGTACTCGTTGGGGTACGGCTTGGAATAGCCGATTGTCCTCCTTTTCGGCACCATGCCGAACTGGTCTCTCAGGATTGTACTGATTTGATCCGCGGTGCTGGCTGCAGGAGTCGAACTCTGAAGATTCGCCGGGGTGGCATACTTAGCCAGCCATGCTTGCTTTTCCAGCTCTGAGCCAACTGCAAGAGCTGAGCTCTGGAGGTTTGTCGGAGTGGCATACTTATCTAGCCACGTCTGCTTCTCAAGATCTGTTCCCGAAGTTCCTCCTGCTGTTCCGGAAGTCCCTGCGTTGTCGTGCCCGGTTCGTGAGTGCCCGATTCTTGCAGTCTGGCACGTATGTGCACCTGTATCCGTGAGGGATCTCCTTAGGTGCCTCATGCAAGAACTGGTAGTCACTAGGGTCACCACCGATCTTGTAGACGACGTATGCCGATGGACTCGGCACTTCTGGTGCTGCCAACGCGAACGGCAGCGGTGGACGGGACTGGAGTGGCATCTCTCCTTGGTGAGTCCCCAGAGCTGGTCCCGACGGAGAATACTGATGGCTCATGATTTCCTGGATCACGCGCAGAGCGACACGCTCCAAAGTGTTCACCAGGCTCTCAGAATGGCGGTGCAGCGAATGAGCCACCATGAAGTTAAACTCCTGACGCAGCGACCTGGTGCGTTCTTCTGACGGGGCGGACAGATCCAAACCCTCGAGTACGCCTTGGGGAGTGAATCCTTTAAACCTGATGTCGTGCGAACGGGTCTTCTCAAAGGAGCCGATGAGTTCGGCTTCACAGATGGCCTTCAGCTCATCGTATTTCTTCTTGTGCTCCTGCGAGGAGATCCTCGTACTTGATCGGGTTCGTCCGCCATCTTGGATGCAGGTGTTGACGTGGATGTTTAGAAGATTGTCCCACCGGGCGTGCCGAAATGTGTTGCCTGCCAAAACTCACCGGCGAGCGGTGGTTAAGCAACACGAAGAGCCGGGAGGCTCCCAAGGCCGCTTAGTGGACCCCGGCACCTCGCGTCGTCCCGCAAGCTTCGGCATGCACGTCCGATGCGGTTGCAAGGGCGTGCCACCCGACCTAGACCCGATCGGGAAGGTGTTAGATTGCTTCGATTAGTTCTCCTGCATGGTAGACACGTAAACATTAAATACGAGCCCTATCGGCTCTCGGGTTGCCACCGTGGATCGGCTCAAAGAGCCGATCGCCCCATGGTTCACGTTGGATTTGCAATGACATGGGGATCCTGCTTGATCAAAACAAAGCTAAACCAATCTACGACGAGTTTAGGGTTTTCACCGCATAATCGGAACATCCTACGCGTAGTTGGGCCTAGCGGATACGAAAGATGATGAAAACTATCCCTAGAAGAGGCCTAAAAACCAACATTACGTCAATTCCCGGAACATCCCTTATAGGAACGGTAAACAACACCCTAACGCACTACCGGATCCTCCAACCCCGTGCATAAGGCCTAATCATGCGGATGTTAAACTAATCCTTGACGAACAAGGAGCAACTATAACAGATCGGATCTACTAAGCAACGAACAAGCAGATGCTGCCCTTACACCCGAGATAGGTGTAAGGGCAGCTAGGTGTCGAGGGGAGGCATTGCTAAGCAAATATGCATAAGAAAAGCATCAATGCAAGCCTCAAAACACCTAAGATAAGTAGTGCTACTCGCCATCAACAACGCTTTAGCACGAGTAGCACAAGGTAGACGAATAAATGCGATCTAGGCAGCATGATGCTTACCCGGAAGAAACCCTCGAAACAAGGGGTGGCGATGCGCCTGGTTTGTGTTTGTTGTGAACGTGATTGTTGTTGATTTCAATAACCCTAGATACATATTTATAGTCCAAGGGACTTTCTAATGTGGGGATAATCCCAACCGGGCACGAGCCCAAACTCTATCCAACCGACATGTATCCTACTATATTACAGATACACGGGCAAACTAGCCCAAACTTTGCATATAAGGCCGATTCATGTATTTCTTCCATGTATATTCTTCAAGCCCATCTCCAATCGTGGCCCACCTCCGATCCGGTCAAATTCTGGTGATAACAATATCCAAGAGAACAAAATCAACGGGGACAAGGTTATTGTTAACCATAATACGAACATTATCAATCCTCCCCAAAGGTTTCTTTATAGCATTATCAACAAGATTAACATCCAAATAACAGTTTTTCAATGGTGGCAAGTCAAGCATATCATAAATTTTCTTAGGCATAACAGAAATACTTGCACCAAGATCACATAAAGCATTACAATCAAAATCATTGACCCTCATCTTAATGATAGGCTCCCAACCATCTTCTAACTTCCTAGGAATAGAAGTCTCAAGTTTTAGTTTCTCCTCTCTAGCTTTTATGAGAGCATTTGTAATATGTTTTGTAAAGGCCAAATTTATAGCACTAGTGACAAGGGATTAACTTATCAATGCCTACGGGTTGTAGACTAGGGTTTAGTTGGAAGTAGAGGGCAAGTAGATCTCGAAGGTTTCAGCCGAAAAGTACTCGACGATTATGAAAACTAGGGTCTGAGAGACAATGATTCGATGTTTTCTTTGTCCCTCGACTCCCCCTTATATAGGAGGTGGAGCCGAGGGATTCGTTTTGTACAAGTTACAGAGTTCGGGAGGGTTTCCAACTCATCCCGTGAGATCACAAACATCATCTTCTAATACAACTCTAACTTTCCTTAATATCAACTTGGGCTTCCGATTCTTCTTATTCTTCGAGTCGTGGGCCTTCAGTAAACCCCGGGTACTATCTTCGGCAGGCCCATTGGGGATGCCTATGTCAGTAGCCCCGAGATTTTGCTTGAATCGTAGAGTCAGGGAAAATCTCCACTGTTTATATTTACTCGACAACTTTAAACTTCTCTATATTTCTTCATATGAATTTCTATATTGTACAGGGATAACGGTAATTGGGGCTAGTTCATCTGACGGATCAGGTACTAGTTAACTGCTCTAGTGGCAATCCGCAAAAACCTACTTCAAGATCACGTCCCCGGACATGATCTCGGGATACTAGTGTAAACTTCGACAGGTGCCGCTTAAGGTCTTACCATTTTGTCAAGTCCCAGTCATATTTATCGGGTACCTAACGCGTCCGTTAGGATTTTTCTTCGTATTTGTTGATACGGATAAAAGTAGCAAACCGACGTCAGAGACGGCGCCACGCCACTTAGAACGGATTTGGGGTCTTACCTTCGCAAAGTTTTGCGGCATTTAGAAATTGTTCGCAACTTTGGCATTCTGAGAATATATTGTCGAGTGCTTATTCGGCTGTTGGAATGGCACATTTTATTGAGTCAACGGATGACTTATATTGCTCTCCTGATGGGAGTATATGTAGAGTTACTTATGACTCGAAATATACTCTCTTGTTCTTTTATCTTTCTTTTTTATAATTTCATCGGGCACGCGAACAGCGTTCCCGATGGGAGTAGCCCCCGAGGCTACAGCCAAGGACTTGTACTTGGGTGTAGGCTCCATGCCTTACGCCGCTATATTTTTTTTTCTCCTGATATTTTCAAATCTCTCGGGTGCGCGAACAGCGCTCCCGATGGGAGTAGCCCCCGAGGCTATGAACAAATATTTGTATTTGATCATAGGCTCCCACCATTTCTATTTTGTCTTTCTCGAATTTTTCAATTTTCCAAAGTAGCCCCCGAGCATTTGATCATAAACTTGTATTTGATCAAAAGCTCTCCAATATCTTTTGATGTCGCCTTTTTTATGAAAATGTTGAGTCGAAATTTTCCTTGCTAAAGTGACATCATTGCTGACGATAACCACGACCACTGTTCCTGGAAATCGCGAGATATTCTCTCTCGCTGCCTTGCGGGCCCAAATTACGCATCATATTGACACGCCGTGCAAGTGGGGGACACACGTCCTCCGCTTTTCCTGGCGCACACACTGTAACGCCTATAGGACGAAATTACTTTTTTACCCCTGTTCCATGTGTACATCATCTACCGCACACTTTTTCGATCCAACGGTTCGCTGTTTCGCCGCACCTCTATTTAAGGTCTTCATCTTCTTCCTCCAGCACTTTCGCTCGCGCCGCTTCCCTGCTCTCCTCTGCAAAAATCCCCTCTGGCGCTCCATAACTCCCTGAGCTCAAACACTCTCACATTGTGTTCCTGCGCCATTGTTGATGCCACCGCGCAGATTGACCAGGCACAGCACTCCTGAATCCAAGATGGCTTCCGTAGATCTTGGGAGCGCTGAGTGGGAGAGATCCAAAATCTCGACCCAAGACATCAACCTCCCGAAGAAGCCGGGAATCAGCAAGAAACCGAAGGCGCCGTGCTTCCCAGCCGAAGAGAGCTACCCAACCCCTCCAATGGAGTATCGGGTTAGTTTCGTCGATCATCTCATCCGTGGCCTCTCTGCCCCCATTCACCCTTTTCTTCGGGGGTTGCTTTTCATTTATGGACTGCAACTTCATCACCTCACACCCAACTCTATCCTCCATATTTCAATTTTCATCACTCTCTGTGAATCCTTCCTCGGCGTCCAACCTAACTGGGCGTTGTGGAAGCGTATCTTTTTCTGCCACCGCAATGGCTCTGCCAATGTCGCCTATAACATAGGCGGCGTTGTTATCTCCGTTTGCCCCGATGTCGATTACTTCGATGTCAAATTCCCTGACTCAGTTCAAGGATGGCGCAAAAAATGGCTATACATTCATGAGGAAAATCATGGATGTGCTGAAGACAACATCCCTCCCTTTGATGGTGCCGAAAAAATCTACCTCCGCCGTTCCTGGGATGCAGAAGCTACCGAGGAAGAAAAAACGGCGACAGAAGCATTGATGACTCGCATCCGCGAGCTGCAAAACACCCGTGGCCAAGAACTATCGGGTATCCAGATCACAGCTTATTTCCTTAGAATCAGAGTGCAGCCTCTGCAGGCTCGCAAAAATCCCCTCTGGAAGTATGCTGGCGATAAGGATGTGGACCGCCTGTCGGTGGATTTATCGATCAAGGACTTAGAAAAGCTTGTCCGAAAAATTTCCTCCCTCAGCAAAAAAGATCCAGTCCCGTCTTCTTGTCGAGTAAAACCATACAGCGCTGCCAATGCGCTCCCCAAGGTAACTTTTTGTCGACTCTCTATTTTTGTTTGACATCCTTTGCATAACTCCTTTATTGACATCCCTCTTTGCTTTGTACAGAATCATCCAGATATTGTCTCTCTTCCTCCCCTTCCTGAAGGTGGGGAAGTCGAAGAACGAGCCATTATCGATGAGGATAACCAAGATGCCCCTGGCGCTGATAGTGAACCCGCAGGTTCTCGAAAATCTGCGGGATCTTCTGAAAAGGAAGCTGAATCCGAGGGTACCACCTCGGCACACTCTCCTCCTCCTGCTGTTTCTCCAAAGAACAAAAGGAAGAGGACTGATGTCGAAGATTCCGGCACTTCCAAAGCCGAAGAAGCTGCTCCTTCACGTCGGAAGGCAGCTTTTGATCCATACCTGGAAGCCCTCGTCAGTTCGTAAGTCACCTTTTGTTTCTTACTGTTTTGGTACTTGAATATTTGCGTCTATCTTGCTTCTTATCTTGTCGCCATTTAATCGTAGTGATGACGAGGAAGAAATACCAGCTATTGATGCGACTGCTCGAACGAGTACGTCGCATACTCTAGTTGTTTCTGAGGTGCACATTGAAGGAGAAGAATCTCCGCCTCCTCATCAAAACACCGATGCGCCTACTCCTCCTGCAAGCCCTCTTGTCCCTTCGCCAAAAAGGGCAAGGGTTGAATCAGTCACACAGCCTACCCTACAATTGGGTAGCTCCTCGACTCCTCTTCTGGATGATGTAAGTCCTTGAATACTTTCTGACGCTGTCGATGTTTTCTCTGTTTACTTCTTTTTATTTTGTGCTATCGCATTTTTGTTCCCTACCGACACTTTCTTTCTCTATCTTTCTTTTAACAGCCTTTGATTAAGGAGTTCATCCGCTTCGGTGCCCAATTTGTTGGGTACCGCGACTACGCTAGCAAAGCTGAAGGTAATATCTTTCTGCTTCTCTTTACTCTTGCCTTCTCACTTCTTTCTTGTCGACTTTTTTAACTAGTTTCATCTTTCTTGACAGAAAAACTGGCGGAAGCCAATGAGCGTGCCAACACACTTGCTAAAAAATTAGAGCAAAGTGAGGAGGCTCGTAAAAAGGCCGAATCAGATGCTAGTCAAGCTAGGGCAGAGGCTGACAAGGCCAAGGCCGACGCTGCTGGTATCGAAGAACTTAAGAAGAAGCTTCACGATGCCGAGACTTCGCTGAGCGAGCATATAACCGCACAATCTGCTCGCGAGGAAGCGATTACTAAACGCCTAAGGTCGCAAAACCGTCGCTTTGTCAGTAAGTATCTGAACCACTTCGCATTTTTTGGACTTGCTTTCCTTCACTCGTTTGTTGATCAATAAATTTTTGTCTTGACAGGTAAAACATCTCAGGAGTTTGAACTTGAAGATTCCGACAATGATCCTCTTCTTGACGCCCTTTCGTTCCTTGAGTTTCACGGAACAGAAGCACGCGAGGGCATTGATCAAGCTAAGGCAGGACTGTCGCGACTCTTCCCCTACTTCTTCCCGAAGAAAGAGGAACCCGCAACTTTCCTTGCTCTTGCCAAGTGCTTTAATCCGCCAGAAGATCTTGGACTGAAGGTGCGCCAAGAGAATATGAAGGTCGCTGTTGAAAGCACTGTC
Organism: Lolium rigidum; assembly: GCF_022539505.1. NCBI lineage: Eukaryota > Viridiplantae > Streptophyta > Magnoliopsida > Poales > Poaceae > Lolium > Lolium rigidum. The sequence goes on along the minus strand of NC_061508.1, from coordinate 143,185,472 downwards.
GCCCTTGTTGCCGACAGCCAGCAAAGCATCGAATGGACCAAAGTTGGCGACATACAGGAGATGGAGACCACGAAGTGGCGATCACTGATCAGGGCTGCAAAGCCCAACACAAAGAAGATCCTCGCTTATCTTGGATTCGCGCCTACTCCTGCTCCTAGCTCGTCCAAGCCGGAGGTCTAGTAGAATGCCTTATCTTTTTCTGTTTTTTATTTTCCTGTTCCTTCTGAAATTGTCGCCACAGTAGCTTTGGCGGCAACTGTCGTAGTAATTCTTTTGAAGACTCCTTCTGTAATATCTATGTAAATGTCCCGAAAATCAATGGAATTCTATTTTGCGTGATCATTGATACTGAAATTTTCTTTTCCAGTTGATATTTGATAACTACTCCGCAAATCCTCATCCTGCCGACACTTTTCCTGCTTCCTCCTTCTCGAAGAAAACACTTGTCGCTGATGATCTTGTCGAAGGTTCTTCAAGTAAACACTCCCCACAAGATTTGCAAGAACTTCGCCAACAACTTCAGTCCATGAAAAAGCAGACTCTTGCTATGATGGAGCAATCTCGCAAAGCATCCGAGAGGGAAAGGATTGCTCTTCAACAAGCTAAGGAAGCCATAACTGCCAAGGAAGCTGCTGTTTTAGAAGGTGAAAAAGCAACTACTCGAGAAAATTTTATGCTAGATTTGATGATTGAGGCCAGTGCAGATATGTCAGGTATGTTCTTGCAAACCGAGATTCCCGTTGTCTCGCTACTCCCTTTTTCAAGGTTCTTATGTTGTCACCAATCTAGGCTCCTTTATTGACGCTGCTGCTGAAGATGAAAGGGTGAATGCGAGGACAAATCTTCTCGTCAACCTTTCCCTTGACCATGGTTCTTTATTCTGGGCCACTCCTGAGCGGACCCGACAAATTGTTAGGTTTCAAGACCGCGCCTGTCAGGTTCGCGAGTTCCTTGATTTCTGCACCAGGACACTGACGTTGGTTTACAAGACGCTGTTTCCTCGGAACGAGGCACCCGACACTATTCTTGGACTGTTAGAAAAGTTTCAAGATGCTCCTCGTATCCATCACTTTGTACGAGCTCAACTATCTATTGGTGCCAGGTTTGCTATGATGATGATTAAAATCTGCTATCCCAAGTTTGACATGAGCCAAATTGTAACCAAGTGTTTAGACAAGATGGCGAAGAGGAAGAGGGATGTCAGCAAAATTGATGATTATGTGACCCCTGTGGCAGAAGATATGATGGATGAACTTCTTCGGATGGACTCTGAATTCTTCGAAAGGGGCAGCTATGCTGAACATAGTACTCGCTGACAAGGGATTAACTTGTCAATGCCTACGGGTTATAGGCTAGGGTTTAGTTAGAAGTAGAGGGCAAGTAGATCTCGAAGGTTTCAGCCGAAAAGTACTCGACGATTACGAAAACTAGGGTTTGTGAACAATGATTCGATGATCTCTTCGTCCCTCGACTCCCCCTTTATATAAGAGGTGGAGCCGAGGGTTTCATTTTGTACAAGTTACAGAGTCCGGTATGGTTTCTAACTCATCCCGC